>NC_086095.1:328750-657500 GCF_948474715.1 Cydia amplana | reverse complement strand
GTTGTAAATCTGTTTGTGAATTTGTTCAAAAACATATTTGGGCGTTTTCTAAAATAAATATTGAAAACCCGATTCTCCCAGATCCTGGTGTTTTTGGGTTCTTTCAACTCAGAATCACTAGCATATTCAATCCTGTTGATAAAAAAAGTTGTCCCAAAATTTTGTATGAAAATTGTACATTCCACTACGTCACGTTACATACAAGTGAACATTTTTCTCATACTAAAAACGTGACGTAATGGAATGGACATTTTGGGACATCTTTTTTTAATGGTATGATGGAGAGTGCTGTCGATTCTGAGTAGAATGAGCCCAAGAATGTCCAGATTTGAAAGAATCGGGTTTTCGATATTTAAAAAAAGTAAAGTAAAAAGTAAAAAATATTTATTGTACACAAAGGATTTAGGAAGAAACATAGATTAACTGGTCTTAAAACTAAAAGACAATTATGTACATTTAAAGCAATTACAATCATGGTTGTACCGGTTCCTACTCTAGGCTTAGCCTGTCATGTAGGTAACCAATTCAGCTACGAATTATCAATGAATTGATTTTTGCCAAATTCCAATAAGACACTATACATTTAATTAAGAGCCAACAGGAGCTGAGATTTAAATATTTTAGGTAAATATACCCGTCTCGCTAACGGAAGCGGCTCCTGAAACTAGTGCGATAAGGACAAGGCGAAAAATCCTGCGTAAAAATCTCAAAAATCGAGGTTTCGTACTCGACTGTTTCCTCCTCCAAAACTTAACCAATCGTAACCAAATTTGGAAATCTAAATGATTATAAAATTATCTGTGTCGGACCGTTTTGCTTTTTTGGCTAATTGATATCAGTTTTGAATACCACGCTTCTCATTGCGGCATAGTAAATTAGGCCATTTTGGCCATTTTTGAAGGGCTCTAGCGCCTTAAAAAACAAAAATATCAAAAAAAGCAAAACGGTCCGACACAGATATTGACAATATTAATCTGTGTTGAAAAAATCATTGCTCTAGCTTCAAAACCCACGGAGGAAACAGTCGAGTACGTTTGTATGGAGAAATGACCACTCCTGTTGGCTCTTAAACTAGTTACATTAATCTTAAAATAGGACAAGGTGAAACTTAAGATATGTATAATTAATTTACTTTAGTCTGAGGCTTACAGGTGATGCAAGTGCAATTTTGAGACTTTAGGTGCTGTCTTAGTGTGTCTTAGTGTACTCTCATGAGATCCTCTATATCCTCATACGTAAGGGAACTGAGCCACGCTGATACTTTTTTCTGAGCTTATTTTAGCTGAGATTTATTTTAGAAAAAGCCCAATTACAATGTTCAAAATGATGGATTTGCGCGTGTATGTCCACAGGGACCCCTCAGGCGACCGCGACGCCACTGGACCTGCGGCAGAGCGCTGACATGGACACAGGGCATGTGCACCCTAGCCTGCATGCGCTACACCCCGTGCACAGGTACCTCCACAGCTGACTACCCCCCCATCAATCAATCAAACTTTTATTGATAAAATAGAAGTATTTTACATGTCAATACATTATTTCCATTACAACAAATTCAAATTAAGCATCAAGCAAATTATAATCTATTTTTAATTATTAATGTCTATCTAATTAAAAAAAAAATATTTTAATTATCAAGAAGATTAACAGTAATTAGGTATGACTTATTTCTATCACATGTAGTCAAAATTAAATCTAAATTTAAATCTAAAATAAATAAATAAAAATATTACATTAACAACTTTAAATCTAAAATAAATAAATAACAATCTTACATTAACAACTTATAATTAAATTATTTGGTGGTATATTCTCACTATACCTTATATTAATATTGGGCTTTGGCAAGTAATCAGGTGGTTCCAGATAGCTGAAAGAAATCATTTACAGCGTATAGTGCATCCGTAATTAACTTTGCCTTTAGTTTGTTTTCAAACGATCTACTACTATTTGCGTTTCTAACAGGGATGTTGCGGATGCAGATTTTTTGACATCCGCGGATGCGGATGCGGATATTTAAAGGCTCACATCCGCGGATGCGGATGCGGATGTCAAGATTAGGTACTTAGAAAACGTCAAATATTACATTTTTAGTATTTTTTTATTTAAAAAAAACGAAACGTTTAGTATTTGAGCAAGAATATAGGTGCGTTATATTTAATAAACAGTAACTTGGCCGACTTTTCTGGATCTAGACGATTTCGTTATAGGTAATGACGAAATTACCTAGCACTTACGCCGCCGCTAAGACCTTCCTGTACCGACTTGTTCGACATCCGCATCCGCATAAGCTCCGCATCGATTTTATGCGGATGCGGATGCAGATGCGGATGTTGAAAATAATGCGGAAGTTCCGCGGATGCGGATGCGGATGTTCGCAACATCCCTGGTTTCTAATTCGTCCCGGACCTGCGGCACGACAAAGCACAGTTTGTCTATAAAAGCATAGAGAAATAAGTAAGACAAGAGTGCTCACTCCATACATCAGTTCAGACTATTAATTTCAGTGTCTACATCTGTAGCGGAACTATCAGTACTGCTACTTGACAATAGATGTAGCACCGACCGGAAAGTCTAATCTCAACAGCATAAGACTTTCCGGTCGGTGCTACATCTATTGTCAAGTAGCAGTACTGGTAGTTCCGCTACTCGATGCTAGATGCTAATAGTCTTTTTGCTACTAAAACTGATGTATGGAGTGAGCACTCTATGTACTTTTTTCTCTATGATAAAAAGCGTGTATCACATTGACTTATATTATAAAGACGGGCCTTACGGGCACTAAGAATGGTGCTAGTTCAGCGGTGACACGCACGAATTCGGGCCAATTGTGCAGTCTAACGCCACAACGCGATTGGTTGATGAGTTCGCATTGCTCGCACGATTAGCTCGATTTGGGAGTGACACCGCTGAACTAGCACCATTCTTAGTGCCCGTAAGGCCCGTCTTTACGAACTAATATATAAGTCAATGGTGTAACAAAAGCCAGTCAAGTGCGAGTCGGACTCGCGTTCCGAGGATTCCGTACATTACCCAATTTTTAACGATGTATTTTGACGTGAAACGTAAGGTGAACGTCTTTAAAAACCCGTAGAGGGGCTCGGATCAAAAACTACGTCATTAAGTTCGACTCACGCTTGACTGCACATTTCTAATAGGTCATCTATAGGTATAGAACTATTTTGTACTTGACTATTAATTAGAGATGCCCCGAATAGTGGTTTTGGCCAAATACCGAATATTCGGCCCCTCTACGGCCGAATACCGAATATTCGGCATGACATGCGAACATTTTGAGTCACTATTATTATGAAAACTGATCGCTAACAAAGCTCAACGTTACATGGCGTTAGCTAAGATATATTTTTGTTGAACAGCATTAATGAATAGAGTCAAACAAAAGCTTGCGTTTTTAATATATTTAATATGTCTGTGTCTCACGGAAGTTTTGTTATTAAAATTACCAAGATATAAGATCATAATTCAAAGAAAAAATTACATTAAAATCAAGGTACCTACTCTTAAAACTAAACACTACTACTAAATATTAATCTAAACTAACAACTAACAAGTAACCTACCCACCAAACTCGCCCCGCGCCCCTCCAGACGCAAAGGAGCCCATCACGCTCGCCGCGTTGCCACGCTGAACCGCGATGGACAATTGCATGAGGAACGACCCGGAACGAGGATCATGACCACTCTAACAAAAACAAAACAGTCAAACAAAACAGACTCATGATAAAACTAAAATGTTTTTTAATCAACACATGCTCAAAAAAGGGTCTTCGTATTTACCAATTTTCAAAGAACACATTCTAAATATACCTACATAGTTTTTGGCTATTTTTATTGTGCAATTTTTCTTTTTAAGTAGGTGCAACAGATAAACGATATTCGGCCGAATAGTAGGCAACATTCGGCCGAATAGTAGGCAACATTCGGCCGAATACCAAATATTCGGCAAAGTGGCCGATTACCGAATAGTTGCCGAATATTCGTGGCATCTCTACTATTAATCCTAAAAATGTATTTTCTGTCAGTTAGGTGTGTAGTGCAGCGGTTCTCAATCTTTTTTTTGACGGAACCCTTTTGGAAAGCGAAATACTTGATGGAACCCTACAATACGGTGGCGGCATAGTAAAATTTTTCGAGGCGACTAAAGCATAGTGTTCTAAATTATTGCGGAACCCCTGCAGGGGTGTCTCGGAACCCTAGGGTTCCGCGGAACACACTTAGAGTATGGCTGGTGTAGTGTAAATGTGTAATGTATATTTTATTAGGTAAATTAAATCAGTTATGTGCCTATTTATTATGTATAAATGAATTTAATATCAATCCTATTAGAGTAAATTGTGACATATTTTTAAAAATGAAAATAGTAATATTTATTTTATTTGATTTTGATCTTCTTATATAGGTACATATCATTTAAATTATTATCATTATTTTATTTAGACGATTTTGACATTAATATTGTTCCTAATTCCATAATTATTCGGTATTGTACATATAATTTAAGTTTTGATTTAATCCGATTGTATTTTATTGTATATATTGCAGTTAATGCATGTTAGACACTAAGTAATGTAATGCCAATTAGCACGTAAGGTTTATCTGTAAGTGCTGATTGATTGAAGTGAATAAATGAAATGAAATAGTAAAAAATGTGTCCCAGGTCGCTGAACAACAGCCCGATCTCGAACCCCGGCTCGCCGCTCGACATGATACAGGAGGAGATACACAACGGCTGCCCGCAGCTCGGCTACACGCAGGTACACACCTATGTACGTCTATAGTTCTACACCATAACATGTAACCCACGATTAAATTAACAATATCAAAAATATGTATTGAGCCAAACAAATTAAGAGTTTTTCGAAGAATTAATTCCCAGAAAGCTGGAAATCGTATTAACCTTAATTTGGTCCTAAATGCGCGTAATCCGAGTTTGCTCGATCACAGTAGGCATACATTAATGCTCTTTTTCAGTTTTTTGCTTTTAGATCGATATCGGTACCTCCGACGGAAAATTTGCTCTAATCATGATGAACATTTATACGTATCTGAGGATCCAAAAGGTACCTTAATATGAATTCGTAGTCTGATCCACCAAACGTTTCTGGTAGTGCCATTGTAATTGATGGTGGGTTCCTTCTACATCGAGTGGTTTGGCAATCCAAGGAAAATGTGTCTCCTATAGCTCCCAAAATTTATGCACACCTCCTGGGACGGAACAAACTCGGATTACACAAAGTTAGGAAAATTTAAACGATTTCCAGCTTGCTGGGAATTAATTCCTCAAAACGCTATTTAACAGTTGCCAACCCCATTGTTTGTGTCACCATAGAGAAATGTAGTAAGACAAGAGTGCTCACTCCATACATCAGTTTTGGTACCAAAAAGACTATTAATTTCAGTGTCTACATCTAGCATCGAGTAGCGGAACTATCAGTACTGCTCATCAACATAAGACTTTCCGGTCGGTGCTACATCTATTGTCAAGTAGCAGTACTGATAGTTCCGCTACTCGATGTTAGATGTAGACACTGAAATTAATAGTCTGAACTGATGTATGGAGTGAGCACTCTTGTCTTACTATATTTCTCTATGCTATAAGCAAGCAAGTAGTACTTGAATAAAGTGTATATCTGTCTGTCTATCAGGCGATGAACCGCAATCTCCAGCAGTTCCAGCACTACGTGTCCACGCATCCTCAGATCAGCCTGACCGATTGCCTCGGCTCCGAGATCACCCTAGTAGCCTCCTCATCAGAAGACAGCATGGATAGCCTGGAAAACACCAAATACCCCCTCCCGCAATTCGTCATATCAGAACCCTCTGACCTAGAACCCTCAATAACCAAAGGTATCGGCAGAAAAGTCAGCCAGGAAACGGAGGCTGTCGAGGAAAAGGATACGGAAATGCAGAGTCCAAAAGACCAGGATAAGAGCAGAAGAAACAGTGAAAAGAGTTTAGGTTTCAGCGATGACTCTTTAAGCAACGACTCTGCTAACACTTCTCCGAATTGCGAGCAGAATATTCAGTCAATTTACTCAAATATAGTCTCTATTAGCTCAGGTTTTAGCGAAAATCGCGGCAGTTTCTCTGAACACAGGGAGTCATTCTCCTTCTCGGATAGGGGTAGCTTTTCCGAGCGAGGGGATTTCACACGATCGTCTTTTTCGGAAAAAAGCGACTTCGGCCGAGGCAGCTTTTCCGAAAAAGGCGAAACGCCGAGATCGTCCTTTTCAAATCAGGGTGTTTTAGGGGATGTCCAGGAGGAGTTTTACCCCAGGGATAGGTTAGAAAAATGCGTTGAAGGCGAGGAAATAGACAAACTACAGAAATCTACCATGGATCTACGTTTAACGGACATATGCCGGCCGGATGAAAAGATACCCATACTATTAAGTCCTCAAAAAGTCTCATGTATACAGGAATCTTACGAAGTAATGCTGTCAACCGTATGTTCAAAGTTAGATTCGCAAAGTATAGTAGAGTTGCTGAAAGACACGATAAACTCCAGAGTACCACCGCAGAATATATTCGTGGAGACTCAGAGCCACGATGATACTCTGACCGGCTTGAATCTGGAGTACTCTGGGGGTATTCAGATAGAGCTGGTGCTGTGCGAAAACAAGGCCATGGAGAAAAAGGGCCTGAAGATGAGGAGGATCTCCGGAGACCAGAGGGAGTATGGGAAGCTGTGCCAGCAGCTCATCACCAGTCTCACGGTCTGAACATCAAAACTTTACTTAACTTGCAATATACAGGGTGTCACAAAAAAGGGGAAATCCGTTACTAGCCCAGTCATTATATCCAAAAAACCTTGGAGGATATAATCAAACGGAGACGCCATGTTTGTAATTTTCTGTACAAAACAGTCTGCCGATTTTTGCGGGGGAGGGGAACGTCAAATGTATGCGTAACGTAAAAATAGCCATGTCAGATAAACGTCAGTCCATACATTGTGTATGACCGTTGGCCGCCTATTTTGGACAGAGGGGAAAGCCTGTTAATGGCTACTCCGTTTAGTTGTATCCTCCAAGCAAAAAACCGACCCTACCCGTGAATAATCAGTTCTTGGATTTTTAAAATATCGATCCTAGAAGAAAAATTGTGAGGACCAAACTTGTAGAGAATCAAATTTCCTACTTTTTTTGTCCTCACGGTTTTACTGTAAAATCAGAAATGGCCGAGTTATTCAAACCGTTTTTCGAATATACACAAGAGCCTGATTCAGTCTAGTTTTTGAATTTACACTCCCAGTGACCCACCCGAGGGACCTACGAAAAAAAAATCCAAGAACTGATTATTCACAGGTCAAAATCTATAATGACTGAACTATACAGGGCACAATCGGTGTCGTGTTCTGTTTTTTTTTTTTTGAAAAAGTTATTTGATTAGTAAAAAGTAAAAGAAAAAAAAATCTATGGGACTACAAAAGCCATATTTTGCAATTTAATAAATTTTATCGGAACCCGATACCTAACCTGCCTGTTCGGATCCCCACTATTTTTTACATCCTGTATGTACATGTATGTTCGGGTCAAATCTTGCAAGCTAAATTAGACCCACTTCCCATTATTCGATTGAGCTGAAACTTCACACAACAGTCCCGAGCGGGCGAGGTGTTCAAAAAGATCTTGACCCGACTTTATTGTTAAGTGAATAAGAGCGTGTCAAGGTCATTTTGAACACCTCGCCCGCTTAGCAACATATGTACGTTGGGAGAAAATACAATATAATGATCGAGATGATCTGATGACGACCCCAGTAGTCTTGAGGTACGTGGGTGATACTGAAAGTTTCTGGATTCTGATATATGAGAAAACTTATTTTTTCTAAGTGGCCAGTCCAGGAATTTTCAGTATGACCTAAGTATTTGAGCGGGACCGCTCGAATGGGAATCCGACATAATAATATTCGACTCGAAATTCCTATACTTAGTAAAAAGATATTTCCTATATTTTGCATTCCAAGTGAATTTGATTCCTACATTGCGAACAACTTGATATCTATTAGAGTTTTTACGAAAATGATGTGTTGTGGAGTAGCGAGAGTAACGCTTATTGTAAATTAATCGGAAGACATTATAAATACCGGCCAAGTGCGAGTCGGACTCGCGCACGGAGGGTTCCGCACCATCAACAAAAAATAGAGCAAAAAAAACGGTCACCCATCCAAGTACTGACCCCGCCCGACGTTGCTTAACTTCGGTCAAAAATCACGTTTGTTGTATGGGCGCCCCACTTAAATCTTTATTTTATTCTGTTTTTAGTATTTGTTGTTATAGCGGCAACAGAAATACATCATCTGTGAAAATTTCAACTGTCTAGCTATCACGGTTCGTGAGATACAGCCTGGTGACAGACGGACGGACGGACAGCGTAGTCTTAGTAATAGGGTCCCGTTTTTACCCTTTGGGTACGGAACCCTAAAAGTTAAATCAATATCAGTTTTACTTTAATTTACAATGGGCGTTGCTCTGGTCTTCAAAAAATGCATTTTGCCATCGGACATTATCTAAGATTTTTGCTAGCATAATAAAGTGGAAGTGAACTAATATTGTACCTAATATTACGTTTTACCATAGAGAAATATAGTAAGACAAGAGTGCTCACTCCATACATCAGTTAGACTATTAATTTCAGTGTCTACATCTAGCATCGAGTAGCGGAACTATCAGTGCTGCTACTTGACAATAGATGTAGCACCGACCGGAAAGTCTTATCTCAACAGCATAAGACTTTCCGGTCGGTGCTACATCTATTGTCAAGTAGCAGTACTGATAGTTCCGCTACTCGATGCTAGATGCTAATAGTCTTTTTGGTGAGCACTCTATGTATTTTTTTCTCTATGCTAAATCTGATGTATGCAGTGAGCAATCTATGTATTTATTTCTCTATGGCCTAGTCTCGAGTACCTAGATGGCGTTAATTTATGACATTTGACAAATTGACACATATCAGTGAAAGAATAAGGATCAAAGTCAAATGGCGTTCTAACAGTTTTAATCTTTTGTCGAAAGATGGCAGTAAATTTACTGTGCCTACATAATTTACTTTGACAATCCGCCTCTATTTCAATTTATCTTTGGTTTACATTAAACAAGTAGGCTCCGGATCCTCTATATTTGTGACGTTATCTATGAAAAGGGACCTTGTTGTCGATGGCGCTTACGCCATTATTAACGATGCTCCGATATAAATGCAATGCCGCGCGACGCTGTGCGGCGTAAGCGCCATCGACAGTAAGGTCCCTTTTCATAGATAATGCCCCATTTTTGGATTAGTATAAATTGTACTGAGATTACGAATGACACAGGCGCCAGTCTACAGTGAAAACTTAAGGAATGTAATTTATTCAATTGTGTAGTCTGGTGGCCTAGCGGTAAGAGCGTGCGACTTGCAATCCGGAGGTCGCGGGTTCAACCCCGGCTCGTACCAATGAGTTTTTCGGAACTCATGTACGAAATATCATTTGATATTTACCAGTCGCTTTTCGGTGAAGGAAAACATCGTGAGGAAACCGGACTAATCCCAATACGGGCCTAGTTTACCCTCTGGGTTGGAAGGTCAGATGGCAGTCGCTTTCGTAAAAACTAGTGCCCACGCCAATTACTGGGATTAGTTGCCAAGCGGACCCCAGGCTCCCATGAGCCGTGGCTAAATGCCGGGACAACGCGAGGTAGATGATGTGTAGTCTGCGCGGAAAGAGAAGAGTCGTGAAATGTATGTTCTAATCAGGGATGTTGCGGATGCAGATTTTTTGACATCCGCGGAAGCGGATGCGGATGCGGATATTTAAAGGCTCACATCCGCGGATGCGGATGCGGATGTCAAGATTAGGTACTTAGAAAACGTCAAATATTACATTTTTAGTATTTTTTTTATTAAAAAAAAACGAAACGTTTAGTATTTGAGCAAGAATATAGGTGCGTTACATTTAATAAACAGTAACTTGGCCGACTTTTCTGGATCTAGACGATTTCGTTATAGGTAATGACGAAATTACTTAGCACTTACGCCGCCGCTAAGACGTTCCTGTACCGACTTGTTCGACATCCGCATCCGCATTAAGCTCCGCATCGATTTTGTGCGGATGCGGATGTTGAAAATAATGCGGAAGTTCCGCGGTTGCGGATGCGGATGCGGATGTTCGCAACATCCCTGGTTCTAATCTAAGACTTCTCTTTCCGCACAGACTCTAACATCAAATGTGACTTTCAACGTCGAAAGGTACCCTATGGCGGTCGGCGCTTGCGTCGCGTACCACCCAGTATCGGGGCGCGGCCAATAATGACGTAGGTGCCGACAGCCATAAGGTACCTTTCGTCGTTGAACGTCACAAATAGTAATACATTTATTAGAGAATTTTTTACATAATTGAATTGATTACTCCAGTCTTTCCTACGTATTTTTTCTATCGAATTAATAATTTTTGATTTGTTTTTGAATATACGTAGGTATACATTAATTTATGTTCACTCCACCAATGTATATAGTATGCACTTTGTATATGATGTTTAAATAAAATAATTTATTCCAAATATAGTTTATTAAAATAAATATTTAGGTATTTTAATAATAAATGAATGCTTTGTAAATAACTAGACTATGCGGTTCTGATTTTATGTATTATATAAGTTATATTATATGTGGCTTTCCAGTACAAAAGGGTCCTTACGCTTCATGTGTATTAAGGTCATTTGTATCTGAAATTCTGATTTAAAGGTCTTTTGTTCACATGGATCCTAAGGACCCTTCTGAGATGGAAAGCCACATATGATCAAGGTACGTTCGGAGGCGAGATGAGAATGTGCGTTTTTCAACTTATTGTCTTCGCCCCGGCCAAGCAATAATGTACCTTACTGTCATAGATACTAGGTCAATAGTTTGCCATAAGTGTAGTTATGAAACTTTGAATACCTTGTAAATAATATTTTAATAAATATTCCAGTTCCAAAATGTTTGTTGTTGTTTCATTTTGAACTAGCTCAGCTCGCGGCGTCGCTTGCATTTCTGTCTGTATAGTCACAGAATAAATAATAGTACTAAGTACAGAAGACTCACTCTCTAACAAAACGCGTCTGTTACGATCAGCACAGACAGCGCCACGCGCGGCTTATGGCTTTCCCCAAAATTGGGGCCGAATGGATGTATTTTTAGCTACCTGTAGCAAAGCGACGAGATCGCGGAGTGAGACACGCCTGGTATAGTTGGGTGGATCAACTATTTCTGGTCAGCCAAGAGACAATAGTAGCATAGTTTGTTAGAAGACATTGTACACCACCTCCTTCTGACACGCTTGGTAGACGACCCTCAATGGAAAGGGTTCATAAGTATCACAAAAAATGTTTGGTGAATTTAAATGCCTAAAAATCAGGTTTTAAAGAGTGACCCAGGAGAACGTAACCATGGTAACGAGCGACAAGAAAAAGTTGATTCACCCAGTTAACCTTTCATGGCTAAATTGCTAACCCGATTTCAATGATTACCAGTTAGGGTTGCACATTTTCTATTTTTAACCAGCTCCCTACAAGGGAAGTCACACAGACATCCCTCGCACGCAGAGCCGCGGCAACAGCTAGTAGGGTAAGTCGTCACCTTGTACTAAAAATTAACTCTATTCACCTATAAACAGAATTCATTTTTAGGGTTCATAGACATAGACATAGAAGACATAGACATAGAAAATTTTTATTTAACACCACATTGAAAAATGTTTACAGGCAATGCTACAAAATATTACAAGCCTTAGAATTAAACTTAAATAGGCACAAATTAATTTGTTTACATGTAGATATAAGTTTTTTTAAATTATGATGCTAAAAAGGAGCGAACCTCAGCATGTGTTGCAGCTTACCTACTACAACGCTGGTTTTCAGGCCGACCCTTCGTACAATACGAATTTGCTTGCTGTTTGTCGGAAACTCTACGGCTAAGACTATTTTAGTTTGTGTAGAAAATAATATAGGTATGTATATATATATATGTTTATGTTTGTGTATGTATTTATAAGATTATACTATATGATAATATGACATATGTGAAGATAGATAGAAGATAAATACTTGGGTAATAAAGTATATATTGAGGAAATAAATAACATGAATGTAATAATTTTACTATAAGTAGGTACTGAGATTAACAAAGTTGAACGGCGCATAAGTACGATTTCGACCACTACAGATACGACGGTTTTACTCTAGTACCAGGAGGTAGCGTGCTTTGAAATTCCAGAAGTTGTTGTTTGAGTTTTAATTTAAAAGTACCAATTGTATTTAAGTTTTTGATAGGTGGCGGTATGTTATTCCAGCATTTTGTTGCTGAGTATTTAAAGCTACCTTTGAAAACGGCAAAGTGACAACGAGACAGTAACAAATCATTGCAAACCGATCTGATTCCATACAAGCTTGACCTGCTACCGCGAAATGTAAACTTATTAAACAGATACTCTGGTTTAGACGTTTTAAAAACACCAAACAACAGAGATGAAAGATGCAATTCTCTGCGTAGTGACATTTTAAGAATACGTGCCGAGTTCAAATATGGCGTCACGTGCTCTCGTGGGGCGACTCTAAAGCACCATAGGTTCCGTACCCAAAGGGTAAAAACGGAACCCTATTACTAAGACTCCGCTGTCCATCCGTCCGTCCGTCTGTCACCAGGCTGTATCTCACGAACCGTGATAGCTAGACAGTTGAAATTTTCACAGATGATGTATTTCTGTTGCCGCTATATCAACAAATACTAAAAACAGAATAAAATAAAGATTTAAGATTTCCCATACAACAAACGTGATTTTTGACCGAAGTTAAGCAACGTCGGGCGGGGTCAGTACTTGGATGGGTGACCGTTTTTTGCTTGTTTTGCTCTATTTTTTGTTGATGGTGCGGAACCCTCCGTGCGCGAGTCCGACTCGCACTTGGCCGATTTTTAGTATAAGGTGTCAATAACTGGTCACCCTTCAATAACTAGCCTTTAGTTTACATGATTCTATATTTTTTCTCGTGCTACGATAATCGTATGGTCGAGGCGAGAAACTCTCACCATGTAAATGGGCCTTTACACTTAAATGAATTCTGTTTACAGGTGAATATAATTAATTTTCAGTAATTTCGCCAGTAATTGACGATTTACCCTAAATATAAAAACAGTTAAATTATATCTATATTACCTAATATTGTTCCCAAGTGCGCAATAACAACATGTTTTCCTTTTCAGTTTGATATTAATTAAAAACCGGGCGACAAATACATTTTAATCAGTTATTGTGGTCTGCGGTCACACTGGGGCCTTATTCGACATGCCACTTTTGACGTCGCATGTTGAAGTTCATTTGAATCTGAACAATCATGGGTTGTCGAATAGGTAAAGTGTGTCACCTGTCAGTGAATCTCATGTAAACAAATCATTTCATCGCTAGACTTGGTTGTCTATTGGTATGGCCGCCATGTTTGGATTTATGACATTTAAAAGGGGATTCTATGGCATAGAGTAAACTGCATTTCTATTTTCTATAGTTTTTTGATTCCCCTACTCGACGCAAGATGGAGTTAACAGTCAAATTTCGATCTTGGCGTTATAAAAATAAACCGCAAGAACATGACATGCAGTTGCGTTGGTGTAGATCTATCATGAAAACGAATATATGACAATTGTCCAGAATTAAAAAAAACTTGACAATAAACATACAGCAATACATATACCACTAAATGTCAAAAAGAAAACAGATTTAGTATAATTACTAGGTAACAAATTATATATAAAGTTTAAATTTTAAACCAATCGTCGTGGGTCCTAACCCCGGCTCTTAGCAATGAACTTCTTGTAACTTGTGTGAAAAATATCATTTGATATTACACCAATTACTTTATGGTGAAGTAAAATATCATGAGTCATGAGGAAGACGGAGTAGCCAGTAGCCACAATAAGCTATATTTTTGTCCTCTGGGTTAGATGGCAGTGAAATAGGGAGAGATAGTGAAGAATGCGGCAAAATAAGCATTTATTGTGTTGTTAGTAGTTAGTAGCCTAGTTTTTTTTCTAAAAATGAAAATTGACGCAACAGCAAGCTCATAGCCCCCTATGAGCCAGTCTGTTAGGTGCAGGCTTAAGGGCTAATCCCGGGGGAAGCGGAGCGTCGGCGACTAGCTGGTGCATCTGCTTATTAACCTCTTCTCACTTTTACCTCAGGTCCTTTGATTAATAAATTAAGGTAAAATTCGTAAGAACTAGTGCCTGTGTCATATTCTAAATTGGACGCTATGCCTAATTAGTTGTTATAAATTAAATACAATAATTATTTATTTAATTAAATTTATAACAACGCAACGTGGGGTTATTCATGATGAATTTTAATGGCTTATATAAGACAGCGGTCGTATATTGCCTCAGAAATTTGGATTTTGTCAGTTTGAATGAACAGCAAACTGGAGACATTGAGATTAATTTTAAACTTATTATTTTAGGTGTTCGTAAGAAATAAGGTATTGACAGACATTGACGGAAAATCGCGAAAACCCGGCCAGGTGCGTCGGACCACGCAAAACGGAGGAGGATTCCATACTTACTTCTTCTACCATGTATCCATATGCCAAAATAGCAACAAAAAAGCCGAACAAAAATACCGTTTCTTCGCAGCGCTAGATTTCAGTCCTTTTTTTTAGAAAAGTAATATATTTAGGTACATAATATATATATATATATATATATATATATATATATATATATATGTAAGTAATTTTGTTATGTGAAACTTATATGTTGTGTTACGAGACTTACGAGTAGGTAACTTTAAACTTTAACAGCCTAACAGATCCCAATAAGGCCTAGTTTACCCTCTGGGTTGGAAGGTCAGATGGCAGTTGCTTTCGGAAAAACTAGTGCCTACGCCAATCCTTGGGATTAATTGTCAAGCGAACAATAGGTTCTCATGATCCGTGGCAAAATCGAGATAACGCGAGGAAGAATAACTTTGTCACAAGAATATTTGGCCAAATATAAATCCTTACTCTCGTGTATTTGACCTACCTACTCGTATTGAGTCGTATTTTGCCACCTAGTAGCCTCGAATTGGTTGTTATATGTGGCTTTCCATAAATTAAGGGTCCTTATGCTTCAATAAGGACGTTTTCATGGGGTCCCGTTGTTTCCCATAAAGTTTTAAGTCATAATGTATTGTTTGTCATATTATCATTACTCATAAAACTGAAACCGTTAACATTTCAAGATTTTAGTTAGGTTATCCTATAGATAGGTTAGGTTAGGTTAGATTTGTTTTATGGCAATCCTGAAAAGTGACGCGTTTCTGAACCAAATGAATTATGACTAACGAAAATTCGAGCAAACAATACATTATGGTTTAAAACTATTTGGGAAACAATAGAGACCCATTACCTATATGCCTATACGTAAAAACTAGCCAAGACAAATCCTTTATAATTTCAGGATTTTCTACACAGCACAGAACTTGGCACCCATATAGATCTCAATTCTTTTGTCGGCGAGTTAACAACGACACATATTCTCAATATTGAACTTGGCTCTCATTTCACATTTATGTTTTTGTTGGGATATCATTACTTTTTGTACAGAAATTACTATAGTATTCATCATGAAAGCAGTTTGCCTAAGCTGAAAAGGAGACCCTCGCTAACGCGCGGTTAATTGTCAAAAAGTTTCAGTTTCACATTTTTTCTTTTGTATACGCCTTATACTTTCATTCCAAATATCAAGTTTCTAAGTAATCTAGAAGTGAGTTAGGTTTTTGGTCTATAAGTATTTTTTTTTCCATCGATATATCAATAATTTCCAGTTTTCAGATTTTTCCCTCTATATTCACCTAATAGTCTACCTTGATGCCAAATATCAAGTTTCTAAGTCATCTAGAAGTGGGTTAGGTTTTTGGTCTATAAGTATTAATTTTTTTTTTCCATCGAAATATCAATCATTTCCAATTTTCAAATGTTTCCTTCTATATACACCTAATAGTCTACCTTGATGCCAAATTTTAAGTTTCTAGGTCACCTGGAAGTGGGTTAGGTTTTTGATCTATATGTCAGTCAGTCACAAAAATGCCGGTTTTTAAAGGTTAATTTATCAATAACTGTTTGAGCTATGTTTATGAAATAGTGTATTTTGAACAAGCTAAGGGACTTGAATACATGTGCCAAATTTCATGTGTGTAGGTTAAGTAGGTTTCAAGTTGTGAAGGGGTCAAAAGTAGCTCGAAATGGTTCGTGTAATATTACACACGGTTGCTGCGTCGCCAGTTCCTTTTTCTTTGAACTTGGCTGGACACGCTACCGCGTGTCTAGATTTGACCCACTTCTCGGGTGTTCAATGAAGCTGAAAATTTACATAAGTACATAATATGTAATATGGGTGACAATACAATATTTTTATGGTTACCATCGAGCTGATCTGATGGTGATGATACAGACAGTGGTCTTTTAAGTCTTTTTAACTTTGTGATAAAATAACGCAACTTAATTATATTTGAAAATATTTAAAGAAAAATACAGTCAGAAATTAGAAATTTTGTTATCTAACCTCTCTATTACTCTTGCATATTCGAGCGATAAAGAGGCAAATAGCTGAGTTTCGATTTTCGCACTTCCCGATAGGCCCCTTTGTAAACAAACCGCCTTGATGTGTCTATGTCAAATTATTAATTGTCTGTGAAAACTTGTTAAAAAAAGTTTAAAACAAAGGCGTAGGCAAAGAGTAGTATAATATGTATATAGCTGGTCAACCAAATCTTGTCAGTAAAAAAAGGCACGAAATTCAAATCTTCCATGGGACGATATCCCTTCGCGCCTACAGTTTTCAAAATTGCCGCCTTTTTCTACTGTCAAGATCTGGTTGACCAAGTATACCTATATAGCGCTGGCGGTACACCGAGAAATTCAGTAAAATGCTGCAAATGATGTTAAAGGTATGAAAATCGGTACGATTGATCTGTAGAACATTTGAAACAATTTGACCCGAAGCACCAACACATAAAAAAAAAACGAGAGGAGTTATGACGTCATCTTTTTTTGTAAGGAATAAAAAAATATTGTTTAAAAACTTATCGTGTTTGGTATTAAACGAAAGGGCTTTCTGAGCCGATTCCAAACATATATCACATCATTACATTTCAGTATTTTTTTTTAATTATAATATAAATAATTTTCAAAACATACCAATTAAGTTTGGGTTTCTCCAGATACAATACGGTAAATTTTTTTTTGTAAAATATACCTCTAATCTTATACCTACTATCCTCATATCTAACCCTAATAAAGCAATTTTGAAATTATATACATTTAGGTTTTTTTTATTTTTCAATTTTACATAGTGTGATCTATGAATCTCTCAATTAAATATTTAAAAAGAAAGCATAAAATTAATATATAACGGTTTTTTTCAGAAAGTCGCTTATATCTCGGAATCTATAAGTCGTAGTAAAAATTGTCTTTGTAATAATTAAGAAAGAATTAACCGAAAAAACTCAACTTTAACGTCCCCCCTTTCCCGAGTTCTCCACCCCCCACTCATCAGAACTTTTTCTTACTTAAAGCTTAGATATTACCAAAGGAACATGTAATAGTATTTTATGCAACTGTTGTTTAAGAGAGGTCAAAAAAGGCGAGTGGCGTGAGTAACAATAACAACAAACAACAACCGAAAATTGTTAATAAAGACGCCACTAGTATTTTTTGACTCGGTTAAACAACGTTGCATACAATACTTTTTCTACGACCAAGCACTTACTTTGAAATGCAATGAAATAATAATAAAAATGGATGATGATGATTGTTTCATGTCCTAATGTGATAGGTTGTTCAGTGCGTGGGTTTCTTAAGGGGAACGAAAATTTGATTATTTTTGCGCTACGACGCACGGTTTAGGAGATACAGCATTATAAAGTTTTTTTTTTTGTTTTTTTTTTTTTATGTCTTTTTTGTGTTTTTTTTTTAATATTAATTAGGGTTTCTTACAGAGGAATGAAAATTTTAATATTTTTGCGCTACGACGCACGGTTTAGGAGATACAACCCTATAAAAAAAATTCTTTTTTTTTTTTTGTTTTTCGTGTTTTCTAAATATTACTTAGGAGTTTCAAAGGGGAACGAAAATTTGATTATTTTTGTGCTACGACGCACGGTTTAGGAGATACAGCCCTATAAAGATGAAAATAATCGTACCATTAACCAAAACATGTCTATGGTTTACTCATCTGTCAGAAATGACAATTAAAATTAGGTTGGAAACAATGTATTCCATACAATATTTTGTAAGTGGTGATTACACGAAGTATCGTAAAAGTGCCAAAAAGATACTGCGTGTATGCACAAATATTTTTTTGGGGAATAGACTAAAGACTTGTGTTGATAACTATAAGTTAGGGGTTTAAAGGTGTGTGCACGACCCTTTAAATGACAAATAAAAGTACGGGAGTAGAAAAAGCAAGTTTCAATACTCTTATTTTACCCGAATGACATTATTACTCGTATTGAGTAATTCGGCAGGGCTATTATTACACTTTGTAAAATTGAAAAATTAAAAAAAAAAACCTAAATGTAAATAATTTCAAAATTGCTTTATTAGGGTTAGATATGAGGATATTAGGGATAATTTGAGGTATATTTTACAAAAAAAAAAATATGGTATTGTATCTGGAGAAGCCCAAACTTGGTATGTTTTGAAAACTATTTTTATTATAATTTAAACAAAATGACTGAAATGTAACTATGTGATATATTTTTAGCATTGGCTCAGAAAGCCCTTTCGTTTAATACCATACACGATAGGTTTCTAAACATTTTTTTTTATTTCATACAAAAAAACATGACGTCATAACTCCTCTCGTTTTTTTTTATTTGTTGGCGCTTCGGGTCAAATTGTTTCAAATGTCCTAAAGATCAATCGTACCGATTTTCAGACCTTTAACACCATTTGCAGCATTATACTGATTTTCGCGGTGTACCGCCAGCGCTAGAAGTGGGCAGCAAAGAGTAGTATAATATATAGGACAGTCGGCAGTCAACGTTTGTTCCTAATAAATATAACATTGATGAATCAAGGCGGTTTGTTTAAAGAGGGCCTGCCGCGAAACCAATTTCGTTATCTGCCACCATTAAATTTCGCTCGTATATGTAAGAGTGATAGAGAGGCAGATAACGAAATTTCCCCCACCCCCCTTTGGATGGTTCTTGTTTGAGTTATAATGTCACTGTATTGAGGACTCAACCTTTCCATTTTTAAAGTGTTTTTATATCGACATGATACTGGCTACTGTAGTAAATGCCAAAAAAGAAAAAAAAAACGCTGTCATAGTAACGAAAATAATAAACACGTCAATCGAAATAAACAACGTAATATCCAAGAAAAATTTGCAAAATAGTATATGATAAATATGTAAAACATCATTAATTATCGAATTAAGATTACATACAACTTTGTGTAAAAAAAATTGAGGCAATTATACAGCCCGATTATACGGGTTACATTTTGAAAAAGATGATTATCTTGGAAAGAAGAGTAAATATACATAGGTGAACATAATGGTGAACAAAGGTATAGTAAAATAGGTAGGGACATAATTCAGGGTTTGCTTGTCTGGTCCACGCATGCTGTACCTATCACGACCACGGCACGGCCGTCTCCTGCTAACTTTTCGCTATAATAGTAAAATCATAGGTCTAATACCTATGATTTTAATATTATAGCGAACAATATTTCATGTTCATGATCTCGAATTTAAGACTTTAGCTTAGATTTATGGCGTACGGCCTAGCGCGCGTTGCTTCTATGAGGAGCTGTCAAAGCGCTTTATATCTGTATGCTTTTGATGATGCGGATCAGCATTCTTATCCAGCGGGGCAAGCGGCCAGCCTGCAGAAGGGCACCCTACCGCACTTGGTAGGTCACTACACTCACTACCAGGATTTAGGGCTAATAATTTATTTATAAGTTTTTAATACCTTTAAACGAGCAATTCTTGTATATTTATTTATTTATTTATATGTATATATATATTTCGGGGATCTCGGGAACGGCTCTAAACGGATTTAGATGAAATTTGCTATATGGAGGTTTACGGGGGCGCAAAATCGATCTAGCTAGGTTTTATCTCTGGGAAAACGCGCATTTTTGGGTTATTATATGTTTCCAGAGCAAAACTCGGTCTCCCAGACATTAAGTTTTGAATTTAAGTGTTTTTATCATGTTTCATGTTTAAACTTACAGATGTGAATCACCAGCAGAGTTTTTGGAGAGGTGTGGTTTTCTTATTTCCTGTTACCAACCTGAAACACCATACCTACCTAAATATCAGAAAATAATAAAGTGAAGAAAATTAAATAAAGTTGAATGCTTAAAAACTTTAATGTTTTATTAAAATTAAACGAAAAAAAATGTGTAAACTGAAATAGATCAATTTTTTGTATTTGTAGTTGAATAACATATATGTATTTAATCTCCTTTAATTAAAAATCATCTCTGAGTAGATATATATTAAACAATAGGTACTTTTAGGTCTTGGTAGTAATGTTAGGTCTTATGACCTACTGTATTTGACTATATTACTTACCAAGACCGGAGCCTGACCTGTCAGTCACCAACTATTTTGATGCTCTTTGTAGATAGCATCAAAATAGTTGGTGACTGACAAAGTTACCAAGTTACTAAGGTAGTAGGTACCTATATAGTAGGTAGCAGTAGCGCAATATTTAGTCAAAATATTTTGACTAATTTAGATTATTTTTATGCCAAAAAAGTAATACAAGCTATTCATGTTCCACTTAGTAATAAAATACGGACTTTTCTGAATATGTGGTTTACGAAATGTGTTAAGGTACAACTTGTGGTTTATTAACGTGGTTTAGAAATAGGCAGCTTGAGTTGAGAGAGGTGATGAGTAAATTGTTTCATTTTTTTACAATTTTGCGCGTTTATAGGAGAATGTGTGGAGCAAGCATTATTTGACGTGTAGGTGTGGGTTCAACAAAAAGATCGCTTGTCAATAAGGCATTCTTGCTGTTAAAATTCAATTATTAATAGCCTTTATCGACCATCAGCAATGTAGTCCCTTTTTGATTGATGGAAATTGTCACGTAAGTTCCACTACTCGCCGCCGCATCGCCTACAGCGCATTCGTTAGTCTATCGCTCACAAGATGTCATTAATCATGTAAACTTACGTACTGAAAAAAAAAAAGTTTTACTCTTTGCTATAAATTACCCTTTCGCACGTCAAAAACTCCAAGATGGAGCCGAAGGTCATAGAGAAACAAGTCTACATTTGGAATCATTACTTGTCAAAATTTGACATTAGCAATCCACAGTTAGGTGACAACCAAACCAAACCATTATAAACCTTAAAGTAATAATAAATCAAAGTTGTTTTTTGTTAAATTATTGTTTGTACCAAATGAACTTCAGCACTTGATGAACTTCAAATGAACTTCAACAGTTGAATTTCAAATGACGCGAAATTTGACAGTTGCACATGTCGAATAGGGGCCCTGGTGATATACCATTAGCGCTAAAACAGGCAGCATATAGGATAAATACAAATGAAACAATAATATTTTCTTGTATGTGATGTCTCACTCACATACAAGCGGGAGCGCTAATTAAGTGGCGAAATATGAGCCATGGGAGGAAGTTGAAGAATTTAACATATTTAATTAGTATCCTGGCGATAAAAAGATTAATGAACGTCAACTCAGTCCACTAATGCAGTGTTTGTTGTAACTCTGAGCTGTTGAGTCGTGTCTCGTGTGCGCGATGAAGACTGCAGCTGGTGCCGTGATGTTGGCGCTCTCCGTGCTGGCGCTGAGCGCGGCGCGGGCCGTGCGTGCAGGCGGGGTTCGCGCCCGCCCGTGCAAGGGGGACCAAGCGCCACCGAAGATGAACATTAACATACATAAGCAAGACCTTTATGAAGACTTTTATGTGATAACATACGGAGAAAAACTTGTAATACATTGTTCCGGCGAGGATATAAGCAATATCGGGATGATAGTAAACGGCCAGCCTCAACAAGCTATCGAGATTAATATGACTACCCTTGAACTCAAGGTGTACAAACTAAACTTAGGTAGATATAAATATAGTTGCATTGATACTGGGACTGGCTGCGAAGAATCTTTAAAAGTTGTGGTCAAACCCAGGATGTCCGTCAAAGGGACATAATCTAGATGAATGGAATCAATACTTCATACCGTTAGGCGTGGAGTACGAGGTTTTCTGAAGTGGCCATGATGGTGTGGCTCTCCAGATTAAAGATTATGATGGACAGCAGCTAATAACGGACATCATCAATAGTACAACGTCGAGGTACAGGACACGGGCGGCCCACGTGGAGGAGGACCTGCGTTATTGGTGCTGGGGTAAAGGAACAACGGTTAATGGAGAAGAAGACGACGTGTCAATGTGGGTATGGACCACAGTGGACCATTACCCGTAGTGTGAACATTTTCGGTGCGTTATACACGACTGGAATATGCTGGAGTGTATATGGCAGTATCCAACTGACAGGTTTACATTTAGCCTGTTTTATATAGATCACGACGACAACAATAAAGAAGCGACACTGCTCTGTGACAGTGTACCAGGTGAGCTGAATAATACGTGTAAAAAGAATATACAGTTAAAACACCATGATATGTTTACTGTCAATCAAAATATATCATTATTACTCATGACTTGCCATATAATATTTTGTCGCGATGGAACATATAATGTAAATACTAACTCGATTATAAAACTAGACACAGTTTGGACCTTAGACGTATCAGTAACGAGTTCACACGAAGCTGTCCTGCAGTGGGGCCGGGCAGATATGCGGATACCGCCCGTTGGCAATTCGAGCTGGCCCTACAGCGCTTATGATACTTGTGTGTATAGAGTGGAGTTCCGGCTGCCTGCATTCAGAGATGACTGGCGACAGGCGGACACGACGTCTGTGCGCTGTGATGATGTTTGGTGCAAGTTCGCGTTACCTCTCCCGTACCCGGACACTGAGTATGAGGTGCGGGTGAGCGCTAGACTTGAGGGGGCAGTGGACGACAGGGTGTGGTCAGGCCCTAGTAAGTCTATACTCGTATGCACGAGGCCCCGAGCGGCCTGCGAGTGCGACGCGGCGCGCCACACACCAGCAGCGCCGACTGTCTCCACTCAGGCTTGTAAAGCTTGTACAGCTACAGAAGGCTTTATCAAGGAAAGCTTGAAGCTAAAAAACAACATTAAATTTTCTTTGAGAGAAAAACTTGCTAAATTGAATAGGATATCTGAATCATTATCAAAAGTAACAAATGAAGTCAAAAAATTACGCGAGGATGGCATTCACATTGGCAAGTAACCGTCGGTAGTAGTTAAGATAGATCTTGATTTTAAAGTAAATGTAACTTTGTCTATAATTAAGTGTTACCTATATGTATACAAGTTCTGTCGTCGTTTATCGGGTAAATAAATTCATTTCTGATGAGCATTCTATTTTTTTTTTACCTACACTAATACCGTCAAAAAGTTTAAGACCGTGTTACGTGAAAGTAATGCCATCAATAACTTTAAAAGTTATGTAGGTACCTACGATATTGTTAGTGTCATAGGGAGCACCATTCACCGCGATGAGTAGGGCCAGCCAGCCATTACGCATAAGGGTCTACTCATATATCGACGCGGAATTGGAAAAAGCTTTATGTCTGCGCAATAAGAGCGAAAAAGTCGTCGTTCTACCGGCCGGCGCTTGCCGATGCGTCAACGGCTCTTTCGCTCTTATAGGATACTAGCGACCCGCCCCGGCTTCGCACGGGTTAACAAATTATACATAAAGCTTCCTCTTGAATCACGGTACTCTATCTATTAAAAAAAACCGCATCAAAATCCGTTGCGTAGTTTTAAATTAAAGATCTAAGCATACAGACAGACAGACAGCGGGACGACTTTGTTTTATACTATGTATTGATTTGACTACTAGTCAAATCAGTTTTTTTCAAACTGTCAAAACGATTTTGCTACTAAGGAATTTATATGTAACACTAGCATGTGACGTCACAATCAAATTACCTACTCTTTATAGTTTTATACGGGCTTTAAAATAGAAATTCTCTAAAAATAACTGCTGTCTACGTTTCGCTATTAATCTTCTGGTGCTTTATTTCATGCATGGTGTGAAACTATTTATTTTAAATACAGTCAAATGCCCTATTGCGCAGACATAAAACTTTTTCCTATCGGCTTTTATATCTGGCGAGACCCTTACGCGTAAATGGCTTGAGCCACTGTAGGGGAAGTCCGGGCATAGTGAACACCTTTAGGAGCCATTATCGATCTTTTTTGATATTTATATACCATCTGTAAAAAAATATTATCATAAAAAAAATTACCTAAGAAATTCAAAGTGAACACGCTATCCGCTTTGCCCATTCAGTCAGTTAAAGAAATTAAGAATTAAAAAAAAATAACCGTTGGATTTTTTTAAAAGAAATGCGTTGTAAAATGAAGATACTTTAATAAGCAATAGAAGCATCTTGAATTAAAATTCGAGATAATTATTGTGACAAAATAACATACAATGTAACTTACCTTTCAAAATCGAATATTTTGCACTAAAAACACATTTTGACTCGTCACCGACGACGCTCATAGCGACCGCTCCCTATGACGCTTGCCGCTCATAGAGCGAAGGATCCTGAACATCATATAGGCGCGTGGTGCGACAAAGTCGAATAGTTTAGAATTGGGAGCCCGAATTCGCTTTGCCTGTGGGGTGTTCGCTTTACCCGGACTTCCCCTACTGGGCTATTTTCTACCGTACCCCTGTTCCCTCCTTGACCCTATACAAAGGGATTCAGCAAAATTAAAAGATCCAACAATGATATGATATGTTATTTATTGTTACCGTCAATATTCACAAGTGTTTCTAAACTAACATTACAGTTAGGTACACGTACATTAAAAGGGGCCCACTGATTAAAAGTCCGCCGGACGAAATCGGCCTGTCAGTTAGAACAAAAAGTTGACAGTTCCGAACAACTGACAGGCCGATACCGTCCGGCGGACTGGTAATCAGTGGGGCCCTTAACCTTTAGGACGCCAATGACCGATATATCCGCACCGTGGCTCCAACGCCGACGACGGATTAATCAGTCACATACCACAGAGCAAAATCGACCTACGTGCATATACATAAAGTTCAACTTCAGTTTTGACACTTCAGTGACGTGGCGTGTGAGTGACAGCTTTTGTGTTTGACACAGCGTCGAAAAGGTTAATTGTAAAAATATGGATGCACACAACATAGGTACTCAAAAATATGTCCCATAGCTCGTACCTATGTCAGCGAATTACGAACTATGGGACATATTTTTGAGTATGTTGTGTGCACCCATATTTTTACACTCGATGTACAGTCGAGTATGTTAACGAGAGTGACATTATACAGAGTATCTCAAATATTTGAATGGACAGTCAAAACTACTCATTAGCTTGCATAAACTACCTAAACATATCCCCATACAGAAATTTGTAGAAATGATTCACAATATTCTTCATTAGCTGAAAAATATAAACAACAACTTTGCCCCTTGCAAGGGCGTAGCCAGCCAGTGAACTAGGGGGTGGCGAGTTGATAGGCCTGGGGGGGGGGGGGGGCAGAGGCCACATAGGGGCAGGCATTATATGTAAAATTTTAGCTCCAGGGGGGGGGGGGGGGCAGATGGCCCCTTGTGAAACAAAAAGTGGAATCTTGAGCGTTGCGAGGGTTTCAAGTCATGAGATTAACAAAACTATGCGCTTTATTTAAAAAAATCAGATATAATGTCACTACCGTTAATATCGTCAATTAAATTGAATATAACAATTACACAGTAATATCGACATTCATTTCGTGTGGTGCTGCTAATGAGGAAAAATCGAATTAATATCAATAATTCATTTTAAAAACCTAATTAAGTACCTACTAGCTATAAATCAATGTTTTTAACGGAATTAGTATTTTATACAATCGTGATATAATGGAGAGCTTTTCAGTCGAGTACCGTGTTTAGGCAACGAAGCTTGCTGAGTTGCCTAAGTAAGGTACGAGATTGACAAGCTTGATTATATCACTATTGTATACAATACTTTTTCTACGAGTCAACAAAGAATGAATAGCAGTATCGAAATGAATATTATAGTTGAGTTGGGGTCCCATAGTGAAAAAAGTATGCGATTTCACTTTGGTATACGAAGTCTTAATTCAAGCATTGCAGTCGACGAGTAGAAAAAAGTTATTTTAATGCTTGAGCTTTTTACAAATATAAGTATTTGATGGAAATTAAATATATTTTCTATTCATTTATTTCCCGAATTCGCTGAAATAAATATTGACGTAAGTACCGTATTTTTCTGTTTTGGTATATACGCCATCAGATATATCGGAGCGGCCAAGGTGCTCACAAATATCTGAGCACGCCTCTATTGTCAATGAAAGTGGGCTCAATTCTTAAAAAAAAAACGTAAACTGAACTACCTTGTTAAAAAGCTAATAGAAATATCTTACAATGTTCTCTTATAATTTTAAATAATCAGAAAGTGTATAACGGTTCGTTTGTCGCGTTTTTAATAATAATATTTTATTAACATCAATTCGATTTTTTAAAAACGTGCCATCTTGCAGGTCCAAAGCTTAAATTATGAACTGGCAACATGGAGCGGGTACGCGTTTGCAACATAATATCTGGGCGACCGAGCTTTGCTCGAAAAACACATAAAAACTCTAAAATGGACGTTTGCCTAGAGATAAGACCAAGCTAGATAGATTTCTCGCCCCCGAAAACCCCCATATAGTAAATTTCATCGAAATCGTTAGAGCCGTTTCCGAGATCCCCGAAATATATATATAAATAAATAAATAAACAAGAATTGCTCGTTTAAAGGTATTAGATAGATAGATGTATGTATATAGTATGTAACTGAACGAAAATACTTAAAAATTTAGATGAAAAACTGTTGATTCAATAAATATATCGAGATGGTGTATGGAAGCCAGCTTTCAAAATATTTGTATGACCGCTTAAAACCACCACCAACCACTGTGGTGCACTCCACATGTGCTTAAATAAATAAAGAAATATGTCAATATGTAGTTAGTTGGTTAATAAGTGTGTGTATGTACCTACTAACATTAGTTGTAGGATTAAAATGTGTCACTAACAAAATTGATCCTTTGTTGGTCTTGAATAAATTTTATTTAATTTTTAATTTTAAAAACAGTCCCGAATATAGACTTGGTCTTGGTAGAACGCTTGGAAACACTTCATTCGCGCAGCTCGGCCCTCGGTCTCGCTTTAAATTACTGGGGGTTGCACGCTTGGGAGTCGGGGTGAAGGCTCCGGGCCTTCGGCCTTCCACCCGGGTCGGCCTTCGGCCTCCCAGCCTGAAACTCGCCCTTATCATCCCTTATATATCAAATGCTGTTAATTTCCCGCTACGCGAGAAGAAAATCTCACTTCCTGGCCAAGGCAAGACGTAAAACTTTATACAAACCACGGGCGGTAATTCGTAAAGCCCCAGATCGCATATTTATGGCCCTCACCTTCGGTTCGGGCCACAAACACCAGCGATCTGGAGCATTTACGAATTCACCTCCCCAGGTATGTAATACTATAACTATCAATATTTAGGGTTGACATCTTATTGCAAAATTAATAAGCAATCTAATTTATTAATAGTCGTTAGAAAGAGACAATAGTTTTATCGTGCCGTACAATATCTGTAAGCGCGTACCCACACAACTACATATGAATTAACTATAGTATATGTACAATTACCTATACTTACATCTAAGAGAGTAGACAATTCATGTGTTATAGAAAAAGTCGTATGAAAATAGTTTCACATGATTTCCATTTTCATATTTATTTTATTATTTATTTTAATCTATTAGGATCCGAAATATTATTTTGGGAAACGGTACATGTGGTTCCCACCAAAGTTTGGTGGGCAACAATGGACCCGACTAATTTAAGTTGGCTATTTTTAGTATGTTGTCAGCAATGTATAGTCTGTCAAGCCGGATATGTCAGTAGCAATGTAGAGCAAACTGAAGTATGGTATCCCTAGACGAACAAAAAGCAGCAATGTACATCGAACAACGATGAAATGTAAACAAAACAGTTCCACAGATAAGATATAAATGGCACGCGATTTTAGAACAATTCAAACGCTAACCCGCGATTTTTCTAATTTGCCGCCTTTTTCTACTGACAAGATTTGCTTGACCAAGTATACTTAGACATGTTTTCAATTACGTCGCATTGCGTATGTCCTGTCCCTCACGGACACAAATGGTAACTCTACTGAGCGACCCGCCCCGGCGTCGCACGGGTTAACAAATTATACATAAACCTTCCCCTTAAATCACTATCTATTAAAAAAAAACCGCATCAAAATCCGTTGCGTAGTTGTAAAGATCTAAGCATACATAGGGACAGACAAACAGCGGGAAGCGACTTTGTTTTATACTATAATAGACAACATGGGATATCGCGACGGAAAAAATCAAGTAGTGTATGCGGCCTTTAAATTTCTACTCCCTTATAAAACAAGATATCGGATTCAAATAATTGAATTTAATATTTAGAATACGTGGAAATTTTCAAGGATATTTTATAATTGGGGTTTAATCATTATACTATTTGATTATATATTATTTAAAACCATGGTTTTACGGAAAGAAAAACATATATATGCATCATTTTCCTCCTGATATTGTGTTACTTTTTGTAACAAATCTATTATGGTAATTTCCTTTAAAATTAATGAGTAACAGGAAATAATGTAAATATATAAGAATATATAGGTAGCTAAATTTTGTATAGGTATGTAATATAGTTCAATTTTGTATTGATTATCGACTTAAATATTTACACATATTTTAACACGTATATTTAATAAACTTAACTAAAATTCAAATATAAGAACCGGATGTAGGCTCATAATTTGTAGGGTAATTCGCCAGTAACTGGCCATCTGTTAGTAACTGGCCACCCTAAACTAAAAATTATTCTATTCACCTTAAACAGAATTCATTTTAGTATAAAGTGGCTAGTTGAAGGCCGCTTTATACTAAATTGAATTCTGTTTAAAGGTGAATAGAATCATTTTTAGTTATAAAAGCGCTGGTGGCCTAGCGGTAAAAGCGTGCGACTTGCAATCCGGAGGTCGCGGGTTCGAACCCCGGCTCGTACCAATGAGTTTTTCGGAACTTATGTACGAATTATCATTTGATATTTGCCAGTCGCTTTTCGGTGAAGGAAAACATCGTGAGGAAACCGGAATAATCCCAATACGGGCCTAGTTTACCCTCTGGGTTGGAAGGTCAGATGGCAGTCGCTTTCGTAAAAACTAGTGCCCACGCCAATTACTGGGATTAGTTGCCAAGCGGACCCCAGGCTCCCATGAGCCGTGGCAAAATGCCGGGACAACGCGAGGAAGCCGATGAGAATCATTTTTTTTAGTTTAGGGTGGCCAGTTACTGGCGAATTACCCTATGTCAGTATATATTTACTCGAATCGTAAAGCATTATTTGGTCGGATTTATGTATTTAATACGTATACGCACGGTATGAGAACAAAAACCAAAATCTACGTATAATAAATACTACTTAGTGAAATTTCAGACACGGTCATCACAAAAAAATAACCGGCCAAGTGCGAGTCGGACTCGCGTTCCAAGGGTCCCGTACATTAAGTCCGACTCACGCTTGACTGCACATTTCTAAAAGGTTTTCCTGTTTTATGGGTAAAGAACTATTTATTGAGTTTTTTTTTTTTCAAAATTTTGGACCCAGTAGGCGGACAGACGCACGAGTGATCCTATAAGGGTTCCGTTTTTTTCCTCTTGAGGTACGGAACCCTAAAAAATTGCAGTTTTCTATCTCTAACAGACAGAAGACGCGGGTTCGATTCCCGCCTCGGATTACGGATCCCTAAAAAGCACTGAAAAGCAATGAAACGGCCACTATATACAGAAATTTACTTGCAACGTGGCAAATTATCATTGCAACTAACCGTAGTTTTGCCAAAAATCATTTCTAAAGTAAACTTTGTTTTCTGTCCTCACACCGCGCTATACTCCGGATCGTAATTAGATTCCAAAAAAAGTAAGAGAATGTTGCCACTGCAATATGATTGTAAAATAGTAAATTCCTTTTTATAAATAAACACGCTAAGATAATTTATTTATTGGTAATTTTACTCCTACGATTTAAAAAAGTACTTTTATTTACTTATTTTTACATAAATACAAGACGCGCTAGTAAAAAGTGGCAACATTGTCTTACTTTTTTTGGAATCTAATTACGACTCGGAGTTTAGGCTGCCATAGAAATGTTTTAAAAATACCTTATTAAGTACGTATTTCGTTTAATTTATACTAATTTTACTAATTTGTGTCGAATTCACAAAGAACAGTGTCCGCTATTAGGAGTAAACAAAGATCTTTAATCTTAAAACTATACATAAAATAGGGGTCCCGTTGTTTCCCATAAAGTTTTAAGTCATAATGTATTGTTTTTCATATTATCATTAGTCATAAAACTGAAACCGTTAACTTTTCAGGATTTTTGTAAGGTTATCCTATAGATAGGTTAGGTTAGGTTTCTTTTATGGCAATACTGAAAAGTGACGCGTTTCTGAACCAAATGAATTATGACTAACAAAAATGCGGCCAAACAATACATTATGACTTAAAACTATTTGGGAAACAATAGAGACCCATAGAATAGTCATCAACCAATGATACTACATTCATTAAATTAAATGTTACATTGATTAGAGCTGAACGAGGGTTGTTAGGGTCGGCAACGCGCATGTGACACCTCTGGAGTTGCAGGCGTCCATAGGCTACGGTGACCGCTTACCATCAGGCAGGCCGTATGCTTGTTTGCCACAGACGTAGTATAAAAAAAATAACTTGTTAAACATATATGACTTGATAAACGTCAATTCAACCAATAACTCTGCTATTAATGAAACATTTACTTTAATGAACATTTGTGTATTTGTGACGTTATCTATGAAAAGGGACCTTATTGTCGATGGCGCTTACGCCATTATTAACGATGCTCCGATATATATACAATGCCGCGCGCGACGCTGTGCGGCGTAAGCGCCATCGACAATACGGTCCCTTTTCATAGAGAATGCCCCATTTGACCATTAAAATTACTCATATAACGAGATGAAATCCCACTGCGGCGCACGGCTCCATATGTTTTTTTAATTCGCTTTGTACAGTTGACGACAAATTTCGTTTCGTAACGTCAATATTAGCTTCGAATAGATAGTGACGGCCAAAGTTGCTAAAATATGTCGCGATGTATTTTTTTATACGATCTAGGTGGCAAACAAGCATACGATCCGCCTGATAGTAAGGATCGCCGTAGCGTATGGACGCCCGCAACTCCATGGATGTTACATGCGCGTTTCCGACCCTTTAAAAACATGTATCCTTTTTTGAAGAGCCCCATACTCACAATATATCCCCCTAAGGCCCACGGTCCTACCTATAGTACCTATTCAGGTCGGTGTAATTTAAACCATGTTCAATTGGAACAGAGTCGCTTTTGGTTTGTTTCGTTAAATTTTCAAACAACACAAAATCAACTCTATTTCCTACAATTTAGGTTGAAATTTCAGTGGCAAATTTTGGATGTTTCGTTTGTATGGCAGGGCCTTGGGAGGATATTTGGCGCTTCAGGCGTTACTACATACTTGATGTTGACTGTACATTTTAGGGGTCATCCATCAATTACGTCACACGAATTTCTAGGTTTTTTGACCCCCCCCCCCCCCATTTTTTCTGCGAAATCGCCAAATCGAATTAAGTAATTACCTAAGTATTATTAATATTTTATCAAAATATTTTTGACGATATAAATATTAGTAATTTTATAACCCAAAACTGCTTAGGAAAGAAAATTAAACGAATAAAAACGGTTATCGTTTTAAAAACATGTTATTTAAATGTACAGCGAATAAAATAATTTAAATAAATTTTCGGTTACTGATGAAGTTAAAGTGACGTCACAAAGTTTGTGTCTCCCCCCTCCCCCACGTCACAATATGTCACATTTACTTGACCCCCCTCCCCCTTAACGTTTGATGTATAGTTTGTAGCTTTCTAGTAGAGCCCGAAGGCTTATCCTATTGTCTATTGTTAAGTAAAACCGCACGTGCTACTTACCTGCAAAAAAGGGTCCTAATTATTCTATTTGGCACCTGAGCGCGGGCTAGTCCGACGCTCAAAAAACCAGTGTAGGTGCGCTCTCCGATAACGCGCCTTTGTTACGCATCTCGATGACACGTTTTAGACTGGTTCTGTAGCGTTCGACTCGCCGGCACTCGGTAACCGAAGTACCGATTTTTTATGCAGGTGGTTGTGGCACGTGGCACGAGCGGTTTTTCTTAACAATAGACAATAGGATTAGCCTTCGGGGTCTATTAGAAAGCTACAAACTATAATTAATGGATGACCCCTTATATTTAAAACGGTTGTCCGTGCGTTGCGTCCGTGCGTTCCATGCGCCGCTGTGTAATTCCTTCAAAACAAGCTGCCTAAATTAAAATATATCTAAATAAAATAAAATATTTACAAATTTCATTTAAAATTAATATCACTAACGTTATTAATAATAAAATGGTAATATGCCAACATGGCAGCGCGATAACAAACAATATAAGTGCGTTGGGGTAATACCGAATAATTTTCGTACGAAATAAAATCTAGAAATATCTGATGTCAAATAGTCGTCAATTACTGGCCATAGGCATAGAGAAAAAAATACATAGATTGCTCACTCCATACATCAGTTTTGGTACCAAAAATACTATTAATTTCAGTGTCGACATCTAGCATCGAGTAGCGGAATTATCAGTACTGCTACATCTATTGTCAAGTAGCAGTGCAAGTGCGAAAAAAGGAAATTCGCAACGAGTGGCGAAATGTAAAACACGACCGAAGGAAGTTTTTTAGCCATTTAAATTTTCGACGTAGTCACGTAATGTGCTTATTATAGCACAGGCTGTCATAATAGAGCACCGGATGTACTAGATTTTAAAATTATTATTAGATTGTATAATGTAGGTTTTAATATTTTGGTGTAGTATTTTTAAATAGATATTTTCGATACAAGTGCGAAAAAGAGGAAATTCGCAACTCGTGTCGATTTAAAACACTCCCTTCGGTCGTGTTTTAATTTATCGCCACTCGTTTCGAATTTCCTCTTCCGCACTTCTATCGTAAATAACTATTTTGGTATTACCCCAAAGCACTCCAAAAGTTAAACTATTATAAAGAGTTTAAATGCACTGGAGTAAAAAATAGACAAGTTATTATATTTCCCACTAATTTATATAGCAACCCTGGAGAAGGTATAAAACCAGTATTAGCTATAAGTTATTCTTTTTCTTCTTATATGGCAAGTTAATTTAAAAAAATGGCGTTGTAAATCAAATGGCAATACCACATTTTCCTGCAGATAAAATTACTATTGGCAAAGCTAGGCATCAGTTGGGATATGAATTAAAAATAACTAAGGGATAAAAATCGGTATTCAGTAACCGGTAAAAAAAACAGAAACTTTTTAAACCGGTACCGTTATTGTCTATTCTCCAGAGTTGCGTTAGAATTTATAATTAATTTTATTTACACTATACTTCGTAAATATACTTTGTGTTTATTGTGTTACTAAGGCACTATGCTATGTACAACACATTTAGGAGAGGCAAGATTTGAAGTGCAAGAAAAAAGTTTGAAATATACTTTAGTCGGCGATTTGTCGGCACCGACAAACAGTTTAGTCGTCGACAAAATTCTATTCCACATCTACACACAAGAAATTTCTTTAGTTGTTTACATACTTATATCAAATTACAAATTTAAGACGTAAAAATTGTAACTGTAATTAATTTCTGAAAAGGCAGATTTTTGTTCTATGGCACACGGAAAAAAAATATAGGAAATTTGTCATGTGAAAACGAATCTCTAAAAATCTGCGCTTTTCATTGACCAAAAAAATCGTCAACCTTACGATCACCGACTAACTAAACGAGATAAACCAAAAACAGTCTTTGACAAACAATACTACGAACTTTCACATAACAAAGATTGTCGTCGTTGAAAGCGCGTTGTCGGCATCTATTATAATGCTGCAAATTTACACCGACAAAAATCCACCGACTAAACTAATCGCCGACACTTGTTGGCGTTGCGACGAGCGCCGTACGTTGTCGGTGGCGAGAGCTTCAAACGTTCACCGACAAAAATCCACCGACTAAACTAATCGCCGACAATCTCGTTGGCGTTGACGTCATCGATGGCGGGTATGTTGTCGGTGGCGAGCATGTGCGCGATGGAGTTCATGTTGTCGTTGTCGAGCGCGTTGTCGGTGGAGTTGAGACTCTCGCCGCTCTCTCGTATGGAGTTGAGACTCTCGCCGCTCTCTCGTATGGCGTTGAGGGAGACGGTCACTCGTTCTATATGTTCCTCGTTGCTATTCACGTCTTCGTACCTATTGATATTAATAAGTTTATCAAAAAAATATCGGATAAGATAATGTTTTAAGTCCCTATAAAAATATGATCAGTCATACATTTAAAATAAATGAAATCTAGTAGAACTGATTACTGATTATATTAAATTAATGTGTTTTAAAAGTGTCCAAAATTATATGATTGATTAAAAAGAAAAAAAGAAGAAAGAAAATACATTTATTTAACGCCACAGCATAGTACATAAACAAGAAAGGCATGCAGACGGGTGTCATTCTGAATTCCTAACAACGTTTGTCCTAAAGTCACTTGCCCTAACTGGTTTGTCCTAATGTTCACATGCCCTAACGATCAATTGTCATAACGATTATTTAACATAATGTAAGGTTCTGAAAAATGGTTACGTTTTAGAACTTGCTGCCACAAAAGTGGGTTAGGTTAGGGTTAGAACTGCGACCCTCGCAAAAAAGAAAATATGCTTAATAACATTAGGATAAGCGATCAATAATTAGGGAAGCCAAAATTAGGGTTTTTAGTGTTAGGACAACTGATCATTATGACAAACAATATTAGGGAATGCAAAGACAGGAGAAAAGACTTTAGGATTCAGATATAGATCGCTTGCAGACATTGTACCTTGGCGGCATCTCGGTGTTGTTATCGGCGTCGGCGTCGGCGGCGGCGGCGGTGGTGTCGGCTGTGTCGGCGCGCACGTAGTCTGGCGGCGGGCCGCCGGCCTTGCGCCACGTGTACGGCGGCGGCCGAGGGCACGTCGAGAAATTCGCGCCCAGGAGTCTACACAAATGTATTATTAGCCAATAGCACAGAATAAATAATAGTACTAAGTACAGAAGACGCACTCTCTAACAAAACGCGTGTCACGATCAGTACAGATATGGCCGCTAGGTGGCGACAGCGCCACGCGCGGCTTATGGCTTTCCCCAAAATTGGGGCCGAACGGATGTACTTTTATCTACCTGTAGCAAAGCGACGAAATCACGGAGTGAGACACGCCTGCCAATAGGGATGTTTCCTCTACTTAAAATAAATTATTTCAAACCGTGCACGAAATAAAGCACCAGATAATTATTTTTAAACACAATTTTGTATTTAATAAATCGGATTGAAATATAAAAAGTAGGTGAGTTTACCGTGACGTCGCTACATTCGTTTTCATATAAATTCCATATTAGAAAATCGTTTTGACAGTTCTAAAAAAGAAGCTGATTTGACTAGTAGGAATGTAGCCTATAGTGTCCCATTGCTAACATCTCACTCTTTTCCTTCCGCGTATCCACACTACACAATCTCAAAGGCGTCATCTCTCGTCATTTCCGATGAGGTTTACGGTGCCGCCTTACAATTTGTTATTTGCTATTTTTGAGAAAAGAAAAGGAAAGGATCCCAGATTTGAACCTTGAGGTACTCCAAGGGCTGCTGCGGGCGACCTAGCTGATTATTACCACTAATATTTATATTCTGTAGTTTATCCGAAAGATAGAATTAGACAAGGCTAAATGAACCATTATCATACCAAACAAATAAATTTTCTTTCTAAATTTGCTTGATTAACATAGTCAAATGCTTTCGACAGATCACTTGAGTTTTTTTCTGATATGAAATATACTTTTGGAAGAACCGAACCTGAAATGACCTGAATCAGTATTAAAGCGATATATAAATTCTAGTGCAGTCAGTCTCAGATAGAGAGTAACGGCCAAAGTGGCTAAATATATCGTAAGCATCGTAATACACCTTTTTACCATAGAACTAAGGATGAGTTCTGATCAAACTCGACTCGGAAAAACGTCATTTTGAAAACATTAGCCTGTTCCGTACAACACAGACTTCTTTATACTAATGTCAACGATTAAATATCTTTCTTCTTTCTTTTATCTTTTATTTCAGGCAACTAGTGGCCCATACATAAATACCTTAAAAAGTAACATACATATTATAAAAATATAACCAAACACTAAAAAACACATTATGATTGCGATGCATTACGCAATCCCGCAGTGTCAGGGAAAATATGCCCCAATGACATCCGTAGACCGTAAACGAACATTTTCGACGGATCCATATTTGTTTTCAAAATGGCTGGCGTTATTCCGAGCCTTCGTTCTGATAAATTTGGCCGCTTTGACAGCCATTTTGGCTTTGATAACTGTACAGACAGGTATAGTATAATGCAAGGATCTCCAAACTTTTTTACCTGGGGTCCTGGGGGCCATATTGCACTTCCACAAACTTTGACGCGGGCCACCATCGGTTTTATTTTTGCGCCGGGAAAATCGGTTATCCTAATGGCTCCTCTACACGCAGCCATGCGGTAGAATGAGATAGCAATATCCTATTGCTCCCTCTAACGCATAAATGCGTCCCTTGGAGTGGCCGGCGCTGGGCCATCGTGTAGAGGAGCCATAAGGCGAAGGCCCACTGTTGACCACCGTGGGCTGCCGCGTTAGCTGTCCGCGGGCCGGATTGAAACGCCTCGCGGGCCGGATTTTGCCCGCGGGCCGGGGTTTGGAGACCCCTGGTATAATGTACAGAAACCTGGTTAATTGACACCTGGATAAATGCAAAACCTCAATAATTGCAACCAAAGGTCCGGTCCCGGTCCCTTGAGACCAAAAGGCCTCTATAATTGAAATTTTGGAACCTCTATAATTGCAATTTAGATTTAATTGCTTTTCGGAATTTTGCCTCTGTAATTGACACTGTGCTAAAAAAACCCGTTATTTTAGCTCTTCTCATTACCTCTATTATTAAAATAAAAGTCTTACTTATTACCTCTGTAATTGAAAGAATGTAGACTTGTAGAGAGCAGAAACAATATTTTAATAGCAATGATAATTTTATTTTAAATCTTCATCCGGAAGTCAATTTGTTTATTGGCTATCTATCACAGAGTGTAGTAGGTGAAATAGTTTTGATTAAATCAAAAACATAGTATGCTTTTGACATTCCAATTAAACTTTCTTCTACAATTCAAGGGATTTTTTAAAACCCAAATGACTATAAGAAAATAAAGTAGTAATTAATGTAGTGTAAAAGTGCAAGTTACATAATATATATAGACCAGAAACCCAGAATGTAAGCTTGTAAATCTTCTTTCAATGGTTATTTGCACCTCCATAAAAGCAATTTGTCAGAACGCAACCTCTATAATTGACACAACGATTTTTTGAACCTCGTTAATTGGCACGACCTGCTTAATTGAAAAACCTGGTTAATTGACAAAAAATTGCCGGTCCCTTGAGATTGCAATTATCCAGGTTTCACTGTATATCGTAGCTAGCAGCGGCGGCTGGTAGCTATGTATTATGGGTGTTCACTCACAATAAAAAACAAAAACTAAACCTACACATTTTATTAACCGTCGCAAAGTACCTAGATGTCGGTTTCCGTCCAGATCTCTCTCATAGATTTTCGGTATTACGAATATCTTGACGACCGATAGACGCCAACTGCAGTTCATTTTACAAATGGATGTAATGTTTTTATTTAAATTTTATGGAAAGATGTACTAAATTGTTAACACACCTACTTACTTATTTCGCTCCAAACAAACTCACCGCACGTCGCCCGCGCCCGAGCCAAACACAAAACATATACTTTAAGACCTTTAAGTAACACGAAAAACATAATAAGCTAGTTACTTTTATCACATTCACACAACACAACCACGGTGTTTTTGCATATTGATCTGAATAGTAAATATATAAGTTTTTGTTTTTGACTAACATTGTTACGAAAGTTCAAGGTCGTCCATAATTGAACTCGAGTCGATTTTGTAAACTTTTTCACATTCTCACGTTTAATTCATTAATTTTTAAACACCTCACAACAAACAAATTATGTGCTTTAGCTGTTTAAACTCTTGTTTCATTATTTATAATGAAAAAAAAAAGCCAAAATTGCATTCCCGCCTTTAAAATTGACTAAGGTCTGTTTAGAAACAAGTGACAACAACAACATCAACATGGCGCGCGGGATGCGCGCGCAAGGTCAACCGGGCTCGGAGCGCCGCACCGATTTTGCCTGTTCCCTCATAGAAAATGTCCTGTTTCACGCGCGGACCTGTGTCGAAACTTCTCTTTCGCTCTTATTGAATGTCCTATTGATCGAATGTACTAAATCTTTTTCCATAGGAGCGCAATCTAAAGCGCTCCGCTTCGCGCGTTACCTTTGATTTCTATGAAATTACGCCGAGTAGGTAGTGGTGAGCTGTCTACAAACTTATAATGAATAAAGGTTATTATTTAATTGGTATTGAGTTTTTTACGATAGATCTTAAATAGTAATATATTAAATAGGTGGTATAATTACATTTTGATTATATATGGGAGTGCACCGCACAAGCGCTCCTTAAGGCCAGCCGCGCCTGGTAGCTAGGGCTTGCAATTCGAATATTCGAATATTCGAATTTGTCGAATATTCGACCTGTTTTGATATTCGAATATTCGGCCGCTCAGGTTTCGAATATTCGAATATTTTTTATTACTATAAAAAAATCTATGTCATCCGCTGTAGTTACAGTTTCTGTGTGTTTTACGGGTATTTACAGTGAATGAGGAACGGCAGGTACCCAAATACGAAGGAAATAATATTTTTACTGTATTCCTCTCGATAGACTTCGTGAAACCTAACTCAATTTAAAAGAAAACGAAATCAAAAAGTATGTTATTTTTACGGTGCGTAAGTTTTAAGTTAAAGGGTCATTCTGTTTATTCAGTACAAGCGTACGTTAAGCGAATTTTTGAAGTCTAAACCTTGCCACTTATCGCAATTCTCACATTTAATCATACCAAACCTGCCCAACTTGGTAATCTAACCATGCACCATTAGCTGACGAATAACCCGAACCCAGTACTCAACTAACTTTTTCCCTTAAATATTCCAATATTATATAATTAGCCGACCATTAGGAGTAATAACTTGCCAAAACAAATAAAGTCAATAAAGATTCAAAATACAATGAAATTAAAGTCCTTTTTACAGGCCTCTGACTCCTCTGAGTGATTACAAGTTAATTTAAATCGGAAAATAATTACCTACTGAAAAAAATATCTTACATACCTAGGTGTTTGGATGGTTAAAGTTATATTATTTCACGCAACGACGCATTTATAATAAGTTTTATCTAGAAATATTAAATACGTCTAATTTTGGCGTTTTACTTGTTTTTATAAATGTGGGCATCTTATAAATAGTAGGATGATAAAATCTAGTCAATTAAGTGGATTTCTGCCAAATATCCTTAGTTTTAGCAATATGTGATAAAAGCTTTTGAATAAAACGATAATAAATCGATTTCTCGTTCCTTTTCTTATTTTTTAAAATATTCGAATAATTATTCGAATACGTCGTCAGAAAAAGTCGAATATTCGAATATCTGAAAGTTTCGAATATTTGCAAGCCCTAATCGTAGCCCACCTGATGGTGCGTCCGTTGAGCGTGTAGGTGTCGGCCGAGTGGCGCACGAAGTCCAAGTCGTGTATGTTGATCTCGGCCACGCCGGGCGTGCCGGGCCGCGAGCGCCCGAAGCGCGGGACCGACAGCTGGAACCGCCCTGTTACAACCGGAAAATATATTAACCCTTAAATGCGTAGTGTTGCCAAATGTCGACAAAGCCATAGAGAAATAAGTAAGACAAGAGTGCTCACTCCATACATCAGTTCAGACTATTAATTTCAGTGTCTACATCTAGCATTGAGTAGCGGAACTATCAGTACTGCTACTTGACAATAGATGTAGCCACCGACCGGAAAGTCTTATGCTGTTGAGATAAGACTTTCCGGTCGGTGCTACATCTATTGTCAAGTAGCAGTACTGATAGTTCCGCTACTCGATGCTAGATGTAGACACTGAAATTAATAGTCTGAACTGATGTATGGAGTCAGCACTCTATGTATTTTTTTCTCTATGCTAATAGCTATAGTGATGGGCAGGACATCAATTTAAAATGAGTTTGTATGAGTACCTCTTTTTCAAAAATGAGGTGTTACAATGTCTTACTTCAAATGAGGTGAGGTACTGGCATATTTGCATATTTTCAGCATCGGCATCGGCTATTTTCTCCGATAAGTTCAGAGCTTATCGGAGTTATCGGCAACAAAAACTAGTTAAACCGAATTTTTAGTCAAACACAACTTGTCAGTCAGTAAGAACCAGGAAAGTTATACTCATCCCATTCTTTTGGATGCTAGTACTAGAAAAGATAGAGTTATAGACAGTATGATATATATGATTCTCTCTATTTGGTATGAGACAGTCCTGGGCCAAACCATATAATATAATTATACTCCTATTATCCTTTACACATAAATATTTAATTTGAATGCAATTCTCGAGGTGAAGAAAAAGAAAGACAGATCAATTTAAGAACTAAGAATCAAACCAAGGACCTAGTGACCTACATCCTACATAGAAACTTTGATGCTTTTATGAAACTTGTTCTAATTTAGCTGTTTTATGGATTGTTCAATTCAATTTCAATCCTTGCTACTTGATATTATTTACAGTTTAATAATAATATATTTCAATAAGAATAGTAGCCTTAAAACTGCACGACTGTTTTTTAGCAAAGTAAGGAGAACAAATTCCATATTTTCTTCTAATTAGATATCATTATAGATAAAAATAACTAACTTACCACTTCAGATCATTTAACAGTAATGTGATAGTAAATAAAAGCACATTCGCGCCGCCGGTAACGCAGGCGGCAATCTTTTTTACTACATTTTCGTATGCAAAAGACACCAAGGTAAGGTAGAGCCACGAGCCACAGGTATATTTAATCGTGTAAACAATGTCCCGGTTTAGATATTTCGGTATATATATATATATATATTAGTATTATCACTATAAGACAACATATTGGACTCATAAACTAAACGAAGATCTTGTTGCAAACTTGTTCCGTCACTGTCACTACTGTCAGTGTCAGCTGCCTATAAATTGCGTTTCATTTCGCACTATTTCTTGCGAATTCAGTCTTACTTCATGGTGATTGTTGAGATTGTCAAGTGAAGAAATAGAATAGAGTCTGTGCGGAAAGAGAAGAGTCGTGGAATGTATGGGGCTCAATACATTCCACGACTCTTCTCTTTCCGAACAGACTCTAACAGGAAATTTGCATTCCCTAAGCCCCCTCCAGACTATGCGCGTGAATCGCGGCGCGACTTCGCAGAGCGAACATATCACGACGTTGAATTATGACTCCACACTCGCACACTTCACGGTGAATTCGCAGTTTGGTTCGCGCCAAGATGGCGGAAAAGCATCAGCTGATCGAGTTTAACTGTCATTTATCTACGGCATCATACTTGCTGTGGCTATTTTTCCATTTTGTTTTGTTGTAAAACCGTAAATTATAGACGCTTTATATAATATAATTAATATTAATCTTGCAACTGATGAGCCAAAATAGTGAGTAATGTGGAGTCTTGCTAGTTCGCGCTTCGCGCCTCCTTTGACGCGGGCCGAAAAACCGACAAAAAATGGGGAACAATGCGCGAAGGCGTGAACAATCTGCGAAATCGACGCCACACTCGCGTTCGCGGCTTCGCACCGCGATTCGCGCATGAGTGTGGAGAGCCCTTATGAAACAGTCTATGAAAATTGACATTTATGTGTCCGTACCTGCTGATTCGATCGGAGAATTTCATCAGATTGGCGAAAAATTGTCTTGTCTGGATACCACTTATTTCAACGTTGTTTACGAAGAACGGTAACAAAAAGTAATACAAATTCAAATCATTACGTAAAGTACATGTTTATTACACTTAGTAAATTATACTTACTATTTAATTACTACACTAACGTAAATTGTCACATTTTGTGTTAACCACCGACCGTATTCACCGTATTATATTGCAAAAATTTAAATAATATTTTGTTCAGTAATCCTTTACTGTTTCTAAGCATGCTTCGTAAATGCTCACGTCACATGCATGCTCAGTCAGAGGCGAACCACGTTCGACGTCTTGCCGCCCTGTCACACTTACGTACGAATTTACAAGTGCGACAGAGAAGCAACATGTCGAACTTCGTTCTGATGACTTAGATTTCCCGCGCCCCGCGCCATTCGGCCATTTTGACAAGTGAGTTAGGATCAAAAAGGCGTAAGATGTATGAAAGCGTGCAGCACTTATGAGCACTTACGCTTGTTGTCTTTCGTGTTTAATTTTTAACGTATTTTCGGTGGTGAAGCTGTGATATTGAAGTGTCTGTCTCACTCCCTCTTTTGGTATTCCTAATTCATTGTTTCATTTTGAAAGGATTTTTAATAGCCAGTAGCCAGTACTCTCGCGCGAGCTACGAGACGAGCCGCGAGCCGCGCCACGAGACGCGAGTCCACCGTTTACACTCGCGTTCGGCTTGTCATTCGGTTATAAACCTTATGCCGTGCCGTTAGTGTTTAAATTATATTAGTTCGACGAGCTTGCGAGCCACGAGACGAGCCGCGAGCCCACCGCTTACACTCTCGTCTCGTGGCGCGGCTCGCGGCTCGTCTCGTGGCTCGCGCGAGAGTTTAAACCGGCTAGAAGAATTTGAAGTGTTCATGTCAATGTCACAGTGACGAGGTGAATGGTACAAACTCAACGCATTTCTCGGTGGACCTTTTGCCATTGCAATAAGGTTTGTAGTTCGGCAGTTGACAGTGTGGACGGTTACTCGTTTCTTAATTTGAGTGTCAGTGAGCCGGCGAGCACCTAGCGGCTCGCGCCTCGCGCGAGAGTTGGTTCAGTTGGTTGTGAGGGGCGTGTAAGCTATTAGGCCCGCGAGGCCCGCGAGTGAATTTGAAAGGATGAGAGTTTTTTGAAATTTGAAGTGTGTGAATGATTTGTGTGGCAAGAGGTGTATGTGATGCGCGCGAGTAAATGAGTAAAATGAATGGAGGAGTGAAGTAAGACATTTTTGCGGTGTGAAGTACTGCGACAATTTAACATAATGAGCGGTACAAAAGAGGTGCCTCGCGAGTGAGCGACTCAACACTAAATAGCTATATATTTCCAAAAATATGATTTAGCCTATGCAACTTTTAACACTGATTTCGCAGTGAAAATCGATGAAATAATTTTTTTACTATTTTTCTTAGAAACGGCAAATAATTATGTGATACATATATTAATTTCGGGCAAAAAGAAAAAAATCATGCATTTAAGGGTTAACATTTACGACTTAAAATTACAATAACATAACACTTCGATTTAACAGTGGCAAACAAGTATATAGCCCGCCTGATAATAAGCTGTTGCCTATGGACGCATGCTACTCCGGGAATGTATTTATTGTGATTTTATTATTGTTTTTTTCGGGTTCCGTAGCCAAATGGCAAATAACGGAACCCTTATAGATTCGTCATGTCTGTCTGTCTGTCCGTCCGTATGTCACAGCCACTTTTTTCCGAAACTATAAGAACTATGTTGAAACTTGGTAAGTAGATGTATTCTGTGAACCGCATTAAGAGTTTCACACAAAAATAAAAAAAACAATAAATTTTGGTGGTTCCCCATACTTACATCATATAATAATATAATAACATCAATAAATTGCTGTGATAATTAGCTTAAGATAATATTTATGTTAACGATTCATAAGTGCTTGTTGCTAGGCCTACATGAATAATAGTACATTATTGTCGAGGTTCGGAAGTAGCTACTTGCAGGCTGAGGATTCGTTTTAAACGGACGACCTTGGGAGTCCGTTTAATTGAATCCGAAGCCAGCAAGTAGCCTTCCAGCCGAGTCATATATAGTGCTTTTCTCAAAAATGGTGCAAGAAATAGAAATATTTTACAGAACTTACAGAAGCAATCGTTCTAATTTTCCATTAATTTTCACAGAAAAAATACAACCATAAAAAAAATTTGCTTGCCGCCTTTAAAAAAAAAGAAGTGTATTTTTCTGCTGAAAATACGCAAACCTATTTGAGACACCTAAATAGTCGCGGTACCAACATTAAGCCTGTAACAGACTATCGCACCGCACCGCGACCTTGGAGCGTCGCACCCATAAGTGAGAGCGAGAAAGAGATATCTGTTTCTCGCTCTCACTTATGGGTGCGACGCTCCAAGGTCGCGGTGCGGTGCGATAGTCTGTTATAGGCTTTATAATAATAAGTGCTGATCATCTGTTTGGCTGTTTAAGGGACCTATGCCTTCATTTGATATGGCCATTTGAAGTTTTAAAAAGTTTGGAACTCGTTAAATAATGGAATTTGTATGCGACATTGCAGTCCCGAAATCGAGACTGCAATGTTTTTAACTTTTTAATTTTTTGAATGACCATAAACTACGCACTTCGCGACCTATTTTTTAACCGGCAACGTCGACTTTGCCGTCCATTTTTGAGAAAAGTATATTTTGAGTTTGAGTTTGCTTGGAACTGAAACTCAAATTTTTTTTTTCATTAAACCGATACGTGTGGGGTATCTATGGATAGGTCTTCAAAAATGATATTGAGGTTTCTAATATAATTTTTTTCTAAACTGAATAGTTTGCGCGAGAGACACTTCCAAAGTGGTAAAATGTGTCCCCCCCCCACCCCTGTAACTTCTAAAATAAGAGAATGATAAAATGAAAAAAAAAATATGATGGACATTACCATGCAAACTTCCACCGAAAATTGGTTTGAACGAGATCTAGTAAGTAGTTTTTTTTAATACGTCATAAATCCCCTAAATACTGAACCCTTCATGGGCGAGTCCGACACGCACTTGTCCGGTTTTTTTAGCTCGTCGGTTCAGTAAACGCGCATATTATAGCCCGCCAGATGATAAGCGGTCACCGTAGTCTATGGACGCATGCACTGAACAGAACAATCAAATTACCTAGTTGGAGTGTGAGGCGGCGGTCTAAGTCGAGCCGGCTGCGGTACATCTCCACTGGCGACATGTAGTTGAGTTCGCGTCCGCAGTTACCTGAAAATTCAAGTACAATAAAATATGAATAGTTGCTCTAGAGAACATAATTTAATTAATTAATTTTGTATTAAGCAGAAACGGTTGCGAACGATGCGATGCGATGTTCCAATATGATTTCGAACTCTGGTAGCCGTTTAAGAAGTGTAGGACTCTTATCTCTTATCCAGTGGTCGTGGGTTCAAGTCCCACCCAAGACAGTGAATTTTTCCACTTTTAATTTATTTCGAAGCTTAATTTAATTAATGTCGTTGAATTAACCTTAATCGCTTGGGACGAATAAGGGACAAATTACAAAACATACGAAAGATTACTGTCTCTCTCCCCCTCTCATTTCAAACATACTTTGCTTTCACACTTTGTTACATGTCCATAGGTTTGAAAGGGGCAAGTAAAATGTCAGGATGGCCGAGTTGGTTCGGCCATCTTGATACTTTACACGTCCCTGTGGCCAATATTTAACTAACCCGTCTCCGCGTTGAGGAAGTACTCCTGGTTGATGTCGTCGTAGGTGGCGCTGCGGTAGTCGCGCAGGCTATTTAACTCGTATTTTTCTATTTTATTTGCACAGGAATATATATAGTTTGTCAAAGGACTGTCTCATTTCAAACATAGACAGAGATAATCATACTATATTTGTCTTACACTAGTACTAGCATCCAAAAGAAAAGGATGTCTCGTTTTTTTGGTTCTTATTTACTGACAAATTGGTTTGACAAACTATAAATGTCAGAGAGAAAGATTATTTTCTTTCTGCAACCCGGCTATCCTGACATTTTACACGTCCCTGTAGACATTTTTTTTACTAACCCGTCTCGGCGTTGAGGAAGTACTCCTGGTTGATGTCGTCGTAGGTGGGGCTGCGGTAGTCACGCAGGCATTTTAACTCGTATTTTTCTATTTTATGTGCATTTTATATAAATGTCAGAGATAAAGATTATTTTCAATCTGCGACCCGGCTATCCTGACATTTTACACGTCCCTGTGGCCAATATTTTACTAACCCGTCTCCGCGTTGAGGAAGTACCCCTGGTCGATATCGTCGTAGGTGGGGCTGCGGTAGTCGAGCAGGCTATTTAACTCGTATTTTAAATAAATTATTTTATATAAATGTCAGAGAGAAAGATTATTTTCAATCTGCGACCCGGCTATCCTGACATTTTACACGTCCCTGTGGCCAATATTTTACTAACCCGTCTCCGCGTTGAGGAAGTACTCCTGGTCGATATCGTCGTAGGTGGGGCTGCGGTAGTCACGCAGGCATTTTAACTCGTATTTTTCTATTTTATGTGCATTTTATATAAATGTCAGAGAGAAAGATTATATTCAATCTGCGACCCGGCTATCCTGACATTTTACACGTCCCTGTGGCCAATATTTTACTAACCCGTCTCCGCGTTGAGGAAGTACTCCTGGTCGATATCGTCGTAGGTGGGGCTACGGTAGACGAGCAAGCTATTTAACTCGTATTTTTCTATTTTATTTGCATTTTATACAAATTTCAGAGAAAAAGATTATTTACAATCTGCGACCCGGCTATCCTGACATTTTACACGTCCCTGTGGCCAATGTTTTACTAACCCGTCTCCGCGTTGAGGAAGTACTCCTGGTTGATGTCGTCGTAGGTGGGGCTGCGGTAGTCGCGCAGGCGCGGGCGCCGCGCCGGCGAGCTGTTGAGCGAGGCCGGCCGGACCGTCGTCATCTCCACGTCGCAGCTCGTCGGCACCTGGGCCGTGGAATGTTTAAAAATGGTTAGAGAATGGTTAGAATGAATGGTTAGAGAAAAATCGTGGCTTTCCGATACATAAGTAATTCGGTTTTCCTCGATTAGTACTTCTTTAGTTTCCTTTACTTTTCTGGTTCGAGCTCATATCTATTTGTTTAATGATATATGTTATTTATTTATTTATTTAATTTAGGTTATATTTATATATGTACGCTTTATTTTTATTTATTTAAGAATTTCTATTTATGTTTGTTTATATATATTATTTGTAACAATGTGTATTCAAAACTTGCATTTCATTAACTTTAGTGATTGTACACTATTGTTTTGTTTGTCATTCATCGTTACTTCTGTTTTCAATTTCAGTTTTGTTTTATTCGTTTCCTCAAAGGTTAACTGGAAGAGATCCCATACAGGGATAAGTTCGCCTTTGTTGTATTTAATTTACTCTGTAACTATGTTTCTCGTGTTTTTATTTCTATGTGCAATAAAGTATATACATATATACATACATAGAATCTGCCAGAAACATAAGCAGGCGTGGCTCACTCCGCGATTTCGTCGCGTCACTACAAGTGGGTCAATCAACTATTTCTTGTTGTTATTCTGTCCCATCAGCGAGGAGACAATAGTAGCATAGATTGTTAGAAGAACTGCTGCACCATGTTCTACTAACATGCTCAGTAGATGTCCCATTATGGAAAGGTCTTATAACTACCATAAAATGAAAGTTTGGTTCATTTAAAGTAGTTGCCGCGCACCGCTACGGAACGGGGACGCAGCTCGCTTTCAAAATTTTAAACCGAGTAGTTTCGGAGATAAAGGGGGGGGGGGGGGGGGAATGGTAGGACTGACAGACAGACGCACGAGTGATCCTATAAGGACTTCGTTTTATCTTTTTGAGTTACGGAACCCTAAAAATAATACTGAAAGCGCGCACGAAGCGTCCCCGTTTCAACCCTTTCATTAACTAACCTGTCTGTATCGTGAGGAGAATATAGACGAGAGCCGAGAGAGCCCGAATCCGGCGTGGTCCGGGTTATCGTCCGGCACCGGGTCCGGAGTGGTTTGCTGGAATAAATACAACGGACTCAGACCAATTTAACCTCCTAAGGCCTAAGGTCCTACCTATATACTTCGTTTTTTTTTAGCATTAGGGTAAACAATCTTGATGTGTATTTTAATTGAAAAACACATTTTAAAAATAAGTTACGGTAAATATGTAACAATTATGAATCTAATACGATCTTTTATAGTCTTCTGCTTTCATAAGTAATAGTTATTAATTTTAAAAAAGTGTTTTTCAATTAAAAGACATGTCAAAATCGCTTACCTTCTTTCAAGTTCTAATGCTAAAAAAAACGAACTATAGTACCTATTCAGTTCGATGTAATTTAAACCATGTTCAATTGGAACAGAGTCGCTTTTGCTTTGTTTCGTACAATTTTCAATCAACGCAAAATCAACTCTATTTTCTACAATTTAGGTTCAAATTTCAGTGGCAACTTTTGGATGTTCGTAGCATCATAGCATAGCATGGTAGCACCATAAACGTCGAATTCCTGTGAAAATATGAGAGTGGCACTGCCACACTTTTGCTACCGCAAAGCGCGTTTAACTGGTATATGATAAGACGATGAAATTGATTTTTAAATAGCAGGACGGGTTACGATGTGTACTTGTACGGTCAGCGTCAACTAGATAATAACGGCAACATTAGCCAAATACATCGTAACATACATTTGTATTGGCATAGTATCAAAAAATAATTTAAATGTACAGTAGAATCCGCTTATAATGACATCGAAGGGAAATGACAAACACGTCATACTAAGCGGATGTCATATAATGCATAGTGAATTAATTTCTTATTATTGTTAATTTTTCCGAATTAATCTCGAATTCCTTTGTAAGAAATGAGTTTTAAGGCCACGAAAACCAGTGAAGTGTCAGTATAACCGGACATAATTTCATGAATATAGGATTTTTAGGTCATTCTATATAAAACCCAAACTTCGCACAGTAATTACGTCATAGTAAGCGGCTGGTCAGTATAGGCGGAGTCATAATAAACGGATTCCACTGTATGTTACTTACTAGTAGCGCCATCTATCCACAATATGTGTAACTTGTAAGTATCGTTACTCGTTGAATAAATGTCAGTATGTCGCAAATAGTCAACATGTTTTAATAGGTTATGGGCCCAGCACGCTTCCACTGCTATTATTTGTAAGATGTCAATTTGCAAACATATATTTTGGGTGAATTAATGATTTTTTGTTTAAAGTTTATGTTATAGCCATTAAAATGAGTATGTGTACCAAACCATATATTTGTTTGGCCCCTTTGGCCGTAGTTATAGTTTGTAGCTTTCTAATGGACCCCGAAAGCTAATCCTATTGTCTATTGTTAAGAAAAACCGCTCGTGCCACGTGCCACAACCACCTGCATAAAAAATCGGTACTTCGGTTACTGAGTGCCGGCGAGTCGAACGCTACAGAACCAGTCTAAAATGTGTCATCGAGATGCGTAACAAAGGCGCGTTATCGGAGAGCGCACCTACACTGGTTTTTTGAGCGTCGGACTAGCCCGCGCTCAGGTGCTAAATAGAATAATTAGGACCCTTTTTTGTAGGTAAGTAGCACGTGCGGTTTTACTGAATAATAGACAATAGGATAAGCCTTCGGGGTCTACTAGAAAGCTACAAACTATACCTATTTGATAGTGACTGTCAGTGTAACAGTATAATTACATGATGGCGTGCGTGGCCATGTCGAGCGAGTCCAGCGGCGGCCTGCTCGAGCAGCCGCGACTAGTTTGTTTTAATAGGTTATGGGCCCAGCACGCTTCCACTGCTATTATTTCTAAGATGTCAATTTGCAAACATATATTTTGGGTGAATTAATGATTTTTTGTTTAAAGTTTATGTTATAGCTATTAAAATGAGTATGAATCAGAATAAGAATCTTTTATTTGCAATAAACATTACCAGGTACATCGGTGTTCATGCGATAGGTGGTAGGTTTCATGTTTAACGAATGCATTTTTTTTTGTGCGACAAAGGCTCTATTTAAATCGGTGCTATTGCCCCACATTATTAAGCCATAGCGTAAAACGGACTCTACGTATGCATGATAGCAGGATATTGCCGTTTTGGTATCAGTAACTCTACCGAGTTGTTTAAGTGCAAACACATATTTATTTATCCGGTTAGCAACGTTCTCCAATTGTGCTTTCCAGTCCAGTATGTGTACAAAACCATATATTTATTTGGCCCCTTTGGCCGTAGTTACCTATTTGATAGTCAGTGTAACAGTATAGTTACCATGTATAGTGTAGTGACTGTATAGTGACAACAGTATAGTGACTGTCAGTGTAACAGTATAGTTACCATGATGGCGTGCGTGGCCATGTCGAGCGAGTCCAGCGGCGCGGCGGCCTGCTCGAGCAGCCGCGACGCCTCGTAGCACGGCGGGTAGCGCGGCGGCTGCGCAACCATACAACACAAGCTTATACAGGGTGGATTTTCTTTTTGGGTCAGTGAGGGCAGCTACCAGATCCCGTGCTGCTACGAGAAAACGGTCTTAGAAGACCTTCCCTCGATTTCAAATTAATGAAGATTGGCTTTTACACATTTTGAGAAAAACATACAGGGTGGGAGAAAAACGTCATTTTTGACAAACTTTTTTTTTGATGCCAATCGATCCCATTCGTATTCAGGATCAAAAGCTTGTATGGAACCAAAAAAAAATTTCCGGCAAGAAAAGCCACAGATCGAGGAAAATTTTTCCCATACAACTTGTATGAAAATGAAAACTTTTATTTTTCACATGCTATTTTTGTATGCCAATCGATTCCATTCCTATCCAGTATCAATAGTTTCCTAGGGGTCAACTTTCGATAATGTACTAAAAAGCCACAAATTAATAAAAACTTTTGCATACATTTACTTTGGAGAAAACGTGAAATTTAATTCACATTTTTCTATCTGCCCAATCAGTCCTGTTACATTTAAGGATCATAATACTGTATGACAACATTGCTGTAAGACTGATGGGCGAGATAGCGGCAACCAGGGATCGGAACCGGTTTTTTGCAAAAACTTAGAAGTAACCATATTTTTCGAATTATTTTATACTCGAAATGTAGGACCCGGTTGTGTTTTTAGGTTACGACTTCGTATTATTAGATTGCCCAATTAGAAATGAAGTAATTAGCAAAGAACGAAAAAATACCGTTTCCGTTCCCATACAAAAAATACCGGTATCCGATCCCTGGCGGCAACAGAGATACATCATTTGTGAAAATTTCAACTGTCGCAGCTAACGCGGTTCATGAGATACAGCCTGGTGACAGACGGACGGACGGACGGCGAAATCTTAGTAATAGGGTCCCGTTTTTTACCCTTTGGGTACGGAACCCTAAAAATTAAAAACAACATAAAATGACATTGTAACTGGGTGAATCAACTTTTTCTTGTCGCTCGTTGCCATGGTTACGTTCTCCTGGGTCACTATTTAAAACCTGATTTTTAGGCGTTTAAATTCACCAAATGCGCTTTTTTGTGATACTTATAAACCCTTTCCATTGAGGGTCGTCTACCAAGCGTGTCAGACGAAGGTGGTGTATAATGTCTTCTAATAAACTATGCTACTATTGTCTCTTGGCTGACCGGACAGAATAACAACAAGAAATAGTTGATCCATCCAACTACTAAAGTAACATACCACATTGTGCGTGCTATTTAACTTAATGTTAAATATTAACATGTTGCTATATGTGAGATCCTACAATTGGCTCTGTGTCACTATTGATGTTGTTATTAGCATAGTTATAGCTGTTGGTTCTCCATGTAAATAAAATAAATAAAAAAATAAATACCGGGTGTGTCATATAGTTCCGCTGCGCCGCTGCCCGAGCATAGCTCCGCAGTGCTGCGCGCTTCATATGCATTTTACAAATAGCCGACACGAGCAACACCGCCGCTATCATAAATATCAGGGCGCAAGCTGCAAAAAAAATGTGACGTTATCTATGAGAAGGGACCTCATTGTCGATGGCGCTTACGCCATTATTAACGATGGTCCGATATAAATACATTGCCGCCTGACGCTGTGCGGCGTAAGCGCCATCGACAATAAGGTCCCTTTTCATAGATAATGCCCCAAATTATCTAAATTAATATTATAGGGCAATTTCACACAGTGTTGTGGGTAGTAAAGTAAGGACTCAAAACACGAAGAATTACGCACATTGTTATGTCGCTGACGGATTTTTTTGCAATAACTATATTTTCATAGACAATGCGATGTTTGGCGGGAACACAAAGTACTTTCTTTTTAAATCTACTTAATAAAAAATTTATTAAAAGTTTGTATGAAATGAAAATGTTGTATGAAATATTCGTAAATCGTCTTTTTAAAGTGTGTAGCGGTAAAGGTAATGTTTTCCCGCCAAATAATATTGTCTTTGGAAATATAGTTATAAAAATATATGTGATAGGCTACCTCCACCCTCTATGTTTCATATTTGTCTATTGCAAAACTTATCTATAGTGTGTCGAAGGACTGTCTCATTTCAAACATAGACAGAGAGAATCATACTATCTTCGTCTTACACTAGTACTAGCACCTAAAAGTATAGTTTTCCTGGTTCTTACTGACAAATTGGTTTGACCAACTATATATGTGTCCCTAGTTGTTAATGTATGTACTAATTGTATGCATGTATTACTATTCGACACAATGTATATTATTTTTTAATTTTTAACAAGCAGAAACGTCTGCGATCGATGCTATTAAGCTTAGAATACATTTAAAAGTGGAAAAATTACTGTCTTGGTTGAGACTTGAACTCACGGCCTCTGGATCGATACTCCAGCGCTCTGCCATCTGAGCCACCAAGACCTCATCCATAGCCAGCAAAACAATGTATATTGTTTTGAATTAATAAAAATAAATACACAAATAAAAATATGTATGTTGCGCAAGTAACAGTGTAATGGTCATACCTGTGACGGTGTATATGGTGGACTGTATGAACCCGTACTGGTCGGGGGCGTGCTTGTCCTCGAACGACGCCGGGAAATCCACCTCCACGAACCCTGCCACAAACACGTGCCATTTAATAAATAAGGGCCAGTTGCATCAACCACATTTGATAGACTGATCAACGTCAGCTGGAACGCCCCGGCGCTTAAGCTTTGGATTCCTCCGAAAACGGTGCCGTAATATGACGGCCGTCATATAGCGGCCGTCTTTACGGTGGCGACATGTGGAAAGTACCACGGCGTCATAACACACCGTCAGCCACCAAGGTCAAAGCGGCAAATTTGAAAAATATAGGCGCGATACCATAACGTCCCATAGAAAATTTGAATTTCGCGCCTTTTCCTACTGACAAGATTTGCTTGACCATCTATAATTTACTTGGAGGATGAAATATCATCAGAAGAGGAAAATAATCGTAGTACGGAATCATTTATTCAAATCTCGTGTCATTTATTCAAAATGGCGTCACCGCTATCTAATAAAACGTTCACGAAACTATCGACGCCGTCATGACGGCCGTCATCTTACGTTACGTTGACAATCAACGCCGTCTAGGAAACCGCGCCATCTTGTTTACATAGACAACGTTCTAGTGACGTCAGTCAACGCTATATAGCGGCCGTAATATGACGGCACCGTTTTCGGAGGAATCCAAAGCTTTACTATGAAACTTTTCATACACAAAAATTTAGCAATCTTTTTAACGATACGAACAGTTTGGTTCAACCGACCTTTATTAATTTTAAACAATCCACGAATCAAATCCATAGTGAAAGCTTCGTCAAAAGTGCACAGAATACCCGTACCGGAGCCTTGGGGCTCCCGAGGTCATAGAGAATAAGTAAACATAGAGTGCTCACTCCATACATCAGTTTCCTTACCAAATCGCTTATTATTTTAGTAGTCGACATCTAGAGTCATGTAGCGGATTTGTAAGTACTGCTACTTGACACTAGATGTCACGTGTGTCGCGACTCACGAAAAGTGTGTAATACACTTTCAAGCATAGAGAAAAAAATACATAGAGTGCTCACTCCATACATCAGTTTTAGTACCAAAAAGACTATTAGCATCTAGCATCGAGTAGCTGTTGAGATAAGACTTTCCGGTCGGTGCTACATCTATTGTCAAGTAGCAGTACTGATAGTTCCGCTACTCGATGCTAGATGTAGACACTGAAATTAATAGTCTGAACTGATGTATGGAGTGAGCACTCTTGTCTTACTATCTTTCTCTATGCTTTCAAGTGTGTAATCAACAATTTAGAACTAATATTATAAGCAGAAGGAGTTGAAAATAGAGTTCCAGTTATAATATTAGCTAAAAATTGTCGAGCATTACAGTTTTTGTTTGCCGCGACATCTATTGTCAAGTAGTAGAACTGATAATGTCCGCTACTTGACGCTAGATGTCGACTACGAAATAACTCGCGTTTTGGTAAGAAAACTGATGTATGGAGTTACCACTCTTTCTTTACTTATATTGCTCTATGGCCTATAAAACATACAGTGTGTGTATACCTTCAGTCCGGTACGGGTCGTGTTCGGAGCAGCAGCTATGCTGCAGGCACAGCGGGCCCGCGTTGGGAGTGGGGCAGCACGCCGCCGCCGATATACATCGCCCTGTACAGGTCACTACTGACCTTCAGTCCGGTACGGGTCGTGTTCGGAGCAGCAGCTATGCTGCAGGCACAGCGGGCCCGCGTTGGGAGTGGGGCAGCACGCCGCCGCCGATATACATCGCCCTGTACAGGTCACTACTGACCTTCAGTCCGGTACGGGTCGTGTTCGGAGCAGCAGCTATGCTGCAGGCACAGCGGGCCCGCGTTGGGAGTGGGGCAGCACGCCGCCGCCGATATACATCGCCCTGTACAGGTCACTACTGACCTTCAGTCCGGTACGGGTCGTGTTCGGAGCAGCAGCTATGCTGCAGGCACAGCGGGCCCGCGTAGGGAGTGGGGCAGCACGCCGCCGCCGATATACATCGCCCTGTACAGGTCACTACTGACCTTCAGTCCGGTACGGGTCGTGTTCGGAGCAGCAGCTATGCTGCAGGCACAGCGGGCCCGCGTTGGGAGTGGGACAGCACGCCGCCGCCGATATACATCGCCCTGTACAGGTCACTACTGACCTTCAGTCCGGTACGGGTCGTGTTCGGAGCAGCAGCTATGCTGCAGGCACAGCGGGCCCGCGTTGGGAGTGGGGCAGCACGCCGCCGCCGATATACATCGCCCTGTACAGGTCACTACTGACCTTCAGTCCGGTACGGGTCGTGTTCGGAGCAGCAGCTATGCTGCAGGCACAGCGGGCCCGCGTTGGGAGTGGGGCAGCACGCCGCCGCCGATATACATCGCCCTGTACAGGTCACTACTGACCTTCAGTCCGGTACGGGTCGTGTTCGGAGCAGCAGCTATGCTGCAGGCACAGCGGGCCCGCGTAGGGAGTGGGGCAGCACGCCGCCGCCGATATACATCGCCCTGTACAGGTCACTACTGACCTTCAGTCCGGTACGGGTCGTGTTCGGAGCAGCAGCTATGCTGCAGGCACAGCGGGCCCGCGTTGGGAGTGGGACAGCACGCCGCCGCCGATATACATCGCCCTGTACAGGTCACTACTGACCTTCAGTCCGGTACGGGTCGTGTTCGGAGCAGCAGCTATGCTGCAGGCACAGCGGGCCCGCGTTGGGAGTGGGGCAGCACGCCGCCGCCGATATACATCGCCCTGTACAGGTCACTACTGACCTTCAGTCCGGTACGGGTCGTGTTCGGAGCAGCAGCTATGCTGCAGGCAGAGCGGGCCCGCGTTGGGAGTGGGGCAGCACGCCGCCGCCGATATACATCGCCCGGTTGAACAATTCAGCATTCCGGGCTCTGAAAACAAATAAAATATTGTCAATCAGTTGTTTACAGTAATATTGTGACGGTAGTCAACATCAAATAGATAGTGAAGGCCAAAGTAGCCAAATACATATGTATTTGGCCAATACATATGTATTTGGCCAATACATATGTATTTGGCCACTTATCCTCGAGTCTACAGTCGGAGTGGCCGCCGCAGTCAGACGTCGGCAACACGCACCGGTCATGAACTACAGTACTGTAATGTACTCACGCTGACACACTGACGGCGGGCATATCGGCGGGGCTTCGTCTTCCCCGTGTCTGCAGTCGGGGTGGCCGTCGCACACATACGTCGGTAAAACGCAGCGGTCGCCGCATGAAAACGCACCGCGCGCGCAGTTTATGCTTCCTGGAATTAAAAAAGAAAATAATGGGACAATCTCACTCGAATCGACCTAGCTTCTTGTTTTTTTAATTGATATATGTGTCGGAGCGAGACACCAGAAGGACATATTGCAGCGTTACAGTTCATAGTTAGACGCCTGTATAAAGTCGATTAGCAATGTTTGGCTACGTATTATTTGCTTGTAACGAAATAATAAAGTTGCGTAGTGAATAACGCCACCATCTATTGGCGTATTGTTGAACTAAGATGACAGGTAGAAGGCTTTGGAACGTCAAGAGGTACATATATTGAGTGAACGTAGGCACGAGTGGGCATTTTTGTCGTTATGTTGGTAGACTGGTTAGGCAGGTTTACCAACTTGAATTGGAGGCGGGAGTAGTTGGCTCCGCCGCTGGAACTGGCTTCTTTCTTCTTGATCGGACCGCGCTAGAGATCGGACGTTAGCCAAGTTCGTGCCTAATTCGCTACGTTCCTGAAGGCTTATACCTGAAGGATTATTCTGAAAGCTTATAGATTCTCACGTTCTTTAACCGTGTAGCTAAGTGTTTTATTCCAAGTGTTATTTTGATTTCTTATGTGCCATTAGAAGCTTACTTTTGTAAAAATAAAGAAACTATGTGTTGTTTTGAAAAGATATGTCCCGCCGAGTTTGTTGCCGGGTTAAATCTTCTCGGGTCAGCGGTGTAGGGTTGGAGCCGGTGTAGTTTGACTTAAATAAAGATTTGAACGATTTCATGTGATCTTTTTATTTTAATTGAATCCGATTCCATCGTAAGATCGTTTAGTTATTTTGACTATTTAGTACTGAAATATAGTAGGCACTAGTATGGTTAATGAGTCCGAATGTTTATTTCATGCGTTGGTGCATACCTACTATTTTGGCTATGAAGTAATACATCGAGGTACCATGCCCACCACTCGCTATCAATAGCCCCACACAATTAATTCTCTCCCTCTTCGACATATGTTTGTTTTCGTTTCATGATATAGGATTTCAATTCTTGGAGAGCCTTTACATCTCTAAGGATAATTTGAAAAAGTGGTGTTTTTTGTTTTGACACTAAGCGCCACTTGCACCATCCCACTAACCCGGGGTTAACCCGTTAAACCTGTAACCCAGTGTCAAATTGTACTGGTAACCATGTTAACTCTAGGTAACCCGGGTAGACCTAGAGCTAACTGTATTTATCTGCAGCCCGCTGCACCAGCACGGACTTGGTGACGCTGTAGGGGGGCGAGGAGCAGAGGTAGCGCCCGCTGTCTTCCACCTGCAGGTCCGGCAGCAGCCGGGGGGAGGCTGCAACACTATACACCTGACACTGCTCACCTGCAGCCCGCTGCACCAGCACGGACTTGGTGACGCTGTAGGGGGGCGAGGAGCAGAGGTAGCGCCCGCTGTCTTCCACCTGCAGGTCCGGCAGCAGCCGGGGGGAGGCTGCAACACTATACACCTGACACTGCTCACCTGCAGCCCGCTGCACCAGCACGGACTTGGTGACGCTGTAGGGGGGCGAGGAGCAGAGGTAGCGCCCGCTGTCCACCTGCAGGCCCGGCAGCAGCCGGGGGGAGGCTGCAACACTATACACCTGACACTGCTCACCTGCAGCCCGCTGCACCAGCACGGACTTGGTGACGCTGTAGGGGGGCGAGGAGCAGAGGTAGCGCCCGCTGTCCACCTGCAGGTCCGGCAGCAGCCGGGGGGAGGCTGCAACACTATACACCTGACACTGCTCACCTGCAGCCCGCTGCACCAGCACGGACTTGGTGACGCTGTAGGGGGGCGAGGAGCAGAGGTAGCGCCCGCTGTCCACCTGCAGGCCCGGCAGCAGCCGGGGGGAGGCTGCAACACTATACACCTGACACTGCTCACCTGCAGCCCGCTGCACCAGCACGGACTTGGTGACGCTGTAGGGGGGCGAGGAGCAGAGGTAGCGCCCGCTGTCCACCTGCAGGTCCGGCAGCAGCCGGGGGGAGGCTGCAACACTATACACCTGACACTGCTCACCTGCAGCCCGCTGCACCAGCACGGACTTGGTGACGCTGTAGGGGGGCGAGGAGCAGAGGTAGCGCCCGCTGTCCACCTGCAGGTCCGGCAGCAGCCGGGGGGAGGCTGCAACACTATACACCTGACACTGCTCACCTGCAGCCCGCTGCACCAGCACGGACTTGGTGACGCTGTAGGGGGGCGAGGAGCAGAGGTAGCGCCCGCTGTCCACCTGCAGGTCCGGCAGCAGCCGGGGGGAGGCTGCAACACTATACACCTGACACTGCTCACCTGCAGCCCGCTGCACCAGCACGGACTTGGTGACGCTGTAGGGGGGCGAGGAGCAGAGGTAGCGCCCGCTGTCCAGCTGCAGGTCCGGCAGCAGCCGGGGGGAGGCTGCAACACTATACACCTGACACTGCTCACCTGCAGCCCGCTGCACCAGCACGGACTTGGTGACGCTGTAGGGGGGCGAGGAGCAGAGGTAGCGCCCGCTGTCCACCTGCAGGTCCGGCAGCAGCCGGGGGGAGGCTGCAACACTATACACCTGACACTGCTCACCTGCAGCCCGCTGCACCAGCACGAACTTGGTGACGCTGTAGGGTGGCGAGGAGCAGAGGTAGCGCCCGCTGTCTTCCACCTGCAGGTCCGGCAGCAGGAGCGAGCTGGAGGCTGTGGGCCCGGAGGGTTCGATGGCGAAACGCCTGCACAACAATGGACCAGGGATGTAACGGATGTGGTTTTATCGGAACCGAAAGCGGAACCAGATGTTTTAAATTTAGTTTATCGGAACCAGAAACGGAATCGGAACCGGAACCAGAACCGGAGCCTGAGCCAGTACTATCAGTAGGTATACATTACACAACACATACGAATAGGTACTTTAAATTCAAAAACACGGATAAACCAGAACATCTAATTACTGCAGCACGTGGCAAGCGGGGCTATGAGCGAATGACTGGTATAAACCTGTTTGTTTTTGATGTACACCGCTCATGTCCCGCTGCCGCGCTAATCATTGACATCCGATATAACTTCCGTTTCAAAAGTAACGGAACCGGAACAGAAACGGATGTGTAATACCAAACGGAAGTTTCGAGTTAACGGAAACGGAGCTCCGTAACATTCCTGCAATGGACACAAGTAAATAAGTATTCTTTATTGCACCCATCTTAATGAACAAGATGGGAGGATGAAGTCAAACTCACAACGGGCCCGAACTGGAGAAGAGTGGCCCACGACAGACCCCAATGGAAAGAGCTAGAAGGCCTTTGCCAAGCGGCACACTGAGTTAAGAGACATACTTTAACTCAGAATAAAAGGGATTAATAGATAGATTTTTTGCACATCTGACCTCCTTTTCCTAACGTTTGGCCCGGCTTATGGGAGCATGGGGTCTTGGAAACGAATCCTAAGAATTGGCGTAGGCACTAGTTTTTAAGAAAGCTACTGCCATCAGATCTGACCTTTCAACTCAAAGGGAAAACTAGGCCTTATTGGAATTAGTATGGTGTCCTCACGATGTTTCCCTTTACCGAAAAGCGATAAAGAACGAACGTACACAAATAGATATAATTAGGTATCAACAGCCAGTCTTATCTCTAATAAATTTTTGGCAAAAATTTCATTTTTGGTACAAGCTTTTATCGCTGACTGTACTTTTCTTACGACAGACAACTAATACTCATCGAGACAATTCTAAAAACCCCTAACACAATTAGGTTGCGTTGTTTCATCACAGAGTTCCTATGGCCACCTCCTGTCTCCATCATCAGATCAGCTCGATGGTACCATAATATTGCATTGTCACCCGACTTACATGTGTATGCAAACTTTCAGCTCAATCGGAAACCGGGAAGTGGATCAAATTTAACTTGCAAGATTCCATTACATAGTTACATACAGGTCGACCTAATAAAAGCGTGTTAAAAAGAGTAAAAAGCAACATAAGTGAAAACTTCAAAACAAAAAAAAGATGTGACTACGGGTATGAAACAAAAAACCCGGATAAGTGCGAGTCGGACTCGCGCACGAAGGTTTTCCGTACCATTACGCAATAAACAGCAAAAAAATCACGTTTGTTGTATGAAGCCCCACTTAAATATTTATTATTTGTTATTATGAAATACATCATCTGTGATTATTTCTGCTGTCCAGCTATCACCGTTCATGACTTACAGCCTGGTAACAGACAAACGGACAGACAGACAGACGGACAGCGTCTTAGTAATAGACTCCCGTTTTTACCCTTTGGGTACGGAACCCTAAAAAGTATGGAGCTCAAATAAGCAGAGGGCCTACCTTGAGAAACGAAAATCGAGATTTTGTTATCTACCTCTCTATCGTACCATAGAGAAAAAAATACATAGAGTGCTCACTCCATACATCAGTTCAGACTATTAATTTCAGTGTCTACATCTAGCATCGAGTAGCGGAACTATCAGTACTGCTACATCTATTGTCAAGTAGCAGTACTGATAGTTCCGCTACTCGATGCTAGATGCTAATAGTCTTTTTGGTACTAAAACTGATGTATGGAGTGAGCACTCGTATGTATTTTTTTTTCTATGATCGTACGAATACGGAAGAGTGAGGCAGATAACGAAATTCAGTCTACGTTTTTCGCAGTAGGACCTCAGATGAGCCCAGCCCGAGCAGGTATAAAGTTGAATGACCCAAAAATGCATATTAAAATTTAAAAAAAGAAACAACAAAATTGTGTGACCCGAACAAACCGGCCCTAAACACCTTTTCAAGGCCATCCTAAATTAGCCGTAATGATAAAAAATTAATTGCATATCCAAAAATATTTCTGCTGTATTTATAAATACCTACAGTGTAAAATTAAAGGACTGGTTATTTAAGAATAGATCCGTCATATCTGTCGTAACAGACGCGTAATCTTCTGTACCTAGTACTATTATTTATTCTGTGCCAAGGTACAATGCGAAGTCTGTCTGAGTCTGTATATTAAAGATTACCTATGACTAGAACTCCCGTTGGCAGCCACATAGTTCCACACGTACAACCTCGGCTGCCGGTCTCCCTTGATCTCACAGACCAGGGTCAGGTTTTCTCCGACCCTCCTGATGAGGACCTCGAGGTATTCCGCCTCGGATATCAAGGTCTCCGGGCTGTGGAGAGATAGGTGCTGTGCCGGTTCGCTACGGCCTGTGGGGAGAATTAATGTTGTTCAGAAATTGTGTTGGGAGAATGGTTGTTATAACCTTATAACTGCCATTAGGATATCCAAAGAAAGTAAACAATTTATTTCGAAGCTTAATAGCATCGTTCGCAGACGTTTCTGGTTAATACAAAATTAAAATTAATTTAAAATAGACAATAGTCGTATGACTTGATTGTTTGACCTTTGATTATTATAATTAATTTGACGACTGGTCTGGCCTAGTGGGCAGTGACGCTGCCTGTGAAGCCGCGGTCCTGATTTTGAATCCCGGTAACGGCATTTATTTGTGCGATGAGCACAGATATTTGTTCCTGAGTCTTATGTATTTGTAATATTTGTATATTACATATATTGTTGTCTAAGTACCCACAAGTCCCACAACACGAGCCTTCTTGAGCTTACTGTGGGACTTACTCAATATGTGATGTTATCTATGAAAAGGGACCTTATTGTCGATGGCGCTTACGCCATTATTATTATTAACGATGCTCCGATATAAATGCAATGCCGCGCGACGCTGTGCGGCGTAAGCGCCATCGACAATAAGGTCCCTTTTCATAGATAATGCCCCATATGTGTAAGAATGTCCTATAATATTTATTTATAATTTACAAATACAAAATTATACTACTGCTTAATAGTTAATGCATGTAACTAACAGCTAGATAAGCCTGTTTGTGCAGTAATTAGTGATCTAACTAATTTATACCCACGTAGTCCTGTCACAAAGGTATCGGCTGATAAAATGTAATACGAAGGTTTTAATAAAATAATATGCCCATTGTTTATTTAATAGACATTCAGTTGCACCAAATCGCTTACAAATTAGCTATACACTATAGTAGAATTTAAAAAGCAAAATACATACACTGATTTAAACTTTCACGATTTTTACACATTTTAAATTGTACAACGGGACAGCGTTGTCCCCGTTGTCTCGGAGAAGACTCTTCTCTGAGACCACGGGGACAACGCCGTCCTCGAAACGTCAGAGGTAAATCTTAAAACTTAGATACACGATTAAGTCCCGTTGTACAATTAAAAAATACATACATTATTATTAAAACTCAATTGATTATTTACAGAAATATTAAATATATGATTACTGAGACAATAAATTATGTTGAATTATATAGTAAATAATGTATCATAAAATTGAATAAGCTTTTAAACCATGTATGTACGTGAATAAGAAGGGAAATGTATCTAAAACATTTTTAAGTAAAAACCTTTGTGACAGAATTTATGGACCGACTATGTATTATATTTAAGCAATAATGTGATGATATCATTGAACACTTGCCCAAATTTGGGAGTTACAAACATCATACATGTATCTATAGTTTTAAAATTGGTTAAATAAAACAACTATGTTATAATATCGGGGTTTTCGGTGCGAGAATGTTTTAAACTAGCCAAATAACAGGTAAAAACTGTAAAAAACGATACTAATTTAACATTTCTAAGCACATTTGGACCTTACTACCTACGTTTAATTCATAGTTTGGTAATTATTTTACAATAAACAAAGTTATAAATACACGAAATCATTCCCGCACCAAAAACCCCGATGTATGGTTATAATCTATGTACTTTGCAGCTAGTATGTATGTATGTATGTATATACTTTATTGCACATGGAAATAAAAACACGAGAAACATAGTTACAGAGTAAATTAAATACAACAAAGGCGAACTTATCCCTGTATGGGATCTCTTCCAATTAACCTTTGAGGAAACGAATAAAACAAAACAGAAGTAACGATGAATGACAAACAAAAACAATAGTGTACAATCACTAAAATTAATGAAATGCAAGTTTTGAATACACATTGCTACAAATAATATATATAAACATAAATAGAAATACTTAAATAAATAAAAATAAAGCGTACATATATAAATATAACCTAAATAAAATAAATAAATACTCAATATATATCATAAATAAATAGATATGACTTGCTAGTCCTTTGCTCTAATAGAAAATTAGGTCAATAGATATTTATAGATATGTTATTTCGATTTCGTTTGATAGGTAGGTATATAAGATGTTTGTGATCAATTGATCATAGTTTCTAACCTGAATACTATTTACCTATACAGTGTAATATTTTGCTATTTCGAGACCTTTATATTTTTGTTATTTAGCATTATATATGTGGAAGCTTGTTATTTGCATTCAGCAGATAAGTTTATGAACCTATGTATATTAGGCAGTAAGCATCCCGAATAAAATAAAAGAAAAATCTTTTGGTATGGACTTTATGTAGCAAATTGTTTATAATATACTTAATTTTTTTTGCTGTTATGAGGCTATAATATATAACAGGGCTATGTGTTTTTCCCAGAATAGACGTAAATTGTTTTGAAAACATACATTTTACGTCGTAATGAATTATATCGATGCCGTTGCTTGAGATAAGATAAATCTTCTGAGTGAATAGAGAGCCGAAGATCTTTTTGAAGTGAAAGGACCTTGTTTATTAAACAAATTATACCGTTAGAACCAAATTATGTTAAGGTAAAGCTCTAATGCTACAAACTAATGGTAGAGGTTGTGATAAATAAGGAATAATCGGACAAGGTATTGTTTGGATAATAATTTCAGCAATTAGGTGTAGTACAGTGTCACTCCAAGGTCTTAAATGCTACAAATAATTGATTAAAATCGACAAAACTGTGAAAAACCTTGAAGTAACGAATCCCTGAAGTTCTAATTTTGGTCAAGCACAAAACTCAAACAGATACTTACATATGTGCACTGTCACTAAAAGAAAAATAAAATTAAGGAACACTAATTTACTTGATTCATACATTTTTATTTAAGAAAAATACTAAAATACATCTTATAACTTGACGTACAACACTACGCCATATTTGTTTCTTTGTTTTTTTTTCTACCCAAACAAAGTGGACTTGGCTTGGGAGTACCTCTTGTTAACAATCAGCCACTCAAACTTTCTGTCATTTTCTAATCTGTCGCGTTTTTCTGTAGCTTAAACAGCCCTTGATGACAAATGCATAAATGTCACTGTCAGTTTACTATTGATAGCAACTGCAGTGTTTATTGCAATAAATAGCTATTTTATTTCATAAAACTCACTAAATCCAAAATAAACATGGATATAACAAGATTACCTAACGATAAGAAATTACAATTATGCAGGTGGTACTTCAAAGGTATGTGAAACAAGCATTTCATTGTCAGAAATCCCGTTTGCCGTTTTTACGTGATTTAAGCACATCATTGCACAAGAAAAGTGTTTTAAATTACTTTCGCGTGTTCCTTTTTTCTTGTTCTATCAGTTTAAGTCTCTTTATAGTCCAAAAAATAGGTATAAGTTGTTTAAAAATATGACGCACAGTATAACATAACGTCCATGTTTTCAGTGGGTTGCTTATTCCTACCGTTCGTGTGGGCGGTGAACGCGGTCTGGTTCTTCAAGGAAGCCTTCACGAAGCCGCCGTTTGATGAGCAGAAGCAAATCAAGAGGTGTAAGTGTTCTTATTGACAAATTGAGATTGTCACTGTGTCACGAAACCCCATTAACACATTCACTGACAGGAACCCACCTGGTGGGCGCTCGTGAACTTTGCTCAGATGCCGCGGGTTGTTTTATACGCAGCTATAGACAACCAGTATCTGGGGTAGTGCGCCATTTTTTGTCTGGTAGTGAATGTGTTAAAAAGAATAATAAAAACCGGCCATTTGCGAGTCGGACTCGCGCGCGAAGAGTTTCGTACCATTCCGTAATATCGAGCAAAAAATCACGTTTGTTGTATGGGTGCCCCACTTAAATGTTTATTTTATTCTGTTTTTAGTATTTGTTGTTATAGCGGCAACAGAAATACATCATCTGTGAAAGTTTCAACTGCCTAGCTATCACAGTTCATGAGATATAGCCTGGTGACAGGCAGACAGACGTGACAGTGGAGTCAGTGGAGTAATAGGGTCCCGTTTTTACCCTTTAGGTACTAAACCCTAAAAAAGAAATATTATTTATTTAAGTGTTCATTTTATTTATTGAAAACAAATTGCACCTGTCCAATATGCCCATAGGCTGCAGTGGCTGCTTAACAGGTGGACCGCTCGCTTATTTGCCACCATCTTGGTATAGAAGTTGAAAATTTACATTTAGTGAACAATACAAAATTCTACTAACTTATATTTTTATTGAAAAAACAGTGTAGTGACTGGGATTAATTGTGCAACTGTGCCCAAATCTTTTTCCATTTCCAGATGTGGTAATGAGCGGCCTGGGTGCCCTGGCGTGGGCGGTGGGGCTGATCTCGTGGGCGCTCATCTTCCAGGCGAGGCGAGTGGCGTGGGGCACTACGGGGGAGGCGCTGTCATTCGTGCTGCCACTGGGCAGGGCTTAGTTCTAAGCTTACCCTTCTGTTGAGCGCCATCTATGCAACTGTCAAAGGTTAGCATAGATGGTGCCATCATAGCATGCACCTTTTTCTATGAGATTTGGCTTAAAGGGCTGGCATCCAGGGCATTAAAAAAAATAATTGACCCAATTCTAGGGATTGACAGGGCATGTGATGGCACCATCTGCTAAATACTTCGACCGGCTGACCCCATTGGATCAAACAGTAATTTTAAGTATCTGGGGGCATAGCTTAAATTCATTATGCATATGATTTATAATTTATAATTTCCAGTTCATGGGCCATTTTATTTAAAGTTGTCCCCTACACCTTTTTTACAAACTTGGTTTTTTTTATGTTATTTCTACTCAGAATCGCGAGCTCTTTTGATCCTAATACGAGATAAAAGCGTCCCAAAATTTCCATACATTTTTCGATCTTTCCAGTCCATGACCGCCATACAAAGTATGAAAAATGGTAACGGAATGGAAATAAAAACCTTGGTACACTTTTTTTCCCCTATTAGGATGGAAAGAGCGTGATTTTGAGTAGAAATAACATAAAAAATAAAAATTCACAAATCCCAAAAAAAGTGAAGGGGACAACTTCAAATAAAATTACCCTCATACGTATACAGTTTTTCACCTTATTGCAATGGATTATATGGTGAAGAAATGTATACATATTTATGAACTCGACTGTACCACTCGGGAGGGCTTTGATGTACCATCGCCCACACTGTTAAGTGACTGTTCGTAAACCTTATTACAAAAGGCATAAGGTCCACCAATGGATAGTTAAGAGTGTTGCTGTTTGTATTCTTGTTTTCTAACTAAATGTAACATTCCATAAAAATTACAAAACCCTAAAAAGTGACTAAAATAATAGAGATCTTAAATCTTTAAACACTCTACTGTACTACTATAAAATTATAAAAATGTATTAAAATACTTATAAGCAAACATGACGCATATTATTATAATATTAAGTTTTTTATGGAATAGGTTGTAAATACAAATTATTTAATAAACGTAAGTTATTGAACGCTTAATAAGTTTGTTATTTACAAACCTACATCAGTATTTTACTGGTAGGGTAGGTTTATTTCTGTTTTACTTTGAAACTAGAATTAATGTTTTTGTTTAACTTTTGATTTTCTACCTTGATGCAAGCAAAATAAAGTCGAAATTTTAAAACACATTTAATATTATAGTGTGTCTTGTATGGACTGCAGTCGTGTGTTTTCTGTTTCAAAATAAAAAACCGGCCAAGTGCGAGTCGGACTCGCGCACGGAGGGTTCCGCACCATCAACAAAAAATAGAGCAAAACCAGCAAAAAAACGGTCACCCATCCAAGTACTGACCCCGCCCGACGTTGCTTAACTTCGGTCAAAAATCACGTTTGTTGTATGGGAGCCCCACTTAAATCTTTATTTTATTCTGTTTTTAGTATTTGTTGTTATAGCGGCAACAGAAATACATCATCTGTGAAAATTTCAACTGTCTAGCTATCACGGTTCGTGAGATACAGCCTGGTGACAGACGGATGGACGGACGGACGGACAGCGGAGTCTTAGTAATAGGGTCCCGTTTTTACCCTTTGGGTACGGAACCCTAAAAAGAATTCGGCTATGGACAAACGATTATCAACGAAACTTTACACCCATGTATGTATAGTAAAAAAAAAATAGTTATACAGGATGCGTTGACATTTTTTTTTCTGCTGTATGATATTGTTTATAAGAGAGTATTTTTAAGACAATACGTTTTTTAAATTAAGTACGCTTTAGATAAATTATTGTACATAGTATTTAATTTAATGACTTTTTATAAAATACTTGTACAGTAGGAAAAATATTCTTCGTACTACCTACCTATTTTTCGTCGTCTTTTTGGGCCTTCTTGTAGACAAAGTCGGGGTTATATCATGTCATGTCACTGTAGATAAAAATAGGGTTGAATAAAAAGACAAACATACACAAAAATACTTTTATTAGATCTGTATCTACACACGCTCACAGCTACTATACAATCGCAGTACTACATCATAATCAGCTTAGCATTTGAGACTCTTTATAGATCTGTTCATACAGGGAACAATATATTAATCAGAAGTTTCCAAAGAAATTTCATGTGGAAATTTCGCAATTTTGGAAACTGAATTATTATAGCTGAACAACAACTTTGTATATTAACTCATATTTATAGACGGGTTTATCGCGAAATTTATTCTATTACCTTTATTTACCGACGTTTCGACACGGGTTTCACTGGTCAATAAAAAAGAGTGAGTTGATATATGTTCATAACGCGAAAGTTTTAAATATTATATATAAAGTCTATTTTTTTATTCGGTAGACTAAAATGACATTTCATAGTATGAAATGACATTTTATGTTCATACTATGAACTGTCATTTCAGTCTACCGAATAAAAAAAGAGACTTTAGGTAGGTATTTAACAACACTGTAGTTTATTATAGTCGATGAAAACATTCCGTAGTCGCGTAGTACTTTGATATATTTCACATTTCTTTAACAGTAGCAGTAGGTACGGATGGCAGAAAACTCAGATAGGCTGTAAGGCCATGGGTTCATTGACATATATTATAGGTACCTAATATCTGGGAGACTGAGCTTTGCTCGGCAAACATATAAAATCTCAAAAATTAGCGTTTTCCCAGAGATAAGACCTAGCTAGATCGATTTTTTGCCCCCCGAAAACCCCCATATACCAAATTTCATCGAAATCGTTAGAGCCGTTTCCGAGGTCCCCGAAATATACCTATACACCGTGTTTTTTTTTATTTCCGTTAATTTCGAGGGTGCATTCCTGAGCTTAAATCAAGTAACTTTCTCAAAGACACCGATATTCTAATTAACTCCATTTCGGAGATAAGCAATAATTTATTTTTTTCCTATAAGGCCTCTACAAGCGTGTACACTTGCCTTAGGACCGGTTTACATATTGATTAGTATTTAGAATGAGTTCATACATTTGCTACTAAACTTATAAGTACAATATCGGTCGATCGATGTTCGAAATGACATTGATATGTCACAGATTTCAATTATTTGGTTGAGTTAAATGTAATGCCCGTGTTACAACAACGCTATATATGCTACATTTAATTAGCTTTTAAACTTAATTTTTTTTTTTAAATTAACTATGCCATTTAGTTCTCTTAACTTAAACGTACTTAACCATAGCCCGAAGTTAACGGAATTCAATAAAAACACGGTGTATATATAAATAAACATGAATTGCTCGTTTAAAGGTATTAGATAGATAATAACCATTAATGGAATCGTTTATTATCGCATGTTACCTGCCTACCTTTACCTTTAATCAATTGTTTTTTTTTTTTAATTGTTTCTTCTATTGAGGTGTGCAAAAAAATCGATCTATCTTTTGTAGAAAATGACTTAAAATATATTGTTGTAAACTTAGCCGTCCAATTAACAACATGTTATGTCACGCCAGTTCATTTAAACAATAAACACATTAAAAAACTAGTTGTTCTTTCAAAATAATACTGTTTCATAACAGCTGCCTTATAAAGAATAGTTCTAGGAACATTACTCTATATTGCGCGGCCAACGAGTGCCAAATTAAAATAGGTATAAAACGTAACTTAACAATAATAATTTTAAACAAATTAATACACAATAATTATCACTATAAAGTTATAAACCATAAAGAAATATAAGTAAAGAAAGAGTGGTAACGTTAGATGTCGTCAAAGAAATAACTCGCGATTTAGTAAGAAAATTGATGTATGGATTTACCACTCTTTCTTTACTTATATTTCTCTATGCTATAAATAGTGATTTTGTTATATCTGGCCATACAAAAAAACCGCTGTCTCATACATTTGGGATCATCCATTAATTTCGTCACACGAATTTCTAGGTTTTTTTACCCCTCCCCCCCTCCTTGTCACACTTGGTCACATTTTGCAAACCCCTCCCCCCTGGTGTGACGTCACATTTTAGGCAATTTTGTTTTCAACGAAATCGACAATATTAAATCGGCATTATTTTTTTAATAAAAAAATATTTTTGATATATAAATATTAGTAATTTTATAACACATCGAAAGTTACATGCAAAATTTAACTGTACAGCGAATAAAAAAATATAAATTAATTTTCGGTTACTGATGAAGTTAAAGCATAGAGAAAAAAATACATAGAGTGCTCACTCCATACATCAGTTCAGACTATTAATTTCAGTGTCTACATCGAGCATCGAGTTATCTCAACAGCATAAGACTTTCCGGTCGGTGGCTACATCTATTGTCAAGTAGCAGTACTGATAGTTCCGCTACTCGATGCTAGATGCTAATAGTCTTTTTGGTACTAAAACTGATGTATGGAGTGAGCACTCTATGTATTTTTTTCTCTATGGTTAAAGTGACATCACAATGTTTGTGACTCCCCCCTCCCCCATGTCACAACATGTCACATTTTCTTGACCCTCTCCCTCCCCCTAAACGTGTGACGTAATTAATGGATGACCCCTTTCGGCAAATCACATTATTTGTAGTAAAAGTTATTCAGTATATGAGTATATGTATAGTATAGTATATCTACATATTCACCCCTCAGTACGGTTAGACATAACAAAATCACCCACAAAAGCAATAAATAAATGAATGTATGTATATAATAAAACATTTAAAAATGCAATCGTACAAAGTACGTAAAATGTCATTCTATGGAACTTGCTAACTATGTAAACAAAAGTCACTAGTAAATTGAAATTCAGAGACGATTTCAATATGGCGGTTTGTTTACATTAGCAAGGTCCATAAAATGACACTTTACTATCAAATGCTTCATTTTTAATATTTAGCTTTTCGGATCTGCTTAAATCTACATGGTTACTATCAAAATATTGTGTAAAAATACTATTTTTCTCAAGGTTTACGCAGCTGTTGTACTTTCGAAACGAAATTCTGTAGAGGCGAAACTATTAACTCTATAACTGCCTTCCTCCTTTGCCATAGAGTAAAGATAGAGTACTAACTCCATAAGTAGGTACATCAGTTTTCTTCCCAAAACGCAAGTTGTTTCGTAGTCGACATCTAGCGTCAAGTAGTGAGTTGATCAGTACCGCTACCTGACACCAGATGTCGCGGTTATCGCGACTAACGAAAAATGTAATGCTAAAACAATTTACAACTGATATTACAATCAGAATGAGTTGAAAACAGAGTTACGGTTAACACGGTTATAATTAGCAGAAAATTGTTGAGCTTGAGACTTTTCGTTCGCCGCGACATCTATTGTCAAGTAGCAACTGATAAATTCGCGACTACGAAAATATCCCGCGTTTTGGTAAGAAAACTGATGTTTGGAGTTAGCACTCTATCCTTTACTTATTTCTCTGTACACTTTTTAGGGTAAACTCAGGCAATTTCGTGGCACTAATCAGTAATCAATTTCTTTATACAATATACGTTTTTCCCCGACTTCGTCTGCATGGAATGACGATTTTCGTGATGAAAACTATCCTATATCCTTTCCGGACTCAAACTATCTATGAATTTCATCTAAGGCGGTTCAGCGGTTTACTTCAAGTTTTAGAAATAACAGACAGCATGGTATATTTACAGTAGAAATGTTTTAATTTAACTATGCTATATTATAGAATGTAGATCGCGATTGTAATAAGTAATTATACAACTTTTTGCTTCTTGTTTCTTATTTATCACGAAATTGGCCGAGTTTACCCTGTAACTTAAATTAATACTACGATTATATTTTATATTGAGATTCTATATCCACATAACTATAGAATTACTTATCATATGGTTTCATGGCGTGCTTATCTATGAAAAAAAAATACATATTTATGTTGCTCCCACACCGGCGCTGTTATATAACGTTATAAAATAAGAGCCAGTGTGAGAGCACCATTATATTATCCTCATTTGTCCCTCTCTCACCTACTTGTTAGAAAGAGAAACTAGCATAGACCTCTTTAATACTGTATCTAATTTTCTGTATTCTATCATAAATATGTTTTTTTTACAAGTCGTCCTATTTGTTTATAAATAAACTTCGAGGCAATAGGAATACAGATTTAATAATTATAAAAAGTATTACAACTGTATGTTTGACTCAAAATAGCCGTTTAATAATACTGTTACTGATGTTATTGAGTCATATACATATATATAAAGATAAAAATAAATCATAACCTGTTTTGATTACCTAATTTGATTTCTTGCGTAAGTCATCTAAAAATCTCTTCCAAAAGGGTTTTCCATCTTACCTAATAGGCGTCTAAATAACTACTAGTTTACAATTTTAGATTAGTTATATTCAAAATACTAGGCATCACTTATATATTTTTCTATGACTTTAAATATGTACAATATAATGTACATACAATTTATACTTTATTAATCTCCGGTTTCCATTTTGTTTCATCTAAAATTGATAAAAGCGCCATCTATTGATTAGTATCAACACGATTTAGTTTATTCGGTAGCGTCATCTCTGAATAAGTTGTGTACGTATGCTTACATTGTCTACCCTAGCCCTATGTGCATTTCTTTATACAGTAAATATTAATGTAGGTAAAGAAAAAAAAATGCATGGACAAGTTGATTTAAATTTCTCCAAACCGTTAAATTTGTATGGAAGGCTTGCCGAGGCTATGACTACACTCGATCCATATATACCAGGGGTCACCAAATGGCGGACCGCCGCCGACCTACTTAATTTTTTTGCTTATTTAATAAACTCAAGGAGAAACGGACACGCAATGGTCAATTGGTAATTTCATTTTAAGAACCGGACCCCTGAAACGAATTGGTGACCCCTGATATATATCATCTCTGTTGGGTACTACCCAGCAGTTAATTGATACTAGAGTGAAGAGACCGTCTAACTAGACTGTGCACCGGTTTCGAAGCGTCTAAATGTAGTAGTGCCATCATAAATGACACATTTTCATAGGAATTTGACAAAGGGGTGACAAGTCCACATTAATTTTACGAACTGTCGGAGCGTAGTTCCTGAAATACCGTCCGTAGTATATGGCATCTAAATCACCTAATGCACGGCATACATAATGCCAGAGATTTTACTATATTACATACGCTTTTGTAACCTGCAGTGCATTGTTTATTACAGCGCAGTTTTTAATAAGGCGTCATCTCTGGACAAGTAACGTTAATCCTTGGGAGTTCTCGCTTCGGCCATAGAGAAATATAGTAAGACAAGAGTGCTCACTCCATACATCCGTTCAGACTATTAATTTCAGTGTCTACATCTAGCATCGAGTAGCGGAACTATCAGTACTGCTACTTGACAATAGATGTAGCACCGACCGGCAAGTCTTATCTCAACAGCGTAAGACTTTCCGGTCGGTGCTACATCTATTGTTAAGTAGCAGTACTGATAGTTCCGCTACTCGATGCTAATATTCTTTTTGGTACTAAAACTGATGTATGGAGTGAGCACTCTATGTATTTTTTTTTCTATGCTTCGGCTGGAACCTGCAGTTTTACTACAGCGCCATCTCTGGGCTAGTGGCGTTACTCGTTGGAGTTCTCGCTGTCCCGCAGCGCGACCATGTCGGGCAGTTTGTAGTGCTGCATGTGGTATGGAGGCTCGGGGCTTGAGCAGGGGCGCGGAGTCTGCAATATGGGGTTTGGTTACTAACGACATCTATGAGTGGTCTTAAGGATATTAAAATGTTATTGATATTAGAAGTTTAGTTTCATGGTGTCCGCTAGCTGGCGCCGGTGCACGGAGCAGGGCTATAATAAACCGCGAAGATCGAAGTTGGCAAATTGCGGGCATTTTTCTCTGTCATTCTAATTACGCCTTCATTGGAGTAAAAGAGACAGATCCCCGTAATTTGCAAAATTCGCGGTAGCCCCTCAAGCGCGCGCGCTGGTTCCTTGTAGGTAAAATCCGCCGCGGCGTTCGCGCCATATAGCAACGCTCATACTATTTTTCGCTAACCCGCTACCGCATAATGTGCGGAGCCATCACAGGCCCATCCAAAGAGAATTAAATCACTACGTCCCACGTCCCATCTACACCGACTGTCAAATTCAAAGCACAAAGTTGAAACACTACCAGGCGTGGCTCGCTCCGCGATTTCGTCGCGTCACTAGAAGTACATACAGCCCACACCAATTTTGGTGTCTAGCCATAGTAGCTGCCGCGCACCACTACGGAACGGACGCCTGCTCGCCCTTGCGCCACCTAGCGGTCATATCTGTCGTAATAGACGCGTTTTGTTAGAGAGTGAATCTTCTGTACCTAGTTCTATTATTTATTCTGTGACACTACACTTATACAACCAATTAATTTTTAGTAAACTATTGATGTTATGTTCCTTACCACTGTACTACGTCCGCGTCTCCTTTGTGGTAGGATCCCTTTTCTCGCCATAAAGAATCTGAAAGAAAAGTTTGCTCATAAATAAGAATGCCATTCCGAGATACCGAGTTACCGACCTATACACCCAAGCATAGAGAAATAAGTAAGGATAGACTGATAACTCCATACATCAGTTTTCTTACCAAGACCATAGAGAAAAAAATACATAGAGTGCTCACTCCATAAATCAGTTTTAGTACCAAAAAAACTATTAGCATCTAGCATCCAGTAGCGGAACTATTGAGATAAGACTTTCCGGTCGGTGCTACATCTATTGACAAGTAGCAGTAGTACTGATAGTTCCGCTACTCGGTGCTAGATGTAGACACTGAAATTAATAGTCTGAACTGATGTATGGAGTGAGCACTCTTGTCTTACTATATTTCTCTATGCCAAAACGCAAGTTATTTTGTAGTCGCAGTTGTAGGGCAAATGAACAATATGATGCATGTGCAATTTACTTGTACAACATCTAACGTCAAGTTGTAAACTGTTTTAGTAGTACATTTTTCGTCAGTAGCGAAACTAGTGACATCTGGTGACAAGTAGCGGTACTGATAGTTTCACTACTTGACGTTAGATGTCGACTACGAAATAACTCGCGTTTTGTTTGGCGTTTTGGTTGTGGTGTTCAGTAAACATACCGTATAGTAGATATGGGTATGTTGAACTGGTGAGACACTGTCTAGAAGGTGAGTCCGCGACTGACACAGTCGGCGTGTCGCAACACTTCACTGTTGTTGTTGTTGTTGTGGTATTCAGTAAACATACCGTATAGTAGATATGGGTATGTTGAACTGGTGAGAGACTGTCTGGAAGGTGAGTCCGCGACTGACGCAGTCGGCGTGTCGCAACACTTCACTGTTGTTGTTGTATTCAGTAAGCATACCGTATAGTAGATATGGGTATGTTGAACTGGTGAGACACTGTCTGGAAGGTGAGTTCGCGACTGACGCAGTCGGCGTGTCGCAACACTTCACTGTTGTTGTATTCAAACATACCGTATAGTAGATATGGGTATGTTGAACTGGTGAGACACTGTCTAGAAGGTGAGTCCGCGACTGACACAGTCGGCGTGTCGCAACACTTTACTGTTGTTGTTGTTGTGGTATTCAGTAAACATACCGTATAGTAGATATGGGTATGTTGAACTGGTGAGACACTGTCTGGAAGGTGAGTCCGCGACTGACGCAGTCGGCGTGTCGCAACACTTCACTGTTGTTGTTGTATTCAGTAAACATACCGTATAGTAGATATGGGTATGTTGAACTGGTGAGAGACTGTCTGGAAGGTGAGTCCGCGACTGACACAGTCGGCGTGTCGCAACACTTCACTGTTGTTGTTGTATTCAGTAAACATACCGTATAGTAGATATGGGTATGTTGAACTGGTGAGACACTGTCTGGAAGGTGAGTCCGCGACTGACACAGTCGGCGTGTCGCAACACTTCACTGTTGTTGTATTCAAACATACCGTATAGTAGATATGGGTATGTTGAACTGGTGAGACACTGTCTAGAAGGTGAGTCCGCGACTGACACAGTCGGCGTGTCGCAACACTTTACTGTTGTTGTTGTTGTGGTATTCAGTAAACATACCGTATAGTAGATATGGGTATGTTGAACTGGTGAGACACTGTCTGGAAGGTGAGTCCGCGACTGACGCAGTCGGCGTGTCGCAACACTTCACTGTTGTTGTTGTATTCAGTAAACATACCGTATAGTAGATATGGGTATGTTGAACTGGTGAGACACTGTCTGGAAGGTGAGTCCGCGACTGACACAGTCGGCGTGTCGCAACACTTCACTGTTGTTGTTGTATTCAGTAAACATACCGTATAGTAGATATGGGTATGTTGAACTGGTGAGACACTGTCTGGAAGGTGAGTCCGCGACTGACGCAGTCGGCGTGTCGCAACACTTCACTGTTGTGGTTGTATTCAGTAAACATACCGTATAGTAGATATGGGTATGTTGAACTGGTGAGACACTGTCTGGAAGGTGAGTCCGCGACTGACACAGTCGGCGTGTCGCAACACTTAACTGTTGTTGTTGTTGTTGTATTCAGTAAACATACCGTATAGTAGATATGGGTATGTTGAACTGGTGCGACACTGTCTGGAAGGTGAGTCCGCGACTGACGCAGTCGGCGTGTCGCAACACTTTACTGTTGTTGTTGTTGTGGTATTCAGTAAACATACCGTATAGTAGATATTGGTATGTTGAACTGGTGAGAGACTGTCTGGAAGGTGAGTCCGCGACTGACACAGTCGGCGTGTCGCAACACTTTACTGTTGTTGTTGTTGTTGTGGTATTCAGTAAACATACCGTATAGTAGATATGGGTATGTTGAACTGGTGAGACACTGTCTGGAAGGTGAGTCCGCGACTGACGCAGTCGGCGTGTCGCAACACTTCACTGTTGTTGTTGTATTCAGTAAACATACCGTATAGTAGATATGGGTATGTTGAACTGGTGAGAGACTGTCTGGAAGGTGAGTCCGCGACTGACGCAGTCGGCGTGTCGCAACACTTTACTGTTGTTGTTGTTGTTGTATTCAGTAAACATACCGTATAGTAGATATGGGTATGTTGAACTGGTGAGATACTGTCTGGAAGGTGAGTCCGCGACTGACGCAGTCGGCGTGTCGCAACACTTAACTGTTGTTGTTGTTGTGGTATTCAGTAAACATACCGTATAGTAGAAATGGGTATGTTGAACTGGTGAGACACTGTCTGGAAGGTGAGTCCGCGACTGACACAGTCCGCGGCCTGCCGCAGCACCACTTCGCTGCGGCGGATGCGTTTGTTGATGTTCATGTATTCAGTCTGTTGTGTTTGTTGTTGTTGTTGCTGTGGACAAAAGGTAGCAGGTTGTTTATTTAGCATTTACCAGTTTTTGGCAATTGCATTAGGCTTCCTCTCCACTGCAGCGGAACGAGGCAGTGGAGCGGTGATCGAGCGAGACAAATATCCACCAATAGAATTGCATTTTTTTATGATATAGAAGGCAAACGAGCAGACGGATCGCCTGATGGTAAGCGATTGCCGCCCATGGACACTTACAACACCCGAGGGATTGTAAGTGCGTAGCCGGCCTTTAAGATGAGAATACTCTTTTATTATCTCCCTTTGCGCTATTGGTGGAATTTTACCTCGCTCACCGCTCCGCTGACGCGCTCCGCTCCAGTGGACAGGCTGTCTTAAACAGTTATAGATTTCGGCGTTATTCATAAACGTCTGCTACATTAATCAGCTGATGATCGTCGTTTGTCCCTCTCTATGATGGCATAATGACGATCATCAAGTTCATCAACTGATTAAGTTATCAGCCGTGTATGAATAATGCCACTTATATCAGGCGTGTCTCACTCCGCGATTTCGTCGCTACAGGTAGCTAAAAGTACATCCGTTCGGCCCCAATTTTGGGGAAAGCCATAAGCCGTGCGTGGCGCTGTCGCCACCTAGCGGCCATATCTGTGCTGATCGTAACAGACGCGTTTTGTTAGAGAGTGAGTCTTCTGTACTTAGTACTATTATTTATTCTGTGGTTATATCTGGTAGTTAGATCCCACAGACAAGACATCCTCTAGACTGAGTCAAAGTCAAAGTCAAAAATATCTTTATTCATGTAGGCCTAGCAACAAGCACTTATGAATCGTAACATACTTATAAATTATCTTAAGCTAATTATCAGAGCAATTTATTGATGTTATTATTCCATAATAATATTGGATTATTATACAATAACTGAGCATAGTAACGCTACCCTCTCTGCCACTCATACGTAAGTTTTACTCCATCTTCGAGTCAATCCCGTGCCGTGATTGGTCCGTGTCTTTGAACGGACCAATCACGGCACGGGATTAGCTCACCTCGTCCCCCCGCACCCCCGTATTTTTGGCAGCATCGGTTTCAAGAAGTAATTGCTCTAAACTCAGTCTAGAGGCTTCCTAGGCTATGTTAGATCCACTCACCCTATTATTCTCCCCGACGTGTATGACGTTGACGGCGGGGTATATCTTCTGGCTCGGAGTCACCTCCACGTACGGCGCCGCCGACGCCTGAATCTGTACTGGCTGCAACACAGACCGTTCCACAGTTATTCCATGATTCCTTAGCGGGCGTCCATTATTTACGTGAGGCGTTGACCCCCCGGAGAGATGTCATAAGATTTGTCTCGACCCCCTTTCCGTCCACTAATCTCACGTTAGATCTTTTTAGGATTCCGTACCTCAAAAGGAAAAAACGGAACCCTTATAGGATCCCTAGTGTCTGTCTGTCTGTCCGCACTCTCATTCCCTTACCAGATGTCACTGACCTGGTGTATGATGAAGGCTGGCGGTTCGTCTCGCGTGTCGTAGGTGTGATCCGTCTGCTTCGGTCTCTCTTCCCTCGTACTGGCTGCACGTTGGTCTCATACCCTTACTAGATGTCACTGACCTCTTGTATGATGAAGGCTGGCGGTTCGTCTCGCGTGTCGTAGGTGTGATCCGTCTGCTCCGGTCTCTCGTCCCTCGTACTGGCTGCACGTTGGTCTCATTCCCTCACTAGATGTCACTGACTTGGTGTATGATGAAGGCTGGCGGTTCGTCTCGCGTGTCGTAGGTGTGGTCCGTCTGGTACTGGTGGCACGTTGGTCTCATTCCCTCACTAGATGTCACTGACCTGGTGTATGATGAAGGCTGGCGGTTCGTCTCGCGTGTCGTAGGTGTGGTCCGTCTGGTACTGGTGGCACGTTGGTCTCATTCCCTCACTAGATGTCACTGACCTGGTGTATGATGAAGGCTGGCGGTTCGTCTCGCGTGTCGTAGGTGTGGTCCCCGGTACTGGTGGCACGTTGGTCTCATTCCCTCACTAGATGTCACTGACCTGGTGTATGATGAAGGCTGGCTAGTACCAGATCTTAGATCCCGTTTTCTAAGAGGACCTTGCATTTTGGAGACAAAGCAAACCGCTTGAAACAGGTGTTCCTGGGGGTGATCTGAGCTGATTTCGCCCGGTTGCCGAGAGGTCCCCCCCAGCAGGTGGGCAGGGGAGGGGGGGGGGAAAGTGCCTCCGGCACGCCTCACTCTAAATTTTATATCTGCATACATCTAGCAACTATATCAAGTTTGGTGTCTTTTTCGTATAATTCGAGGATGGAGAATTCATTTCTGTGACTATACATTCACTCACCCATCCAAAAAAATCGAGAAATTCAAAATTCAAAAAAAATCTTTCCACTTTTTTTTTTAAATCCTCTACAAAATTAAAACTATGAGGATTTGCTCTAAAAAAAAATACATGTGAATAGCCCAGTTATTCTACTATATAGAATAATAAACTTATCAACCATTTTTGACTAACAATTTTATTTAAAAAAATGTTTTGTGTCGCACGGCGGACCGTGCTGAAGTAGGTATACCTACACGCATTTAGTTTAGACACGCATTCACTTCAAAACATTATTCAGCATAACGCAAGTAGGTACAGAAAGTAAATATTTAAAACAATAAAGGAATTTAAAATAAGTACGATATAACTGAATATTGGATTATCCTATGCAGAATGAGTTGTCTACCTACTGGATAGTTCACGACAGATCAAATTTTTATTTAGTTATTGTGACCTTATCTTCTACGTCTTTTGAGATACTTATCTATGTATACATAAAAAATATAATAAATTTGCGTGTAGTGTATCTAAACGGAGGTGAATGCGGTGCAGTGCAGCGGCGCTCGCGCTCAGGGACCGTTGGTATTAGTTCCCAACATCTTTATTTAACTTCCGTTAACTTGAATCTTTTCCGCCGTCTCAGTATCTGAAGGTTGTCTGGAAGAGATCGCTATTTAGCGATAAGTCCGCCTGTTGTTACCTACATTTTTGTACCTGTTCATACTTTTGTAACATTTCTTTTGTAGTGTGCAATAAAGCATTTTATTATTATTCACTTTATTTATCTTTCATCTTAAAAGTTAGGTTTTTTTTATTTTATAATATGAATATAAAAGTAAAATATAAAAACAGAAAACAATAAAAAATAATAAACACATTATAAAAAACCTAACCTAGGGTGCCGCCAGCAGCGGGGCAAGGCCCAAGCTGCCGGTGGTCAGGGCCGCAGAGAGAGGAACCGGCGGACTATCCGCGCCGTGTCCAAGATCACCGCCTTCTGCATCTGGCGCCTTCTGGCCCTTGATCCAACCACCTAGCGAGAGTCTCTCAAGATGTTGGTCGAGACTCTTCGCTATTAGACCGTTCACTGAAACGACTATCGGGACAATGATCGTCGAATCAACATCCCACATGGCGGTTATCTCGTGAGCCAAGTCTAGGTACTTACTGGACTTGTCCTTCTCGGCCTTCACGAGATTCTCATCATGGGGGATGGTGATGTCAACGAGCACGGCCCGGCGTTGCGATCGATCTATTATCACAATGTCAGGCTTATTGGCTACAATAGTCCTGTCAGTGATGATAGATCGATCCCAATAGAGCGTGGCACGACCATTCTCGAGAACAGGCGCAGGTAAATACTTGTAGTACGGTACTTCGCGGTCCACAAGACCATATAGAAGAGCAAGCTGCTGGTGAATAATCCTGGCTACGAGATTATGTCTGTGCAAGTACTCGCCGTTAGCAAGATGAGAGCAACCGGAAATAATATGCCTGAGTGACTCTCCGGGACGGCTGCATGCCCGACAAATGTCGACCGTACCATCCCTCAGGATATATTTCCGATAGTTGTTCGTCATCATTACTTCGTCCGCAATTGCACAGGCAAAACCCTCGGTTTCTCCGAAGAGGTCCCCGAATCGTAACCAGTTCACCGACGCGAGCAGGTCCACATCGGGTCCCGTGAGGGCCTTGTAGAACCGCCCGTGTAGCACCTTACTCTCCCATGCCGCCTTGCGATCCGCAGTATAAAGTACCACAGGTTTGCGCCAGTTCTCGTTTGCCAAGGAGAGCGGCGTGAGGTTCCTGTCTACTGCCACCACATCACGATGCATCCCACACTCGTTGTTAAGGAAATAATTCCTGAGATTGTACACCTCGCGGTTGTGGAGATCCTTGGCGTTTAGGAAGCCTCGGCCTCCACACTTCCGTGGGATGTACAATCTTATAACTAACAAGCGTGGGTGTAGCATGCGATGTGCGGTGAGCAGTGATCGGACCCTCCGATCTAGGGCGTCCAGTTCGGTCTGAGTCCACCTTAGTATGCCAAAGAAGTATGTGAGTAGGGGCATTACCCAGGCGTTGAAGGCGCGCACTTTGTTGCCTCCTGACAAAAGACTGTTAAGGACTTTTGTGAGCCGACTGAAAAAGTGCTCCTTCACCGACCGTCTAATACCCTCGTCCTCAATACCCAACGACTGTTACTAACAAGGTATTTATAGGTTTGTGATTCAGAGATAGATCTGAAAGCCATTGTCTCAGAGAGTTGTAAATTTGTTGAATTTACAACCCTCCCCCGCTCTACATGTATAACCGCACATTTATCGACACCAAACTCCATGTTGATGGCACTACTGAAGACTTCGGTAGTTTTCAGTAGGTCCAACAAGTCTTGGCTATTTGGTGCAAATAATTTGAGGTCATCCATGTACAAAAGGTGAGAAATGACTTCACCCTCTCTCCGAAGCCGGCAACCTAGTCCCAAATCTTTCAGCAGGGTGAGGTTCATGAGGGGATTCAGAGCTAGGCAGAACCACAGGGGACTCAGACTGTCACCCTGAAAGATTCCTCGCTCAATCCTTATAAAATCCTGCGGGCCAGAACGGTCATCCCCGCCTCCTGGTTGACGAAGGACTGTGGTCCACTGCCTCATACACGCGCTTAGGAAGGCTCTCAAAGCTGCATCTGCATGTCTATGAGGAGGAGCTGTTTAGTACCACGGGACCCAACCCTACATCCATTTTGAGCGGAAGCCAAAATATTGTTTGCGACAATGTGCGCATTGATTTTTGCTCTCAAAATGGATGTAAGGAGCTTGTAGAGTGTAGGCAAGCATGTGATGTGTCTGTAGTTTTTTGCTTCCGTGGTACTACCGGACTTGAAGAGCAGGAAGTTGTTAAGGAAGGTGGGAGAGAACCAAGCTCGAGGGCTTGTTGGAATTGTGTTGCCACTTATTATTATTATTTATATATTTCATTTATATTTGCATATATATCACGTCCAGAAGTAATATATTAATGTAATCTACAACAAGAAGCATAAAAACTTATAAGAAACCATCAAAACATACTTAAAAATCCTAAAAAAAAGCTGCATACTGCTCTTACAATGCAGGTACGCCGCGCGACATAAATCATTTTTTTACAGAGTTATAAAAGAAAAATGATTGAGAAGTTTACTATTCTATATATAAGGATAACTAGGCTATTGACAGGTATTTTTTTTCTAGAGCAAATCCTAGTAGTTTTAATTTTGTAGAGGATTTTCGAAAAAAAAAGTGTAAAGATTTTTTTTGAATTTTGAATTTCTCGATTTTTTTGTATGGGTGAGTGAAAGTTTAGTCACAGAAATGAATTCTCCATCCTCGAATTATACGAAAAAGACACCAAACTTGATATAGTTGCTAGATGTATGCAGATATAAAATTTAGAGTGAGGCGCGCCGGAGGCACTTTTCCCCCCCCTCCCCTGCCCACCTGCTGGGGGGGACCTCTCGGCAACCGGGCTTAATCAGCTCAGATCACCCCCAGGAACACCTGTTCCAAGCGGTTTGCTTTGTCTCCAAAATGCAAGGTGGTGGACCTTAGATCTCTTGCTAGGCGGTTCGTCTCGCGTGTCGTAGGTGTGGTCCGTCTGGTACTGGTGGCACGTTGGTCTCATGCCCTCACTAGATGTCACTGACCTGGTGTATGATGAAGGCTGGCGGTTCGTCTCGCGTATCGTAGGTGTGATCCGTCTGCTCGGGTCTCTCGTCAGGGGAATCATACTGGCACTGCACGTTTGCGATCGGGAAATCTGGAACAAATAACGACGTAACGTATAGCACGTTAGGTTTATTTCTCTAGCCTAGAGGGATAATAGTTATTTGTTTTACAAGGGGGCAAAGTTGTTGTTTAACCGGTCGTGCTAATATTGATACCCGAGCAAGCGAAAGATTCCAAAATTGAACCACAAGCATAGCAAGTGGTTTGAAAAATGGAATCTTGAGCGTTGCGAGGGTATCAAAGCACCAGGGTTAAACAAAATTTGCCCCCGAGTGAAACACAACATTTTTCACCACACCTACCCGAAGAAAATGTGAACTGTAAGTAAGATATAAAAAAAAATCAAACCATATTATCATCCACCACTGGTAGGTATGTCTTCATGGGTCACCGAATGATTATGACTCCGGCTTAAGGCTGTCAGTCCACTGAGGCGGAATGCAGTGCTGTGGGAATTACAACCAATGCTATTGGTTGATTCGGGTTCCGCTCCGCTCCGCGTCAGTGGACAAGCAGCCTTAAACCGCTAATTTCAAGAGATGATTGAGCTATTATTTGTCGTTCTGGCTTTTTGCAGCTAAAGGAGGGTGGAATCCCTTAAAACAGAGGACTAAACGCCACTTGTACCATACAAATAACCCGGGGTTAACCGGTTAAACCGGAAACCCAGCCAGTGTCAAATTGTACTCGTAACCATGGTAACTCCAGCTTTACCTTCTTAACCTCAGGTTAGTGGGGATGGTGCGATTGGCGCTAAGTGGTGTTAACCCATGAATTGGCGCAGCCAGTGCTTGCTGCTTTTTAAGAAAACGACTATCATTTGGTCATCCAAAAGTTCACCCAAGGAGAAAATATGTCTTACCATTACGTCCTGTTTCTAAATGAAGTCCTTTGCCTAAGAAGGGGCTGGTATCCATCGATAGATAACATAGGTATAGTTGGTGAAACCAAATTGTCAGTAAATAAGAACAAAAAAACGATACTCATCCTTTTCTTTTAGGTGCTAGTACTAGTGTAAGACAAAGACAGTATGATTCTCTCTGTCTATGATTGAAATGAGACAGTCCTTTGACAAACTATATTAATACTACATATATTTATAGGCATAATAGGCTCTGCTCCTGATAAGCTTAAAAAATGTAAAAATAAAAAATACTTACTTCGTTGAGTCATTATACTCATTATCAAAGCGAACTCACACTGGTCTCAGGTGCCACATATAGAATAGATATTGGCACTTACATCCTTTATGCCAATTTCTACGAAACGACAGAAAATATCAATTTAAAGCCAAGGATAGACTGGGCGACAAATGTCCCGGCCAGTGGGATCCATAAGGGATTTCCCCTGGGTCATCAAAAAAAAAATGCCTTTGCCAAAATGTGTTACGTACAAAGTTTATGCTTCCAATGATGGCAGGAGCGTAATAACATATACTAATCTATGCTACTATGCACAAGAAAACGGATGAGAACGGTAGATGGCAGCACTTGCTATGGCAATGTACATGTTTATGTTTCCGATCCAGGCTACAAGATGGCAGACCCTATAGTCATTTCCGATTCCCGTCTCGGTGCCCAAATAGGTCCTAAAATTTTACGGAACGATATTCAGGGCTATCTAAAATAGAAAAACAGAGAATAAAACAAGTAGTAGACGACAAAAACATTTTATTACCCCGATTACAGCCACCCCTTACCCTAAAATGGCGATAATTCGATATTTCCTATAAATAAATACATTTATAAATAATTAAGTCCATACAAATACGTGTTATTCAAACATTTCATTTTCATACACAAGTTTTAAAGTAAGAGACGAGTAAATAATAAAAACTTTTAATTACGAGTACAACTAGATGGCGCCACCGTGGTAAATTTTACTTAGTCGTAAGTAACGCCATCTAGTGAGCTCTCCTAGTTTTATGTGTTGAATGTTTATTTTACTGGTCTCCGATTTGACACAGAAAACAAATATAGAAAACTTTTTATATTTACAAATGTAAAAATTATAAAATTGTTAAGATAGTTTTAGTTGTTAGAAATATAAGCTGGTTGATCAAAAATTATCAGTGCAAAAACAGTTTTAGCTATAACACTGTTGGAAAGTCAAATACTTTAAAATAAATTGAAACAATTACTGCTTAAACACAATTTAACTGTATTTATTTAATATAAATCCACTGTATTTTATTCATATACTTTATTACACGTAGATCCTTATTACAATATTACAATAAAATAAACTAAAATAGTCAATAAAGATATCTTAAAATACAATAAAATCAAACTATAAGTTGACAACAAATAAAAAACTAAAAACTAATCAACAAATAATATTATGTTGGATAATCCTTTGGATGTTCTATTTGGCTTCCTAGGAACTTAATATTTGGTAAATACAAAAAAAAATATTGCACTAGATGTGTAGTCTAAGTTAAAATCGTGCCCGTATCAGATGAAGAAGATGGCGTTATTATATGTTTTGTAATCAAAACTTATCGCAAAATTTTCGGAGCCGCACAGCACCATCTATATTAGCTGTCGATTTTGAAGCAAGAATTTTATTGGTCTTAGATTTTACCTTTACACATCTAGTAAATCTATGGGTAAATAAATTTTATTTGGTCAGTCAGAGTGAAATCAAATACTAAAGAGTACAAAGAAAAAAACGCAGTAAAAAGTATCCTTACAGAAGAATATTATTCTCATTTGTAGGTATAAAGGAAGTTACTTAAATATGTATAACTTAAGGTTAGTATATTTTTAGTTTAAACGAATAAGGGCCACTGGCCCCATTCACTAACCCGGGGTTAACCGGTTAAGAATAAGAAATATTTACTAGCACAAAAAATAAAACCTGGAGTTACCATGGTGAAGTACAATTTGACACTGGGTTAACGGTTTAACCGGTTAACCCCGGGTTAGTGGGATGGTGCAAGTGGCGCTTAGAATGCTTGTTATATGTATGAAGATTAAGTACTTACATCTGAATGTCATTAAATCAACCTTTTTTGAACACAGAACACCCACATAGTGCCATCAGATATATCAGAGCTGCGAAGGTGCTCAAAAATATCTGAACAAGCATTCTAACGTCTTGACAATAGGGGCGTTTTCAGATATTTATGAGCACCTTGGCAGCTCCGATATATCTGATGACGACTGTACAATTTTAAATTTTACCAGTCCAGAACCTAGAATATGACTAAGTAAAAAATGTTTTTACACTAAGCAGTGAAATTAAAATAAATAGGAAATAGATTATATAGAAATACTTAATTGAAAATTCACAATAAATTTTAAGTAAGTAGTAAATAGCTTACTGATTTAACTAACCACAAATTAATAAACACTAAAATTAAAATAGCTGCTCTCGGTTAAAAATATGGCGAAAGGAAATTCAGTCCTAATATAATTTACCCTAGATTAGACTAGACAAATATTTTAAGTACACGATGTGACTAATACATTATCCGTTTCAACATATGTGTAATAGTAATTCATTTAATACGGTAATAATCTGACTTTAAAAAGTACTTTGAATAAAACATTTTTTGTTACTATTAATTTAGTCAGTATTTACTTCGTTAAATAGTAAGATTTAAAAACTTGTTGAAGGTAAAGTTGGGAAATCTTACAGATTTCTCGATTTCACGTTTTGGGCAAATTTATTTGTGTATTCCTATTTTTTGCCAGTAGATAAATAAAATAGATGCCTATTTTCAGAAATAATAATTACCTTACATCGACTTATAATTATGTATATCAATATTATCTATTCATATATAATCTTAGGTTACATTATAATAATTAACTTTGGCTCCTATTTTATATACTTTGTCCCTGTAAATACATATTTAGTAGAAGTCTTTGCCTGGCATAATACCTTTGAAATAAAATAAATACACGTTTTATGTTAAATGAGCTGCCTGAATAATTATGCTTATATTAATACTATTAATAGTTTTATACAAAAAATCTTTATTTATTATAGTAGTCCATGGAAATATTCGAAAGTAGCTAAGTAGAGTTAGACCAAGACAAGTATGCAACGATTTTGATTTTGCACTCAGTGCAAGTTATACGTTGTAATTTCATAGAACTTTGACGTTTAAAATTATTTCAATAAAATTAATTGTTTATGTAGAATAACCCGGGCAATATTATATATTTTTCGCTGTAAACTAGTTATAGAACATTATATAGCAGTCGGGGTAAAGATACCTACTTTTATCCTATCAGAATTTATGTTATTTCTCCCATTTTTCATGTTTCGCCACCGATAATACACTTAATACAGAGCTGAGCTGTATTCATTTCATTCATCATAAACTTATGTCTACCAATTTTTATATCCATTTAAAATAAGTACGACTAAGGTAAGTACTTTACAATAATATATCTATTTTTGGCAAGATTATTTAAGTACTTACATCGATATATATTTCTTAACAAAGTTCGCTGCAATACTCTTAAAATAACCTTAATCTTGCAACTCGTGACTAAATACTTAGATTAAACTTTGTTCTCTTCAAAGATCATTTAAATTTAGTGTTGGGAAAATCTACTTAGTACATTTTTAACGGTACCAATTCGAATGGCAACTTTGCCCACATACGCATGAGTTTAAAATGTCACTTTTTATTTATTGTAACCATAGAGAAAAAAATACATAGAGTGCTCACTCCATACATCAGTCTTAGTACCAAAAAGACTATTAGCATCTAGCATCGAGTAGCGGAACTATCAGTACTGCTACTTGACAATAGATGTAGCACCGACCGGAAAGTCTTATGCTGTTGAGATAAGACTTTCCGGTTGGTGCTACATCTATTGTCAAGTAGCAGTACTGATAGTTCCGCTACTCGATGTTAGATGTAGACACTGAAATTAATAGTCTGAACTGATGTATGGAGTGAGCACTCTTGTCTTACTATATTTCTCTATGATTGTAACCGTTTTCAAACCGTTAACATAATATTTTTTTTTGTATTAATTATTAGCGTTGTTTAATACTATGATAGTTCGAATTTTATTAAGTAATAAATAATTGGCAATATATGACACGAAAATTCAATAAAAAGATCAAATATTTCGGTTTGTGAGACTTTGGTATTAACTTTTAAATATTTTATTAAAATCAGTATGAATATTTGGTATATTATTTGGATAAAGGCCTGTGAAATATGACGCGATCTCTTGGACAGGTCTCCACGGAAGACCAGCGTCAAGATACCTAAAGGTAACTTGACATCAAGCTGAGGGGAGACCTTTTCAGTGACGTATGCTTTATATTAATAAAAGTGTAATAACAGATTTAAGCAATATTGTAAGCGTCCTGAATACATTTATTTTCTGTCTTTCTTTTAAATAAATAGTGTTTAAGTTATCAAAAGAAATGGAGTTTACAATGCTTCGTCAAACCTTTCCGAGCGAGTCTCCGTCATCAAATCGAGCGGGTCCAATATCTGCGTGGCCCTGGCGCCGCGTCTGCCTTTAGAAAACTGACTTTTTATATCATACTTTTCCATCCAATTCCTCAAAGTTTTTCTCGGTACCCCGTATTTGTTAGAAGCAGCGTACACACTATATCCTTTCTTCACAGCTATCAGTGCGTCTCGAAGATGCTGGGACGAGTACTGTTTGTAGCTTTTCTCTTGGAAAACGTCCGTTTCTATGTTGACTATAGCATTAGGCCTCCGTCCGACTATCCGGGGCCTGGCGTGGATATTGAGGGGTATCCCGTGGTCCATGTCTATGAAGTGCCGCGTCACGATTTCCGTGGAGGTCCGTACACCTGGAAGAAGCCAGGAAAGTGCCCATTAGTGTTTAGTTTGGGGAGAGCTGAAAGAAACGGGCGGCTTTTCCTGGCTTCCTACAGGGCGGGGCGAGGAAAAGTTGCACCAACATTACATTAAATGTATAATATTAATCACTACATAGTATAAAACAAAGTCGCTTCCCGCTGTATGACTGTGCCTATGTACCTATGCTTAGATCTTTAAAACTACGCAACGGATTTTGATGCGGTTTTTTTTTAATAGATAAGAGTGATTCGAGTGGAAGGTTTATGTATAATTTGTTAACCCGTGCGTAGCCGAGGCGGGTCGCTAGTATACAGGGTGGCGCATTCAGATCGGTCAGTATGGGAAAATCTGAAACTATAAGACATACGACGATCTCTTCTTAGGAACCATGTCATCGATTTTAGTAACAAGAAAAACTGCATTCATACATTTAAAAAAAATGTGTACTCAGCTCGGGAATCGAACCCGGACGTTTTGAAAAAAAAAATCTAAAATTATTTCTATTTAGATATCGATTGTGTAGGTCTTAAGCAGTAAATATTACTATGAAACATGATGTCTGAAATGAATAAAATGCATTGTTTTCATAGCCTTTAATTTATTTTAGTATGTTTTCGAAATGGCCACCATTTTTTTCAATACATTTTACATAAAAAAAAATTAAATGTATGAATGCAGTTTTTCTTGTTACTAAAATCGATGACATGGTTCCTAAGAAGAGATCGTCGTATGTCTTATAGTTTCAGATTTTCCCATACTGACCGATCTGAATGCGCCACCCTGTATAATATAGATATAGAAACCTTACAAAATATGAAGATTTAACGTTCATTTTTTTATAATAAAATTTAAAGTCGATTCTCGGTATTCAAATACTAAATTTGTGGGTATAGGTAGTGTATTTATATCATGGATATTTTAACATAAAATGTAGGTAAACGAAAAAGAAATGAATGAATAATGATATTTTGGTACATAATTTGATTTTCCCCTGTAAATATTCGTTTTACATCTAATTAATATAATTTTCTATGTAAATAAATAAATCATTAACTAAATTATTTAAATGTATGAGAAGAAGAAGTGAAATGTGGTCGTAAATTTATTTCTATTGTTATTTTACAATCTTACTTTATTTTATTAAATTAATGAAATAAACACCTAACTGTAGTCATTATCAAGTAGTTAAAATTGATCAATAAAATGCTGTTTAATTTTATATAAGTTTATTTCATAACTCCCGTAATATAGCAAAACTGGTACAATCATTTCCATATAATAGATAGTATATAATAATAAGAATATTACACATGCAAATTGAATAAAACGGCCCATTTTTAGTAAACCCAAGGTTAGGTAATCGAAACATTTTATTTCTCATGTAGCTTCATTCTTTTATTTTCACTAGGTTTTTTTTCAAAATCTTTAGTTTTATTAATACTTTAGCTTTACTAAAAGCAGACTACCCTATCCAATTTGTCTGTATTTATTTATTAATATAATTTCAACGGGCGGACATATTGTTTTTCATTAAATACAGAGATAACGAAACGACACATGAGATTGACGCATCTTTTTAATTAACATAAATATCAGAAAATCATTTTTTAATAACAATACGTCTCTATAATCTAAACACTCGTTTATTAAAACAATAATAAGATAGAGAATTAGGTGAAACGTTCACAGTTGTGGAAGTTAACATAATAATCCCTTTATTTAATAATTTCGCAAACTTCTGTATTATATATTGAAATAAAGAGTCTAAATTAATTAATTAGCTTTTTATTCAACATATTAATCTTCTGTGTATCTTTTTAACCAACACAAAATAAATTTCAAAATGAGAGATTGGCATAAAAGATTATCAACGGCATATTAGGACTTGATAGACGTTTATAATAATGCCGAATGTTAAATAGGTACCAAAAAGTTGTATCCTCGTGCCGCCCAATGTACATTAGGATGTACACTCAGTTTCGATGGAATATCAACCTTAATTAAAAACAAAGTAGGTAGCATTTCATTTGTCTCGTAAATTTTTCGAACAAAAGAAATTCAACCCAATTGAAAATACAAGATTCAAACTTCCTTAGCTATAATTTTGTATGGTGGGCGGCAGGAGGGTATACCTACCTACTTAAATTTCATTAAAAACCGGCCAAGGGCCAACCATTAAAGGGTTCCGTACATTAAGTCCGACTCACGCTTGACTGCTCATTTCTAGATGTGTAGGTTTCAGGGCTCGGAACCGAAACCCAAAATAGCCCAGTATTTTTTATTATTTTATGCTCTTTACGTAGGCATGAATCATCTATTTAGGTAACACCTTCGTATTATTAGATTGTCCCATTAAAAATGAAATAATAAACCAAAGAATTTTTTATATGAAGAAAAAACCGGTTCCGAGCCTTGGTAGGTTTTCCTGTCATCTTAGGCAGGCGTGGCTCACTCCGCGATTTCGTCGCTTTGCTAAAGGTAGGTAAAAGTACATCCGTTCGGCCCCAATTTTGGGGAAAGCCATAAGCCGCGCGTGGCGCTGTCGCCACCTAGCGGCCATATCTGTGCTGATAGTAACAGACGCGTTTTGTTAGAGAGTGAGTCTTCTGTACTTAGTACTATTATTTATTCTGTGTCTTAGGTAAATAACTATTTTGTGTTTTGTGACGTGGTAAACCAATTATTTCTTTTATAACTGTTAACTTCCAAAGCCGCGTCCGAATCACCGTTTAAGTACAATCTCAACTAAGCAAAAACATAACGACACCACAATCATACATGGAAAATGTACGCACTGTCAAAAAATGGACAATCGAGAACAAAAATATGTATACACATTGCCTCGTCAGTTACATGTATAAGTTCATTCCTATTTTAATAACTTATTAACTCAGACATAATATAATATTTAGTATTTTAATTTAAAAAAAATGAAGATATTTATTTCACACACCAGGAGCCCGTTTCTCAAAAGCTTGTAACTTGTAATACAAGTGGAAGTCCCTTACTAACAAAAGCTGTCAAAAAGTGACATCCGCTTGTATTACAAGTTACAAGCTTTTGAGAACCGGGTCCCAGGAATTAATATTTTAAAACGGGTCAGTGACGTTTTTTATGTCGAAAATTGCTCGACATGTTTCATTTATAACGAGGAGCTTCAACAAGAGCCGCACTCATCGGCTGACCGACACTCTCCGACTTTATAAAGGCGAGTGACCCATTTTGATACATTTAATAAGTGTATACATACTTTTGCACTCGAGCAAACAAGCAGCAACATTTACAAAATGAAACTAATACTGCTTACAACATTTAATACGATGAGAAAACATTAGATTAATGATGACATTATATTATATAAACAAAACGGCTGTTTATTTTCATATAAATTCATGTCATTATAATAATCTTAAAAGGAATCGATTAGTCTTCAAAGATGGATAATTTGTTGCAAGAAAAAGTGTCTTAACCACTACATAGTATAAAACAAAGTCGCTTCCCGCTGTCTGTCTGTCCCTATGTATGCTTAGATCTTTAAAACTACGCAACGGATGTTGATGCGGTTTTTTTAATAGATAGAGCGATTCAAGAGGAAGGTTTATGTATAATTTGTTAACCCGTGCGAAGCCGGGGCGGGTCGCTAGCTAGTAGAGTATAAACTATCGTGAGACATCGTATTTTTTGTCACTCGTGCGACATGTTTCGGAGACTGTCGAGTGAAAACATAAAATTTATTTTCTTCTTAAATTGCAGTATGTACCCAATAGAAAACGAGTAACTATTAGATTAGAACATTATGCAACCAGTATGGTATGGGAAGCATGTAATGTTTGTACAAATTTTGTACAAAAAGTACACATTCCTTACGAATTTCAACTTTGCCCAACCTGTGATAATCTTTTACTGGCAGGTTTTTTCCCTGTCAATCTCTCGTATAAATCCAATATCAGAATTGTAGTAAAGAATAACAGTTATAGACCATACCATTAAATCAGTCAATAATGTGAAGATATTCATTTTTAGGCCTTATTTTTTTATCCAGCAACAAATAATTTCACTTTAAAGACAAAACGATTCCTATTTATTATTAAGTTCAGTATACAATAATAGTATATATCTACAGTAGCACTTACACACTATATATTATGTATATTTAGTTATACACTAGTAGGCACTTCATGGATTTGGACAATTTTATATTTGCAATATATTAGCGACAGTTAATTCTTTTTATGTCAGTCATGCCTAAGTGTCCGTCAGAATAGAAAATAGTACCTAATTAGAAGTAAAATTCAGATCAGAGATTACTTATTTCATTGTAATATAAGATTATAATCTGTAGGTATAAAAGATTGTAGGTCAACTGAAAGATGTAAGAAAAGAGATTGTAAGAAGAGCGAATATAGAATAGATCAGGGACATATTATAAAATTACGATTCCCATTTTCGTAGTAGGCCCTCAGGGTAGTCGGTGGATACAAAAATTGTTTTATAAAGCCATTGTGATATAAATATACACAGATCTCAAACATAATTGGAGCTAATAGGTGTAATAAATACTCGTAAAGTATATAATTTTCGAAATTTACTTAATATTACAAATATAAAAGTGTCCATATAAAACAAATTATTCAGAAACAAAACTAAGGCATTATATTTAATATAACTATCTGGAAATTAGGAACATAAAATTGCACTGAAGCCACTAAAATCACTAGTTAAAAACATGAAAAGATCATAATTGGCTTTATATTTTAGCATTTTTTTTAAATCTCTAGCGGCCCAGCCCACAATACAAGAAAAATCAACACTATTAAAAATAGAATTGAATTTGTTTCATTTCATCATCGAATGAAAAAAAAAAAAAGCAACTCTGTGTGTATTGAATAATGATTTAAAATTCATTGTAGGTAATTAGGATAGGTACGTACTAGAAATACTAGAATTAAAACGGCGGAACGCTAGAGGAAAGACTGATATTTAGCAAATAACAATATGACTCAGATTGGAGGTCTGGGGCCCGTTTCTCAAAAGCTTGTAACTTGTAATACAAGCGGATGTCACTTTTGACAGCTTTTGTTAGAAAGGGACTTCCACTTGTATTACAAGTTACAACCTTTTGAGAAACGGGCCCCTGAAGTAAAATATAGTTTTTGGTAGTGATTTTATTTGGCCATAGTACGTTTGCACTAAGTAGCAACATTCTCTTACGTACAACACACGACCGTAACAAATCTAAAATACTTCAGCTTTTTTTTGCCAAATAGACTATAAAAAAACGAGGATAAGACCAAATGCTTGTCTTTTTTTCTGTTTTTTTTTTAATTTTTTTTTAGTATATTGTACGTAAAAGAAACAAATATCCTACCGAAAATATTCGTTTAAAACCTAACGTTCAAGCCACAATGGAAAGAATAATATTAAGTACATTATTTATTGAAACAAATAAATTACAATTTATATATTGTAATAGTTTTAAGCCGTTCGTAATTTTGAAACACTCTTATGATTTTAGGGTTACAAAAAATATATTATTAAGTCATAATTCAGTAATGCAATTTGGCATAATAATTACAATCGTATAAGCAAAATTCCTCATGGTTTTGTTGTTAAAAATCCCGATTCGGTTAACAACCATAAAAAAAAAATACAATTCATTCACTGAATACTAAGGCAATAATTAAAAAAAAAAGGCTATAATTGGGCAAAACTATACTCAAATCACATTTACCTACTCACTTTCAATTTGACTCAAAGACAATGATTATTTATTCCAATATAACCAAAACTAATAAGGCAACGTTTTTTTAACATGTCTCTATCCCTATCCAGCAAAAATGCCTTAAAAGGCATTCCTGAATGTTCAGATATTTTTGACAACCCTAAAACCAGTCCCAGGGCTGTCCCTTAACTCTATTCTAATTTCATTTTAAGTCTTTTCATTGTTAGTGGACGTTGTCCGAACAAGCACACTTTTAAGTTTTTCTCAAAGGCCAATTTCATTAAATTTAAATATAAATTGTATAATTAATTATATCTAATCACAATTTTAGCAAATAAAAATAGTTTTTTAATTGATAAAATTGCGCGCTTAGTGTTATATTAAAATTAAAATAAATAAAATATGCCTCGGATTTACCCTTTTCAAAAGTTACCCTTTAAAGGAAACTTCACTGGGTAAACATAACTCTTTGGGTTTATATTGCGGGATAAGTATGTATTCTTTGGAATTAGGAATAAGAATATAATTTTTATTTATTTAAAATAATATAATGAAATCTTTGCTTATTCTTTGGCAGTTAATAATTTTAATAGGTCGTATACACCTCAGTTTATATATTAATCCAATTCTTTTAAAATGGCCATGCAGTTTTTTATAAACATTGTCTGATTTTTCAGACCTTATCCAACCATGCCCAATTTGGACCGCTTATATGCAATAATTACCGACAAGTGCAAGCTTTCAAAAATATATGCTCATGCATATAACCCCTTATGTTAGATAGCATCATCAGCACAACTTGAATCTAATTAAGTAAAAATTTTGGTGGGCAAAGTTACCTATAAACTATATGGTAACTTTGCCCATGACTTTTAACAAAGCAAAACTTGCTAGTGACGCTCCAAACAAGTAAACAAACAGATTATTTTGTCATTAATAAAACAAACTGCCTTTAATTCAATGTTTTAGCAGGTTTCTTTGACTTTTGTCTGTATTCACCGTTGTAAAAATCCAATCTGATTGATTGATTGATTGATTGAATCTAGCAATATTTTGACTGCCTATAGCTATCCTACTCATGCACCGTCATGTCAATAGCAGAATCATCTTTCTTCTCCCTATCATCATCACTAGAGACCCCTGGAAAGCTCAAAAAATGCTTTCCAAAATCCGTCTCTTCATATTCCTCCCCACTCTTCGCCTCTTCGAATTTTTCTAGAGGGAACTCGAATTTTTCTTCCTTCTGCTTCTTGCTGTTTTCCACGAACTGCTTGAGCTGCTGCGGCATGGGGAAGGAGGACTTAATGTGGCACCGCTTCATCCAGTTGCGGAGGGACTTGCGGGGAACTTTGTGGGTCTGTGCGGCCCTGAATTAAAAAAAAAAGGGTTTACACTATATTTATTTATTTATTTAAACTATTGCACAAAATATATACAACATTGTACAAATGTCGGACTTAATGCCAAATGGCATTCTCTACCAGTCAACCATAGGGCCAAACAGAGATACCTACAATTGGTGCAGAGAGAGATAATAACAACTACACTACTAATACTGCTATTATGAAGAAGAAAAACACCACAATTATTATTAAATCCCGATATAGATTTTTCTATCTATCCTCTAAAAAATATTTAATATAAGATAAAGGTCTAAAATGTCCTTAAATCAGGATATCAAAAATTTTAAGATTATGAGCCCAACGAAACCTTTAATTCACGCAATAATTTAGAGATTACTACAAACAATTTTGGCGGTTGATGTTAGCTAAACCCCTTGACACCCACGGACGCTGTATAGCATCCGCAATTAGGATAAAATTCTTTTCTCAATTTAAAATCTTAAGGTTTCTCAGCTGGCAAATTTTTGATCCCATGGGACTCAAGGGGTTAAGACCTCAATTTCGTCTAAACTGGCCAAAGTAATGCATATTTTTACTTGCACGTAAAAACAACTCACCTATAAATACTCCCTCCTTTCTTGACATCCATAAGCGCAGCCCACATGGCCTCATTCGAATACCGCCGGTTCGGATTAAACTTTCCCATCATCACCCTCTCCAAATCCTTCCGAGACAAACCGGACGAACTTATTTCTTTCCCTTCTAAAAACTGATCCAAATCCGACTTCAGTACAGTCTCCCCTATATCAACGTTCCTGTCTTTAAAAATCGGAGGCCGACCTCTTCTGCGGATCTGTTTCTCAAGAATCTTAGGGAAATCTTTCGCTTCTTTCGGTTTAGGAATCAGTTCCACTTCAGATTTTTGGTTTTTGAAATCTGGCTTCGGCTTTTTCTGGCCGCATTTGAGGAGAGACACTTCTAATTCCCCGTTCTGCTCCAGCCAGGACTTGTAATAATCGTTTTCGGTTTTGTCCTTCTGTTCCTCTTGGAAGCCGTATTTGGTGAATTCCTGTCGTATTTCTGTTGCGTTCATTTTGGAGAGTCTGTTGATGTACTCTGAGTTTGCTTTGGCTAGGTTTTGGAGCTTCGTTTGGAAGAATAGCTCGCTTTCGGGTTTTACGCGGAGGTAGTTTTGGCGACCTACAATAGATTGCAGTGTGAATGTTGATGCAGTTTGAATAGAGCCCTTACAGACCTGCGGCGAAAACTTTTATAAAGACGGTTAATTTTAAAATAAAATGTGTCTATCTTCGCACAAACCGGTGAACTCCAACCTGAATTGTGTCGCTAAACTTCAAACTCGGATAAATCCATTGTCAGATTATTCAATTTTGGTATTAAGAAAAGGTAATAGGGTAGATATTTGCTCAGAGCCTTTTGAAGCTTTTTGAAGGTATCGCCATAAGTCTGCAACGGCCACACGTCTACCGACTACGCAATGCAATAATATCTAATAATGCTACAAAATACATTTGAAATTGTTGTAATTAAGCCAAAAAAACAAAACAAATTAATTTTTTTTTATTAACGTTAGGTTGCGTTGTCAGTAGCTGTAATAAAAATAAACTAAAGTAATTCGAAAGTCCTTCTTTGATATTTTAGAGAAGGTAGAAAATCTCCAATTTTACTGTTTTAAATAAACAAGCTTTTATTAAATTATACAACGGGACTTAATCGCGTATCTAAGTTTTAAGATTAAAACAAAGTTTTTAGATCTTAAAACTTAGATACGCGATTAAGTCCCGTTGTATAATTTAATAATGTGTAAAAATCGTGAAAGTTTAAATCAGTGTTAAACAAGCTTTTATTTTTTACGCAAGTTTGATTAGGCACATATTATGTCAACTAATTTCAATAAAAAGTTTTCATCACTACATAGTATAAAACAAAAGTCGCTTCCCGCTGTCTGTGCCTATGTATGCTTAGATCTTTAAAACTAGGTACGCAACGGATTTTGATGCGGTTTTTTAATACATAGAGTGATTCTAGAGGAAGGTTTATGTATAATTTGTTAACCCGTGCGAAGCCGGGGCGGGTCGCTAAAGTGTAACTATAAAAAAATTACTTTAACCTCCAACACGGAATAAAAGCTTGTTCATACCGAACCATGAATGTCTTTCACAAAGACTGACATGTCTGTAAGATAGCCCTGTCAGAAATTTAAACTTAAACCATTATAAACACATTCATGGTTCGCACAACTAAATACCAATCACTATTTGTGACGTTATCTATGAAAAGGGACCTTATTGTCGATGGCGCTTACGCCATTACTAACGATGCTCCGATATAAATGCAATGCCGCGCGACGCTGTGCGGCGTTAGCGCCATCGACAATAAGGTCCCTTTTCATAGATAATGCCCCATTTTTCTCTACTAGTAATAATAAAACTGGCCTACCTTACAGACATTCTTTTTTTATCAATGTCCATTCACAATGAGTCTTCACACACTTTACGGACATTTTACACGCGCGGTTTAAAAAAATAAATAAAAAGGTTTTTTTTTTGAGCAAGTGACAGAGTCACATTGCAAATAAACATTGGTTTAAAAATAAAATAAATGGAAAGAAACATTCATAATGTATTTTTTTTTGATAATAATTATTTGTTTTGCGTTAACAATTGTATTTCAACAACGATAGAGATCAGAGCACAAAAAATGACTCAAAATATGGTTGAAATATACCTTGTACTTATATTAAAAAAAAAAAAGTTATTACAAATTCTTACAATTCATTCTATTTATGTTTCGAAAAAACGAACTAATTTCAAAATGTCGGAAGTGAATTGGCAAAATTGCTAAAGTGAATAAATAAGTCCATCTTTGCCCATGTAGGTAACTTTGCCCACCAGTAATATGGGCAAAGACACGTTACGTAACTTTTTGTACCAATGTCGAATTATTCACAATCCTCTCCCTTTATGAGTATTTCATAATATATTTTTCTTCGCATAGTAAATCGTCCCATAGAAAATTTGAATTCGCCTTTTTTACTGACAAGATTTGCTTGACCAGCTATAGTATCGTTTTTTTGTGCTCTGATCTTAAAATAAATTTTGTAGTAATTTAATTTAAACGTTGTAAGCTTACCTGAGGGTTGTCCTAAACTGCTGCCGGGTTTGCCTGATTCCTCGTCCTGAAACAAAAGGTTTTTGAGTTATATTATTTTATTCTAACTATTATTTATAAAAATTGTTTAATGTATTATATGAATTAGATAAGTGTATTAAAATTTAAAATACACTATCCAACCATATACCGCATAGGCGTCCTCTAGTGCTTTTGACTGTTGAGTTATAGCATTTGCGTTTGAATTTTGTGTTAGCGCGATTTAGGAATTACTAGTCACGTTTTAACGCCATATGACGGTTAGTGACTACTTTCTCTAGTTATGGAAGAACATATAATACATACTTACAAAAAATATACAATATACAAATAAGATTACTAAAAACAATAGTTCCTCTAAAAATAAAACTTCAATATAAAAATAATTATCATAAATTGTTTAAATACTGTAGAATACTGTGAATATAAACACTTATTGGGGCAGCTGGACAGGTATAAAAGACCCTCCCACCTCCGGACCCTAACCAATGAACCATACTTTAAAATACCTAATAGCACCAATGAATATGGGAAAAGGCTCTGTTCAATATACCTACCTAATATCCTGAACAGCTTACCCAAACAAGTAGTAGAAACTTTCGAAAAATATCCTGATAAAGCAAAGAGTACACTTAAGAAAGCACTGATTAACATGAATTAATGTAAGATATAACTAGTATTAACATGTAAGCACTAACTAACTGTAACAAAACAATATAAGTTCACATATAAGGCTAAGCTTAGTTTAAATAATCTCCAAATATAGAGATTGTAACTGAGATTGATTGTACAACTAACCTCTTGATTGAAAATAAACAGATTAAATATTAAATTTTTTAATTTTTTTTACTACATGGTACTTCAGGACATCAAACGTAAGGTTCACTATATCGCAGCTGGCAGTAATAAATCATGACATAAAAAACCCTGAAAAAACCTGGAACAACGTGGTATATGTTACCATTTACCATTCGTAATAAATATTAAAAAAATAATCTTTGTAAACTACAACAACATTAGAATGTTGGCCTGGTGTTATCTGACTTAACAAACATGTAGGCAGTATTGTTAACAAACCATTAGTATTTCTAAACTTTGATATTTAGTAGAACATTTCGAAAAATGGGCAGTACCTTTCTTGTTAATTCTTTAAACTAAGTCTAGCGCCATCTATCGATACCAACATCATTGTATTCCATGTTCTCGTGATCTAACTCGCCGTAGTAAAGCCCGTCCTCTTCGACCGTTTCCTCTTTGACTTCTGTTTCATCTTGCTTGCGTTTCTTCCAACGCCACCTAGCGTGGTGGGTAAGAAACGTCACTACTAACGCCATCTAGCGACAAATGAACTAACCTCATTGTATTCCATGTTCTCGTGGTCCAACTCGCCGTAGTAAAGCCCGTCCTCTTCGACAGTTTCCTCTTTGACTTCTGTTTCATCTTGCTTGCGTTTCTTGGTGTGGATCGGGCCGTTGGTGGGGGTTTGTGGCTGAGGGGGGGCGGGGGGACCTGCGGGACAAAATGTACTGTCAGTTTTATTTTATTTTATTTATTTTCATTATTGGGGAAAAAAACAGATACAGGCCAATAATATTTACAGGGAAAATTACAAAATGGTAGATATAGCCTACATCCTAAGACAATTCCCACTAGGAGGTGTGACAATAGTTTTAGGATAGCATTGTGATCGGAACTAAATAAACAGACTTATGCTATACAAACTTACACTAAGATTTAACAATGCGACTTTTGACACTTCCAAAGCGACATTGAGCACATGCATAGGTTTATCGCATTAGGTTTAGTTACACGCATGTGACACCCGTGGGATTGCTGGTGGTTGGGAGTCGCTCCGCTTCATGTCGTATGCTAGTATTGCCTTTTTTTTACCAGGCGTGTCTCACTCCGCGATTTCGTCGCTTTGCTACAGGTAGCTAAAAGTACATCCGTTCGGCCCCAATTTTGGGGAAAGCCATAAGCCGCGCGTGGCGCTGTCGCCACCTAGCGGCCATATCTGTGCTGATCGTAACAGACGCGTTTTGTTAGAGAGTGGGTCTTCTGTACTTAGTACTATTATTTATTCTGTGGTTGTACTCTGTTATACTATGTCATAGTGTTGGTGGGCAATGTTGACGTTATGGGCAAAGATAGCCGTATATACACATTTTAGAAATTTCGTAAATTAAATGTCAAGTTTTGAAATTAGTTTGTAACATTTTGTACTATACATACTTCACTACACCTTATAAAAACAAGTACCCCGCCGCGTCTGTCTGTTGTGACTTGTGTGTATGTTTGTTCGCGATAAACTCAAAAACTACTGAACGGATTTTCATGGAGTTTTCACCTAGCAATTTTTCAAAATTTTAGATTCAGTAGTTTCGGAGATAAAGGGGGCGAGGGATGGTCGGACAGACAGACAGACAGACGACGTACGAGTGATCCTATAAAGTATAGTTAGAACAAAAAGTTGACAGCTCCGAACAACTGACAGGCCAATATCGTCCGGCGGACTGTTAATCAGTGGGCCCCTTAAGGGTTCCGTTTTTTCCTTTTGAGGTACGGAACCCTAAAAATTAAAAGAACCTTACCATTGGTGGTAGCTTCTCGTTGCGCGTGCGCGACTAGGGCCTCGGTGGCGACGGTGTAGTCTTTGCTGTCTCGCTCTGGCTTGTTCAGCTCGGATGCCAAGCCACTGCTATCGCTCGAACATAAGCCTGGACAAGGAAACCTCATTACAATAAATCAAAATAAAAACACGTTTCTATCAACTACACCAGGGTTGCTATGGCAACCCTAAATTTAAATATTGACTTTTTAAAATTTGCCAGGAGGGGTGTAAATATTCATCGCTAGTAGTCTAAGAAAATATGAAGAATATATAACTGATTCCTTAAAAAAATCCTGAGACATGTTCAATGACCTTCGGGTCGGGACACCAAGTTTCAAATGGGGACATGTCCCGGTAGGGGAATGTATATAACTAGGTAGGTAAAAGATAAAGATAAGATAATAGATAGTTTATTCAAGTAGGCATATTACAATGCGCTTACGAACGTCAAATAAAGCTACACCGGCTCCAACCCTACACCTCTGCCTCGAGAAGATTTAAACGACAACAGTAGGCTATTTAGGTAGGCTAGGTAACTCGCCTAAGTTACCTAATGATACCGTATTACACAGTGTTGCAAATTTTATATTAAAGGAAAAAATGGAAAAAGTTACGCTTCCGGCAGGACTTGAACCCGCATCCTCCACAATCCGTATGCCGTGAAGCCTACCAGGACATCGCAAATCTTTCCATTCCTTCCTTTATGCATACACGCCTTTGGGGTGGCGTATAGCGACATCTACCGAAAGACGATTACATCTTTTAACGGATTGTGGAGGCGGGTTCAAGTCCTGCCGGAAGCGTAACTTTTTCCATTTTTTCGTTTCATATAAAATTTAGAATATCGCTCGCAGACGTATCTGCTTGTTAAAAAATTGATTTACAGTGTTGCTCTACAAGAACTGCGGTGTGGTTGCACCTTTAGGCTCAATTGCACCATTCCACTAACCCGGGGTTAACCGGTGAAACCTGGAGTTACCATGATTACCAGTACAATTTGACACTGGGTTAACGGTTTAAACGCTTAACCCTGTGTTAGCGAGATGGTGCAAGTGGCCCTTAGAGACTCACCCCGGATCTGCAGCGCCTCTGCACTCTTCAGAAGGCTCGGCAGTTCCTCTTGGGTCACATTCACCTCTCCCTTATACATGAAGTCCACCAAGGCTTGCATTTCACTGAACCTGCAACCAATAATCTCAATAATAATTATCAAATATCAAATATCAACATTTATTCAGCAAATAGGCCACAAGGGCACTTTTACACGTCAATATGGAATTTACATACAGCAAAAAAAACACATCAATAATTATAAAATACAACTAAGCCGTAAATATCAAATCAAACTAACATAGAGATGTATAAAGCCTCTAAATGTCGAATTACAAAAAACGCAATAACAATAGTATTGAAAAAAAAAACATAAAGATACAAAAACTGATACAAATACAAAAATTAAGTTGGGTATTGGGGAAAAGAGGTATTGATTGTAAAATAGGTACAATCTAAGAAAAATCGCACCTCCGAGTTTGAGAGCCAAACTAGATGGCGCTATACGGCGCCGTCCATAAGTTTTGTGACAATTGAATGTCAAACGTCAGTTTTTGACAATTACAATAGGGATATTACGCGAAAGTCTGCGTAGGGGGCGCCACTCCCACAATAAGTCACAATCTAAGGGTCTACCACAAACAAGAGAGTCGAAATTTTGTTATCTGGTGAATGTCAGCCGCGGCTCCGTCCGTGGCTAGGCGCTGCAGCCTAATATTTGCTGGACTATATACAGATAAGATAAAAGATAGTTTATTCAAGTAGGAATAATTACAATGCGCTTATGAACGTCAAATAAAGCTAGGTAGACCGGCTCCAACCCTACACCTCTGCCCCGAGAAGATTTAAATCCCCCCTCAATTGGAGGAGGTTATCCCAATATGGGACCGGCAACAAACTCGGCGGGACACATCTTTTCAATAATAATTACATCTTATAATTAACATGCATTACGAGAAAATAAGGAAAAAAAAAAGGAATAACAAAAAGGAAAAAAAAAATACAACTGGCTGGCCTCACCTCATATCCCTCATGAGCACTATGGGGTGCTTGCAGGGGTTGTTCAGCAGGAGTCGCTCCAGGTAGGCGGAGCAGGCGGAGAGCACTAGCTTGTGGCATCGCAGCTGTCGGGATTCACACGCGAGCGTGACGTCAGCGAATTGCTCGGTGAGAAGCAGTCGGGGGAATACCGCCTGTTGGTAAAAATGGTCAATGTGAAGAAATATATATTAGAAGGCCAAAATAACCAGCCTATAACAGTGGTTGGTATACCGCTGTAAATAAAAAGCTGTGTATCGTTTTGAAGTTAAAATGGCGGTCTTTGAGTCATCCAAAAAACCGGCCAAGTGCGAGTCGGACTCGCGCACGGAGGGTTCCGCACCATCAACAAAAAATAGAGCAAAAAATCGTGTTTGTTGTATGGGAGCCCCCCTTAAATATTTATTTTATTTTTAGTATTTGTTATTATAGCGGCAACAGAGATACATCATTTGTGAAAATTTCAACTCTCTAGCTATCGCGGTTCATGGGATACAGCCTGGTGACAGACGGACGGACAGCAGTCTTAGTAATAGGGTCCCGTTTTTTACCCTTTGGGTACGGAACCCTAAAAAAACTGGCCACTTAGAGTACTTAGACCACTGAAATCAACATTTATGGCCCTTTTTGATGCCTGAAACTGTGATTCGCTCTTCTTCTCAAGTTTGCCTAATGTTTTGTTTTGTTTGTATAATATCACAATTTTGTATTTTGTGATTAAGATTTTTTAGGACTGCGGTTGAGTTGTATATATTTTTTGAGGGTTAAATATATTCTAAAGTCTATAGTCCCAGAACATCAACAGGAACAATAGACAAATTAATAGTGACATAGTGTACCTGTAAGTTGGTGTGGTAGGAGTTCCACCTGACGCAGAACTGTTGCGGCGGCAGCGCCATCTTCTGTTCCATTTACGAAACTCCACAGACAATCATAAACTAAAAACTAACACCATTCTCTTTGGCAAACACTTGTAAAAATTGCACAGATTTTTGTAAAATATATAAATATAATTAAGTACAATTTTAATACTTTTTCACTCTTTTTTTCGTAGAAACTTTTTAGACTAGAAATATTGTTTGAATACTGCCACTTGCTGCTTACTTATACCTGTGGAAGAAAAATTATAGGTTTATTAAATACACACACACACTGGGATGTGCTAGAAGTTTAGGTTAGCAGTATTTTTTGTAGACAGTTGAAGATAAAAAATGGAAATAATAATAAATTATTATTAACTACAATGTAATAAAATATTGCAAATCAATTTTAATATATTTCTAATAGCCTTATACACATTAAACTTCACAGTTACATTACATGTGATATAGATGACAAAACAATAAATTGGCACCATCAAGATTTATATCTGATGATGGAGTCAAACCCGGTGGTGGCTGCTCGAAGGAACCAAGTCCCATGAGTTTGCTGCCGCTGTCAACGATCTCAGTGTTGTGACGGATGGCCATTCCGTACAGCAAATCTGGGATAGAACTCAGGCAGCCATCACACGGGCGGCGAAGGCGGTGCTGGGGCTGTCTAAAGGGGGTCGCAGGCTTGACAAGCAGACTTGGTGGTGGGACGCCACAGTCCAGAGGGAGACTAGGGAGAAAAAAGCTCTTTAAAAAGTGGCAAGCGTCCAGATCTCCAGAAGACCACGCGGCATACAGGGATGCCAAACGTGCCACTAAACGAGCTGTAGCCAGAGCCAGACGAAACCACTTGCGCCCTCTGTACGATAAGTTGGAGTCGTCTGAGGGACAGAAGTTCATTTATAAGTTGGCACGATCGAGGGTCAAAGCGGCGCAGGGCATCTCCATGTGCCGCTGCGTAAATGACCCTCACGGTAACCTGCTATGCGAGGATCGCGCGGTAAAGGAGAGATGGCGCTCTTACTTCCACAACCTGCTACTTGGCCTTTACTAGAGCGGCACAAGCAGGAACTGCGTGTCACGGAAATGAAGATGCTGCGGTGGAAGTGCGGAGTTTCACGCAAGGATCGCGTCCGAAACGCCCACATCCGGGGTAGTCTTGGCGTCCGTGACATCGCTGACAAACTGCAAGAGTGCCGCCTTCGTTGGTATGGCCACGTCTCGCGCAGACCGGCAAGTTACGTGGGTAACAAATGCCTGGCCATGCCGCCTCCTCCCGGTACGGGAAGAAAAGGCCGGCCCAGGAAGCGATGGCTTGATGTCGTTAAGGAGGACATGCGTGCCAACGGACTCACCACCAGGGACGCCGAAGATGGGTCAAAGTGGACACGAAGGAGTCGGAAGGCGGACCCCGGGTCCTCGCGCCCCGCGCGGGGGCACAGCTGGGACTGACGCCAGGATGATGATGATGGAGTCAGAAGGTGAGGTCATGAGGGGAGTGAAACTTTTCGGTAATTTAAAAACTTTGAGTGTGGGCTCAAATGATTCGTTTTGACGAGTCCAATATACCTATTGGGACGTAAGATACAAGTGATACAAGCGTTTTTACATGTTAAATTTTTGGCCCAACAGTTAACTGATAAAATCAAAACATTAATTCAAAACCATTTCAAAACAAACAAGAACTCGATTTGATTGATGTCATCTGTCAAAGTGTCAACATTTGTAAAAAAAAAACGTGGTGTAATGTTGCTAGTTGGATCGAAATAACGAAAAAATATTCGATTACCTAATCGATTATTTGGACAAGTTAGAGTCTATACAGTGTGTTATTTGTGTAAATACGGGCCAATATTTAAATGTCATATACATTTAAATATTGTGATGATGATAATTCCTGTAAGTTGACATTTTTATAACAGATTCTTTTTTGTGTAAAGCGTGAATACCCAAGAGACATACACTATTTGTCATATGTCACCTGTTATAATCTTAAAATATAGTGCCCCAGTTGAACTGTTAGGTAATAAAGATAATGATCGTCATCGTGATCATGAATAAGTATAATTTTTATCTAGCGCCGAATAAAGTAGCATAACAAACGATGTATAAGGATTAAATATATAAGGATTATCTCAAAATTATGTACAATATACTTTAAAAACCAGGATTCAAACAAGGCAACACGTCGACCATAACAAAACATCGCAGAATCTGTTAAAATAAACCAAAGAAAAAACGAAGCTTGAAGCCATAAATACAATTTTCGTGAGCGAAAGAGAGGGAGGGAAAAGTTACAAACAAAAAGCTGGAAAATCGATAGGCACTGTGACCCTACGTCGGTGCGTTGACCCCACGAGTGTCTTCGTTTTTCTACGGAAAATGTAATATATATAATTACGTAGGCCGCTTATTGCAGAAAGCGTATAAACCAACAATTGCAATATTCTGACTGATTAATTTTCATAAATTACGACATTTTAAATACTCAAAAGAGGAGTTTTTGATTGCTATATTTGTTTAAAGGTATACGAGTTGTGCCCGCAGCTTCGCCGGTCTGTTGCGTTTCCCCTTTCTCACCCAAGGGAGTAGGTTTTAAAATCTAAGCAAGTAAGCAGCCTGCGTCTATCCCAGGCTTAAGTTTCTACAAGAAAAGTTCATAAAAAAAATCGACAACAGAACAAAAAATGTCAAACCGGGCCTAAGGGCGTTTATCATATACCTGATGGGTCAGTACTGAGTATGAATCAATTGAGTGGGATCGTAAAATTCTGCAGTAGGTATATGATTGTAACGAATACCTACTTTGCACTGCATGGTAAGTATAACATAAATATTTATGTCACTCACCATTATAGGTGGATAAAATTACATAATGCCGCCGGCCAGAGTCAAATTATATTGAAATGTACGATTTTAATGAATAAATACGATTCCTCGAGTTTACGAAAACTTTTTGCATATAAATAATTACGTGTGTTTATTATTATTCTTTATTATTTTAAACTTAATAAGGGATCTAAGGCAGATAAAAGCTAAGGTATAGTTGATTTATCCTACGAAAAAAATAAAACCAAATTAAACTGAAAAAGCGAGGATCTTTGATTTTAGAAAAAAACTATAGGTAAATAAATGTTGAAAAACGTGGTTGAATTAACCATTCATGTATGTGGTAGTCAAAAATGTTGGGTTCGAAGCTCATAGGTCGGTAGTGGATATAGTGGTGTGTAGAGCAGAATAAATCGCTCACGACCAGTGAAAGCATATCTCACGACATACACAGACAAGTGGTTAAAAGATTTGACAGCATTATGAAACTGAAACATAAAAATTATAAGCCCTTCAATTCGTTTCCAACATCGAGCATATACAGTTTATCAAAGGACTGTCTCATTTCAAACATAGGCAGAGATAATCATACTATCTTTTTCTTACACTAGTACTAGCACCCAAAAGAAAAGGATGAGTATAGTTTTTTTTGTTCTTATTTACTGACAAATTGGTTTGACCAACTATATAAATCGCCGTCATATTTTGTAAGCCTGGTATTAAGATATACAGACCTTATAATTTTAATGAGTTCAGCAAGAAATGAAATCCCGATTATAGCTTGAACGTTGTCTGTTCCTCGCCGTGTACGGATATAGCGTCAGACCCCCGCGCGGTCTATTTCGGGCGCGCCCCTAGGGTCGACGGCCGGACCCCCCTACCGCGTCTGTACACCCTTAACTTTTGAGTTCCTTTTTTGAAGGGTCGCAGAACTCTACTTGCAGCGTAGACATAAAAAATCAAATCCGTAGGAAAGTGTAGTAACTCAAAAATTGGTATTTTAGTTAATTTTTTTTTGGCTAGTATTACGGTTATATAGAGAAACGTAATAAGTTTGGCTTCATCTATTAACTTCTTGGCGGAAGCGGCGAATTTTTCCATTTTACTTTTAACATAAAAATCTATTAACCTCATAAGGTTTTCTTCGTAACCCCTAATACTCATCTTTATAGATTTAAAGACCAGAAAATGGATGACATATCTGAAATCGGAATTACATATCAGTAAAACAAAATTGACATTAGGTTAATGGGTACGCTTTTGACAAACTCATGATAAGTGATATGATATTGAAGAGAAAATATATGCACACTTATACTCCTTGAAAATAAATAGCGATGTCTTTTATAAAACCCCTTTTTTTAGACTGCGGCAAAACAGCAAATCAATATATTCAATAACATACCTTTAAAATAAATTAAAGCAATTAAAGTATGTATTGCCAATTACGTATTTTCTGAGTAAGATATTTGAGCTGAATCGAACGAGGCCAAATTTCTGCCGAACTGCCGATTTGACAAAACGCAGTAAATTGCGTGTCCCTTACAATTAATGGACCTAAATAGTTACGATTTGAATACTTTAGCTGAGCAATTTACAGAAAACATAGCATGGTTACTTTAGAAATTAATAACGAAAAGTTTTATTTTATTAACACCACAGATTATATAATAGTTTAACACGTTAGAGTTAGACCAAGAAAAGTCTGCAGCGATTTTGATAGCCTACGCAGTGAAAGTGTTATTTACACGTCATACATTCATAGAAGTTTGACGTTTAAAATGACACTTGCACTGCGTGGGCTATCAAAATCGCTGCAGACTTTTCTCGGTCTGACTCTATCGGAATATTTAAAATAGTTAGTATGAAAAGCGGCCTAATAGAGATGATACGATTTATGTATTTAGAACGAAAATGTTGGCTGGGCTCCTGTCACAGGTATATTTTACTTACTAGGAGACTCCATTAACTGTATTGTTAAAACGAAACATTTACCAAAATAAATAATTTTTCATTTTTTAATTTTCATGTACGTAGTTTTTTTTTTACCTACCGAGCGAGTGAAGGTTTAACTTTAAGCTAAGTAAACGGGTTTAAGCTTAGACAAGAATGCTTTCATATTGTCTGTCCGGATTGTCTCCTCTACATGTCGCAATTCTCTTGAAATTTTGTGAACAGGTTAGAATTTTTTTTGTGGATTCCGGTTTTTTTAACAGCAGGGCCTAGTGGGTCCGCAAGGTCTATAGCTTACGGAGCCACTATTTTTATAATATAAACATTATGAATTCTACTGGACTAAGAACCATTACATAGATATCTATCAGCTGTGAGAATTAAGATGTTTACTCGTTGCTTACAGAACTATGTAGTAATTATTACGAACCGTCAAATGATGTCACGTGTGATATTAGACGACTAAACAATAGTCAGCTTAACGTTAAGCAAATGTAATGGACGAAACACATAATTTAACAAACAAACAAGAGACAATGACATCTGTAACTCTAGGTAGGCGTCTGCCGTATTGGCAAGAGATCTTGAAAATATGTGATTTAACTGGCTGGAAGACAATATAAATTGGCATTGAAAGTTGTCATTTTTTATAATCACGCCCTGGGGCCCGTTTCTCAAAAGCTTGTAACTTGTAATACAAGTGGGTGTCACTTTTTGACAGCTTTTGTTAGACAGGGACTTTAAAAGTCTCAAATTTTTATGGACTTTAGTTATGCCGAAGTTAAAAAATGGGTATTTGGGAACTTCCGTTTACATATCAGTACATAAAATCCTATGCCGACAAGGAAGGAAGAGGAAGCCCAACATGTTTAGTAAGTTTAGTGTTAGAAACCAGATGCAAAAAAGAGATTTTCCACTTGAACATATGAAATTTAAAAATCTTTGCGGAATGTTGTGAAATCACATTTATCAAATTCAGCTAGATAATAAATTAGATTTAAAATCGGATAGTAAATCCCATTGATCAAACTGCTAGTTAATAAATTGGCTTCAAAATCTTAGTTCGTTTTCCAATGGGCAGACTACTGACCTACAAACGGACCTAAATAATCACCATGCTATTTATGTTATTCGGAAGATTTGCTAAAATAAATAATGCATTTTATAAAAGGTCCCAAGTGGCGGGACCTTAGCGAACACGTTGACGTCTATGTTCAATTTTAATTGGGCTTGATTTAAGTTTTCATGTCTTTACGGCGAGACGAATTGTACAAGTGCTCGAGTGAAATGATAATGTTGTCTCATAAATAGCAATAATGGATTTAGTCATATTAATCCATTGAGTTGAGAGGTGAGATATTTTCAGATGAAAAAAATATTTCGGATTTCGTCGTATTTTCTCGTATTAAATTGTTTTGTTTTGTATAGATTCATAAAAAATAGTTACATATTAGGTAATAAAATAAAAAAAAAACAAATCAAGTCTAATGCATCATCGATGGGTTTAACCTATTAAGTATCATCGTCATCACAATTTTAAGAGCCTGGCTCTTGTCGGTGCAGTAATCTCCATTCTGTTCTTCTCTCTGCCACTGTTTTGAGCTCCTGATACGTCACTACGTTGATTTTCTCTTTGGCTTGGTCCAAAAACGCACGTCTCGGCCTTCCTCTGCCTCTCGTTTTTTCTATTATTCCTTCAGTTATAGTCTTTATGTAAGCATCGTGCCGTATCAGGTGCCCCAACATGCTTCCCCTTCGGTTTCAATCGTTTTCAGCAAGGATCTCTTTTCCCCTACCAAATCCAATACTTCCGTATTTGTTTTCCTCTCTTTCCAGCTTATACCTTCCATTCTTCTCTTCTATTAAGTATGTATAGTAATTTATAAATTTTATACCTAATAAATCGTTAATGAGTATACATTTCGTGAGTAGATAAATATTTACTGGATAACTTAGTTTGTGTATGAGAAAGTTATCTCCAACAAAATATGTTCTTTTTTATATTTTAGTGTATTTTATCCTCAAGCACTTAAGTAAGTAAAGGTCCTAAATAAATAAAAATAAATTATTGACACACAGAAGGTTAAGATTCTGTTTTAGTACCTGCGAAAGGTCAAACTAGCACGTAATGTAGCACATTTTCAGTGTGGTGGACCATTTCAAATTCAGTTCACTTGTATGTTGCGCATGTTTATTTACGACCTCAGTTCCAGGAAACGTAAGTTATTTGGGTCTTCTGTTGCGAAATCAAGATAAAACGTTTTGACTCCGATATGTGAATCACGAATCGTGATAACGCTCAAGTTCCACCAATCGCGACAACTATCTAAATAAAGTCGTGAATTTTTCAAAAGGAAAATTGTCTTTTAATAATTTTATATAAGTACCTACTAACTTAATATTTATTTAGGTTTAAAAAGTTTTTAAAAGTAAAGCATTCGAAATTTATTTCCAATAAGATTACAATAAGTATCTAAAAGACAAAATATAATATTATAACGCCGGCGTATAACTTTTTAGAGCGACGGCATAAGACCTCAAAATCTCAAGGAGCTATATCTTATCACACCACGTTCCACAAGGCAGTAAACATTAGGTTTGGTTATTCGACCGATAAAAAAGTACATCACTCAAAATGGAGTACGGGAAAATTAAAATTATGCACTTACCTGGTTATGTGAGATAAAGGAATCACAAGAGTTTTGGCTTTTACAGCCGACGGGAACCTAATGATGGCTCAAACATGAGCATTGGAACATTTGTCCGTTCCCAAAATAGTATATAGCAGGCCCCAAGTAATGGTATAAACATTCGGCCTGACTCACTCCGCGGGCCTTCAAAAATCAATATTTAAACGTACCTAACATCAGATTTACAAATAGGCACCAAGCAACGCAATAGGTACTAAAAATGGTGGTATTGCACTGAAAAATGTGACTTTTCACAACCTTGTAGGGAAAACAACTGAAATGGGTGCAATACTCACAGCGGCCGCCGTCCGCGCCACCTCGCATCACGTATGCAATTAGCCACTCTGATGTTTTTTAACGATGAAAAATCAATAATTTTTAAGAGCACGAAATTGTTCATATTTTTCCATCGGACCCGCTTTTCCGTCTCCGTCGCGCGGGGCCGTAAAAATGAAAACCTATTGCGGGGAAACCGCGAGCGACAAAGACAGATATATGTCCCCAATTGTAAATAATGACAGCAAGGAATCATAACAAACGAAAGAGACGACTTGAGAAGCTTATAACAAAAACAAAAATGCATTACGTAATTATAATTATCGCTTAATAACATTGTAGACTTACCATAATCCTGGCTAGTGTAGTGTGCGTAAACACTGCAATTTTACACTAATTAAAACATTGCAAGTGCATCCATCCTCCCGTCTACCTCATCCGTCACGCGGCCGCCATTTGTAATTTGCTGTTGCTGGCGTGCACTTTACTCTATACTTGAGCGACATTATTGCCTTTTTATGGACAAATTATCAATAAATATTACGTTTACTTTAATTATTATATTTTTTTGTATCACGTTATAAATAACTGAACAGCGAATAAATTACAATATTTACTTCAGAAACTTAAATTTGACTCGAATCGATTATTCGATTTTAGCACGCGGCGTCTATATGGCAACATTTTTAAACGTCACGTGAATTCATTATGGCGGGATTTTTGTAAATGGAGGATAAAAATATCAAGGTAAATTATGTTAGTTATATGTACTTTAGTGATTTTGGAATTCATGTTTACTTATAGCCAATGCAATTTTAGGCTTTTGTTCATTAATTATAAATAAACGTTTTTAACGCTGCTTACAATAAGAAGTTAGTGTTGGTAACGTTCTATTTTTTACCGGGGAAAAGAAACTATAGATAAACATTAATAGCGTTATTAATAAACGGTTGTTAATTTAATCAGTTTGTCCCTATCTGTCGTTATGCCATAGAGAGGGACAAACGACGATCATCAGCTGATTAACTTAGCAGACGTTTATGAATAAGGGGGTTAATACATAGTTTAGTCCAGAGTTTAATAACATCTATGTTTGTTTTTTAATTTTCCAACAAAATAAATTACAAAATAAAACCTAAAGTTGCCTGGGGCATCGTCCCGAGTTACATGAATCTTTTGATTTTAGATAGTACATTTCAACCATTAGTACTTACTTCTTCCTTGTGCGCGCTGGTGGCCTAGCGGTAAGAGCGTGCGACTTGCAATCCCGAGGTCACGGGTTCGAACCCCGGTCGTAATACCAATGATAGCCGGAGAGCTAGCCACGGAAATAGGTATGCAATTTATAGAGCAACGAAATCCCTCTAGTTTGTATGCCATACTATCATTATTAATTAATTCGGGCGCCTGGCAGCTGTTCAGCGGTGGGTGCGGGAGTGGATGGACAACAAAGGGGTTGTAAAATCAATTGAAGGTGTGCAATTTATAGAGCTCTGAGTTTGGTGTGATATAATAGCTAATTATGTATTTAATTCAAATATAACAATGCCAGGCGTTTTATTTGGGGGAAAAGTAGTGCCAGGTGATGAAAATACACAATCACTTGTGCGCCTGCAGGAAGATCACGAGCAAATTGCACCTGACTCACAATTGCTTTAAGCATAGTGTCGTATATGTCTTCTACTTAGTTTTCGTCCACTTGACGAAATTAGAATTTGATAGAATAAAAAATGCTGTCATTTCACTCAGGTGTAGTTACGTCTTGGAGGATACAACTAAACGGAGTAGCCATTAACGGGCTTTCCCCTCTGTCGAAAATAGGCGGCCAACGGTCATACACAATGTATGGACCAGGGATGTTGCGAACATCCGCATCCGCATCCGCAACCGCGGAACATCCGCGTTATTTTCAACATCCGCATCCGCATCCGCATCCGCATAAAATCGATGCGGAGCTTATGCGGATGCGGATGTTGAACAAGTCGGTACAGGAACGTCTTAGCGGCGGCGTAAGTGCTAGGTAATTTCGTCATTACCTATAACGAAATCGTCTAGATCCAGAAAAGTCGGCGAAGTTATTGTTTATTAAATATAACGCACCTATATTCTTGCTCAAATACTAAACGTTTGGTTTTTTTAATAAAAAAATTCTAAAAATGTAATATTTGACGTTTTCTAAGTACCTAATCTTGACATCCGCATCCGCATCCGCATCCGCGGATGTGAGCCTTTAAAAATCCGCATCCGCATCCGCATCCGCGGATGTCAAAAAATCTGCATCCGCAACATCCCTGGTATGGACTGACGTTTATCTGACATGGCTATTTTTACGTTACGCATACATTTGACGTTCCCCTCCCCCGCAAAAATCGGCAGACTGTTTTGTACAGAAAATTACAAACATGGCGTCTCCGTTTGATTATATCCTCCAAGAGTTACGTAGTTGTTTAAGACAAGAGTTGTGTCTGAAAAATTATTAAGGACTAACTTTTGCCCGCGACTTCGTCTGCGTGGAGTTAGTAATTTGGGTAGCTTATTTTTACCCAATCTGCTTTTTAACGATTCCCCATACAAACTTCCACCCCCTTAAAGGGAGATTTTTGGGATAAAAGCTATCCTATGTCCTTCCCCAGGACTCAAACTATTTCCATACCAAATTTCAACTAAATCATTTCAGCGGTTATTGATTGCCCATACAAATTTCCACCCCCTCCCCCTATTGTTGAATACAATAGGTTTAAATTCGTTCGCACTGATCAGTGCTTGTACATACGAAGGGTTAAGGGGTGAGTTCTGAGATAAAAAGTATCCTATGTCCTTCCCGGGACTCAAACTATCTTCATACTAAATTTCAACTAAATCGGTTCAGCGGTTTAAGCGTGAAGACGTAACAGACAGACAGACTTTCGCATTTATAATATTAGTATGGATTTTTACCTAATTTTTAGTTATTTTTTTCGAGGATGATTTTTTCAGCTCTATTCAGCATAACGTGATGTTTGAAGTTTGAACCCATGATTTCTTTCACACAAATATGAAAGGTTAATTAAATAAATACCGGTGTTATATGTTGTTTTATTTATTATTTATTTTTATAGCAACATGACATTAGTCGGGTTTGATACAAATACATTAATCTATGGGTAATATTAATAGCGGGAACTCTTGAAGACCTGCTGCTAATCTGGAACAAAATATTGATGTTAAATATGTAATTGCAACTAATACGTGTTTATTTTAATGACAAAAAAGGAAATAAATAAATAAAAAAACAACGGGTTGCACTCCGGGAGTGCCGACAGAAGTGAAAACTCAATGACATATATCTTACGTCTTCTCTCGCGAGTTTGACACTTTTTCCCCATCACAAAAAGTGCACAGCGCCGCTAAAGAAGTTTTCACTTCAATAAAATCAATATTATTATAGGACATTTTTACACAGATTGAATAAGTCTCACAGTAAGCTCAGTGGGTACACAGACAACGATATATATTATACAAATATCTGGGCACACAACTTTTTACAATTGCGCTACAAAACGAGATTTGTTTTTAGTAATTTGTTATATTTTGACTTATGTATTTGCGAGAAGGGGATAAAACATTAATAAATCAATCGATCCTTGTAAAGTTTTATGAATAAGTGCCACTTGCACTATTTCGCCAACCCGGGGTTAACCGGTTAGATCAGGAGTTACCATGGTTACCGGTACAATTTGACATTAGGTTAACGGTTTAACCGCTTAACCATGGGTTAGTGGGACGCATTATTTCGCTAACCCAGGGTTAACCGGTTAGATTAGGAGTTACCATAGTTACCGGCACAATTTGACATTTGGTTAACGATTTAACCGCTTAACCATGGGTTAGTGGGACGCATTATTTCGCTAACCCAGGGTTAACCGGTTAGATCAGGAGTTACCATGGTTACCGGTACAATTTGATATTTGGTTAACGGTTTAACCGCTTAACCATGGGTTAGTGGGAAGCATTATTTTGCTAACCCAGGGTTAGCCGGTTAGATCAGGAGTTACCATGGTTACTGGTACAATTTGACATTAGGTTAACGGTTTAACCGCTTAACCATAGGTCAGTGGGACGGTGCAAGCGGGCCTAAGGGCTCATTTAGACGGGACGGGAACTCGCATGCGAGTGTCATTACATTGCGTCATTTGATCGGTCGGCTGAATCGATGTAACCTCAACGGTCCGCAATGTAACTAAAATCGTATACGAGTTCCCGCACCGTCTATTTAGACCTAAGGGGGTAAATCACAGAACATATTAAAGAGGTTAGAACGGCTATCGCGCGCAGTTAGTATCGGAACCGGTGTCGCCGCTCGTTCTTTTCCACATTTCTCGCGCAACGGTAGTAAAAACTTGTGTGCCTGGTGAATGGATACGCCTCCTTTAGACAGATTTGATGTCTGGCTTCTGAATCTGAACGTTATTGTGGCGCAAAAGGCATGTTTACGTTTTTCGGTCAGCGCGGGCGAGTACTAGCATGCGAGCGTTTGCTCATAACCGGCGGCGACACGTACCCTGCTCGCATCGCCATTCTACCAATGATATTATATAACCTAGATAGGTTAATACTCATACTTGAGGAGCACAAAAAATACTTCCATATTTTCTTCTGTGCCTACAAAGAAATCTGTTATTTTGATGTATTTTCTCATTCCATTCATCTTTGTCACACTCGTTAAACATAAGGTTGTCTCTTTCTCTTCCGGTGTGCGGGAGCTCGTTAGCACGTGCACATTTCTCGCTTGTCCAGCCGCGACTAAAGGCAACTTGTCCAATTTGTCACAAGGTAAGCGCTTCAATTTTGGAACGCCTATAACCTATCTTGAGTTATAAATCATTGCATTCTACTTGTTCTGTGGAGTAAATCTAGGTCACGGTACAATCGGCAGGTATAGGGGGTTTAACTTCAACTTCAACATTTATTCAGCAAATAGGCCACAAGGGCACTTTTACACGTCAACATTGAATTTACATACAAGCAAAATAATAATAATAATACATCAACAATTATTAAATACAACTACAACTACCAAATCAAACTAACGTAATACAATTAGTTAGAGATGTATAAGGTCTCTTAATGTTGAATTACATAAAAAAAACTATAATAATTGTTAGATACGTAGATATGGACACAAGTGAAACAACCGGTAGCTAGTTATGCACTGGTTTATTCACGTATGGGTATCGTGGTGGGCGCAGCCACGCACACAAGCAAGCATACGCTAGACGTATATATATCATCCCTCCACCTATTAAACTATTAATCCTATAACCTAATTTTCAAACTAGACATTAGTAGTATTTCTTAAAATCTATTTTGGGACGGGGACGCATCACTCTCCGTGTCTCGCATGGAGGCGGCCTATTGTCGGATTCTGCCTCATGAAACTCCTCCTCATCTTCGTTGTTCTCTTCCTCCTCCACGGGGTGAGTAAGATGGCCTGACGCATTCTGGTGAGGCGATGGCAACATTATCGGTTGAGGCGGCGGCGGCGCTGGCGCGGACGGTGGTGGCAGCGGCGGTGGCGGCGGCGGCGGCGGCGGCGGCGGTGGCGGCGGCGGCGGCGGCGGCGGCGGCGGCGTTGGCGGCGGCGGCGGCGGCGGCGGCGTTGGCGGCGGCGGCGGCGGCGTTGGCGGCGACGACGACGTAGAAGTCGGCGTAGGCGGTGAGTGCGTAAGTATATCGTGATCGTCATAGTCCCATACATTAGCATCTCCCAGGTGACCTTTATACAATGCTAATTGGTTTATATGTTTACGATAACTTATTTGAGAATCCCAGTCTTTAATTAAATACATAACTTTTCCTATTCGTTTTTGTACCGTTCCTTTACCCCATATAATTTTATTATTGTTTACATTTTTTGTATAGAGTACAAAGGTGCCAATTGCGAATTGTTTCCGGTTAGTTACATTATTATTATCCTGTGAGCACTGAACCTCGGACTTATCAGACTTTGGAGCCACAGACGAGGGCGACGACGAGGGTGGGGATAAGAGATCTATACGTGACCTCATTTTACGGCCGTAGACTAATTGCGCGGGAGAAAATCCAGTGGTAGTATGTTTCGAATTACGGTAATCAAACAAATATTTTAAAAGTTCCATTTTCGCTTGTTTAACATTACTGCTCGACATAAGACTAGACCGTATTCCCTTTTTAACTACTTTCACATACGACTCGGCCTGACCGTTGCTTGCGGGATGGTACGGCGGTGACGTAACATGCTTTATTCCATTAAGATTACAAAAAGATTGAAATTCTTGGGAACAAAAAGCTGTGCCATTGTCCGTTACCAAGGTTAGCGGTATACCGAATCTGGACATAAATTCATACAATTTATCGATAGTGGCAGTGGATGTAGTTGTGTTGGCCATGTCATACACTTCTGGCCACTTGGAAAACGCATCCACCAGCACTAGGTACATTCGACCATTTATTGGGCCAAGGAAGTCGGCATGGACACGACTACAAGCCTCCTTAGGCGGTGTCCACGGAACGGGCTTGACTCGGGCTGGTGCTGGTCGCATCTGTATGCAAATATCGCAAGATCCTATCATTCGTTCTACAGCTTCGTCCACACCCGGGAACCAAAATCTAGACCTAACCTCCGCCTTAGTCTTCACTATACCAAGATGCGATTTATGGAGCTCTGACAACACTTTTTCACGTAACGTGTCTGGAATTACAACCTTATGACCCCTCATAATGCACCCATTTTCGTATGACAGTTGTGTTCGACATAAGTGGTAAGGTTTAATTTGTAAATCGTTAACTTTGTTTGGCCAACCCTCCATTATATGTTTACGTACTTTAACTAAAATAACGTCATTACGGGTTTCTTTGCATACGTCCGAAAAAGTGACAGGCAGACTTCCACTTAGAACGAAATGTACGTATGCAGCGCGATCGCACGGTTCCGCGCCGTCAGCACATTCCTGCGCCGCGCCCCGCGCGCCCGCGCAGGCCGCGCGCTCGTCTGTCGGTGCAGGTGCCGGCGCCGGGAGACTGGCGCGCGACAAAAAATCAGCGCTGTTGTCAGCACTTCGCACATACTCAATGCAATAATTATACGCGCTTAAAAATATTGCGTATCTCTGGAGGCGATTGGCTGTCACTTCTGGGATACCCTTATATGGACCAAAAATCGATACAAGGGGTTTGTGGTCTGTGCGAAGGACGAACGGCTCTGATCTTCCATACAAATATTGGTGGAAGCGACGCACACCAAAAATAATAGCGGTAGCTTCCTTTTGTAGCTGAGAGTATCGCGTTTCGGCTACCGACAATGTCCTCGAGGCAAACGAAATCGGCCTCTCTAGGCCTCCGGGGTCCAGTTGCGATAAAATCGCACCCAGGCCTCGGGGCCCGGCATCGACTGTCAAAAATAGCTTAGCCCCTGGATTGAAGTGAGCCAAAACCTGATCTGATGCTATACATTTTTTTATCTGCATGTAAGCGGTATGGTGTGCATCCTTCCATTGCCATTTAGACCCCTTTTTTAAAAGGTCATATAGAGGACACAAGATTGACGACGCATTTGGTACAAAGTTCCTGTAATAATTTACTAGCCCCAAAAATGATTGGAGCTCGCTAACATTATTCGGAACGGGAGCCTTTACTATTGCCTCGACCTTATCGGGTGATTTATGTAAGCCGTTTTTATCTATAACATAGCCCAAATAACTAACTTCATTTTTATAAAAATCACATTTTTCTTGTTGCAACGTCAATCCTGCGTCTTGTAACCTTTCGAGCACGGCGTTTAACCTGCGCGCGTGCTCCGCGTCGTCGCGGCCCGTGACGAGCACGTCATCGAGCAGGCACAGCACGCCCTCCATGCCGGCCAGCACGCCCTCCATGGCGCGCTGAAACACGGCCGGCGCGCTGGCGAGACCGAACACCAAACGAGTATACATATACAGTCCCCGAGATGTATTTATGCAAGTGTACGGCTGTGACTCATCATCTAAAACAAATTGGTTGTAAGCCATTGATAAGTCGAGTTTAGTGAATTTAATGCCACCATACAATTTTGCAAATAATTCTTTTGCTGTTGGCAAGGGATACTGGTCGATTATCAATTGCTTATTTAAACTAACAGAATAATCTGCACACAGTCGGACACTGCCATTCCGTTTTAACACTGGGACTATTGGCGAAGCATACTCGGCATGGTCTACAGGTTTTAAAATACCTAATTGTACTAGCCGGTCGATTTCTTTGTTTACCTTATCGCGCAGTGCAAATGCGATCGGCCGCGCTTTAATAAAAACCGGTTTCGCGTTATCTTTGAGCCTCAGTCTGACTTTGTGTTTATTAAAACAGCCTAATGAATTTGAAAACAATCTAGGAAATTTTTTATGTAGCTGTTCAACTGAAGACAATTGGTGACAGTGATTAACTCGTACAAGTTCCAATTGAAAGGCTGATATAAAGTCCCTACCTAGAAGAGACACTCCGCCGTCTCGTACGACATGTATGTCTAACGAATGTGTGTAGTCGTCGTAGCACACAGGCAACCGCACAACGCCTACACATGCGATATTATCGCCATTATAAGTAACCAGCCTTCTTCGCAACGGACCCAATGGCACATCTTTAAAGTATAATTTATAAATATCATTTGAAATAACAGTTACGGCAGCACCGGTATCTATCTCGAAATTTAATTTAGATCCGCGAACAGTTACAGTGCCTACCATTGGCTCTCCCCGCAACGAACGTATAGTAAATACCTCACCATCGTCTCCGAAGTCCTCGTCTCCGGCTCCATTGTCTACGTAATTCACTTTTGATGGACACACCCTACGTAGATGGCCTTTAACGTTACACTTCTTACACACATAATCACTATACTGACACTCCGCGGTTTTGTGGTTGGTATACCCGCATATGGTACACTTAGGCTTCCCTATACGGCTATTTTTTGTAGCGGCCGGTCCCTTGGCACTAGGACTGCGTGAAACCTTTAATAGCGGGTCCAGCGCCGCGGCGGCCGCGGCAGACGCGCCCGCTCCGCTCGCGCTGGCGGCGGCAGCTGCGCGCGCGGTGCTAACATTCTCGGCATATTCCACAGCTTTGCCAAGCGTAAGGCCAGCCAATTCTTGCGCGTAAAGCTTTTCTTTTTCATAACAGGCCCTCATTCCCATAATAAAGCGATCGAGTAGCGTTTCTTCCACATTATTGAAGGCACAAAGCGACGTCAGACCACGAAGTCTCGCGGCCCACTGTGAGTGAGATTCGCCTTCTCGTTGTACCGCTGCGTAGAACTTATGCCTCTCGCTGAACCCAACTCGTTTAGGGTTGAAATGGGTATCCAAACTCTTTATGATATCATCGTAGGGCACCGTTTGTACATCCTTTGGCAAAACCAAATCTGCAGCGAGTCTGTACGTACCCTCCGTGAGTGCACTTAGCAATATAGCTCTCCGCTTAGATCCAGTCGCGTCTGTGGCATCGGTGATGTCGTTTGCCACAAACCACTGTGTCAGGCGGCTTTTGTATGTCTTCCACTCCTGTCCATTGTGGTCAAAACTGGTCAAAATACCAAATAATCCAGTCGACATGTTACTTTTTGCTTAAATGTGGGTATTCGTCGCCACTGTTAGATACGTAGATATGGACACAAGTGAAACAACCGGTAGCTAGTTATGCACTGGTTTATTCACGTATGGGTATCGTGGTGGGCGCAGCCACGCACACAAGCAAGCATACGCTAGACGTATATATATCAATAATAATATTAAAATAAAAACAAAACAGATACATGGAAAACAAAATTTAAACTTATTTAGAGGTGTAAATGTCTCTAAGTGTCAGAACTAAAAAATAACATAGTTTATCAAATTATCCTTCGAGATGTATAGGGTCTCCAAGAGTCAGAATCCTGTATGATTAACACATTACGAGAAAAAAAACATACGAGAACCGAATGAGGCGTCTCACTGCAATTAAATTAAAAAACAAAGTTACTAAATATATTCGTGTTAGCTTAAACAGACCCGTCTCCATTAAAGTTAGTATCTCACCTATAGCGTGAGCAGGTCGGGTTGTGCCCCGAGCAGGTCAGCCGCCGCTCCGGCGGCCGCGCGCCACGTGTCGAGGCGCGCCGCCAGGGCTGCGGCCGCGGCGCGGGGCAGGGCTCTAGGGCGCACCCACGTCACCGCCACCGTCGAGCTCACCTGAGTATAAAGTTAGTATCTCACCTATAGCGTGAGCAGGTCGGGTTGTGCCCCGAGCAGGTCAGCCGCCGCTCCGGCGGCCGCGCGCCACGTGTCGAGGCGCGCCGCCAGGGCTGCGGCCGCGGCGCGGGGCAGGGCTCTAGGGCGCACCCACGTCACCGCCACCGTCGAGCTCACCTGAGTATAAAGTTAGTATCTCACCTATAGCGTGAGCAGGTCGGGTTGTGCCCCGAGCAGGTCAGCCGCCGCTCCGGCGGCCGCGCGCCACGTGTCGAGGCGCGCCGCCAGGGCTGCGGCCGCGGCGCGGGGCAGGGCTCTAGGGCGCACCCACGTCACCGCCACCGTCGAGCTCACCTGAGTATAAAGTTAGTATCTCACCTATAGCGTGAGCAGGTCGGGTTGTGCCCCGAGCAGGTCAGCCGCCGCTCCGGCGGCCGCGCGCCACGTGTCGAGGCGCGCCGCCAGGGCTGCGGCCGCGGCGCGGGGCAGGGCTCTAGGGCGCACCCACGTCACCGCCACCGTCGAGCTCACCTGAGTATAAAGTTAGTATCTCACCTATAGCGTGAGCAGGTCGGGTTGTGCCCCGAGCAGGTCAGCCGCCGCTCCGGCGGCCGCGCGCCACGTGTCGAGGCGCGCCGCCAGGGCTGCGGCCGCGGCGCGGGGCAGGGCTCTAGGGCGCACCCACGTCACCGCCACCGTCGAGCTCACCTGAGTATAAAGTTAGTATCTCACCTATAGCGTGAGCAGGTCGGGTTGTGCCCCGAGCAGGTCAGCCGCCGCTCCGGCGGCCGCGCGCCACGTGTCGAGGCGCGCCGCCAGGGCTGCGGCCGCGGCGCGGGGCAGGGCTCTAGGGCGCACCCACGTCACCGCCACCGTCGAGCTCACCTGAGTATAAAGTTAGTATCTCACCTATAGCGTGAGCAGGTCGGGTTGTGCCCCGAGCAGGTCAGCCGCCGCTCCGGCGGCCGCGCGCCACGTGTCGAGGCGCGCCGCCAGGGCTGCGGCCGCGGCGCGGGGCAGGGCTCTAGGGCGCACCCACGTCACCGCCACCGTCGAGCTCACCTGAGTATAAAGTTAGTATCTCACCTATAGCGTGAGCAGGTCGGGTTGTGCCCCGAGCAGGTCAGCCGCCGCTCCGGCGGCCGCGCGCCACGTGTCGAGGCGCGCCGCCAGGGCTGCGGCCGCGGCGCGGGGCAGGGCTCTAGGGCGCACCCACGTCACCGCCACCGTCGAGCTCACCTGAGTATAAAGTTAGTATCTCACCTATAGCGTGAGCAGGTCGGGTTGTGCCCCGAGCAGGTCAGCCGCCGCTCCGGCGGCCGCGCGCCACGTGTCGAGGCGCGCCGCCAGGGCTGCGGCCGCGGCGCGGGGCAGGGCTCTAGGGCGCACCCACGTCACCGCCACCGTCGAGCTCACCTGAGTATAAAGTTAGTATCTCACCTATAGCGTGAGCAGGTCGGGTTGTGCCCCGAGCAGGTCAGCCGCCGCTCCGGCGGCCGCGCGCCACGTGTCGAGGCGCGCCGCCAGGGCTGCGGCCGCGGCGCGGGGCAGGGCTCTAGGGCGCACCCACGTCACCGCCACCGTCGAGCTCACCTGAGTATAAAGTTAGTATCTCACCTATAGCGTGAGCAGGTCGGGTTGTGCCCCGAGCAGGTCAGCCGCCGCTCCGGCGGCCGCGCGCCACGTGTCGAGGCGCGCCGCCAGGGCTGCGGCCGCGGCGCGGGGCAGGGCTCTAGGGCGCACCCACGTCACCGCCACCGTCGAGCTCACCTGAGTATAAAGTTAGTATCTCACCTATAGCGTGAGCAGGTCGGGTTGTGCCCCGAGCAGGTCAGCCGCCGCTCCGGCGGCCGCGCGCCACGTGTCGAGGCGCGCCGCCAGGGCTGCGGCCGCGGCGCGGGGCAGGGCTCTAGGGCGCACCCACGTCACCGCCACCGTCGAGCTCACCTGAGTATAAAGTTAGTATCTCACCTATAGCGTGAGCAGGTCGGGTTGTGCCCCGAGCAGGTCAGCCGCCGCTCCGGCGGCCGCGCGCCACGTGTCGAGGCGCGCCGCCAGGGCTGCGGCCGCGGCGCGGGGCAGGGCTCTAGGGCGCACCCACGTCACCGCCACCGTCGAGCTCACCTGAGTATAAAGTTAGTATCTCACCTATAGCGTGAGCAGGTCGGGTTGTGCCCCGAGCAGGTCAGCCGCCGCTCCGGCGGCCGCGCGCCACGTGTCGAGGCGCGCCGCCAGGGCTGCGGCCGCGGCGCGGGGCAGGGCTCTAGGGCGCACCCACGTCACCGCCACCGTCGAGCTCACCTGAGTATAAAGTTAGTATCTCACCTATAGCGTGAGCAGGTCGGGTTGTGCCCCGAGCAGGTCAGCCGCCGCTCCGGCGGCCGCGCGCCACGTGTCGAGGCGCGCCGCCAGGGCTGCGGCCGCGGCGCGGGGCAGGGCTCTAGGGCGCACCCACGTCACCGCCACCGTCGAGCTCACCTGAGTATAAAGTTAGTATCTCACCTATAGCGTGAGCAGGTCGGGTTGTGCCCCGAGCAGGTCAGCCGCCGCTCCGGCGGCCGCGCGCCACGTGTCGAGGCGCGCCGCCAGGGCTGCGGCCGCGGCGCGGGGCAGGGCTCTAGGGCGCACCCACGTCACCGCCACCGTCGAGCTCACCTGAGTATAAAGTTAGTATCTCACCTATAGCGTGAGCAGGTCGGGTTGTGCCCCGAGCAGGTCAGCCGCCGCTCCGGCGGCCGCGCGCCACGTGTCGAGGCGCGCCGCCAGGGCTGCGGCCGCGGCGCGGGGCAGGGCTCTAGGGCGCACCCACGTCACCGCCACCGTCGAGCTCACCTGAGTATAAAGTTAGTATCTCACCTATAGCGTGAGCAGGTCGGGTTGTGCCCCGAGCAGGTCAGCCGCCGCTCCGGCGGCCGCGCGCCACGTGTCGAGGCGCGCCGCCAGGGCTGCGGCCGCGGCGCGGGGCAGGGCTCTAGGGCGCACCCACGTCACCGCCACCGTCGAGCTCACCTGAGTATAAAGTTAGTATCTCACCTATAGCGTGAGCAGGTCGGGTTGTGCCCCGAGCAGGTCAGCCGCCGCTCCGGCGGCCGCGCGCCACGTGTCGAGGCGCGCCGCCAGGGCTGCGGCCGCGGCGCGGGGCAGGGCTCTAGGGCGCACCCACGTCACCGCCACCGTCGAGCTCACCTGAGTATAAAGTTAGTATCTCACCTATAGCGTGAGCAGGTCGGGTTGTGCCCCGAGCAGGTCAGCCGCCGCTCCGGCGGCCGCGCGCCACGTGTCGAGGCGCGCCGCCAGGGCTGCGGCCGCGGCGCGGGGCAGGGCTCTAGGGCGCACCCACGTCACCGCCACCGTCGAGCTCACCTGAGTATAAAGTTAGTATCTCACCTATAGCGTGAGCAGGTCGGGTTGTGCCCCGAGCAGGTCAGCCGCCGCTCCGGCGGCCGCGCGCCACGTGTCGAGGCGCGCCGCCAGGGCTGCGGCCGCGGCGCGGGGCAGGGCTCTAGGGCGCACCCACGTCACCGCCACCGTCGAGCTCACCTGAGTATAAAGTTAGTATCTCACCTATAGCGTGAGCAGGTCGGGTTGTGCCCCGAGCAGGTCAGCCGCCGCTCCGGCGGCCGCGCGCCACGTGTCGAGGCGCGCCGCCAGGGCTGCGGCCGCGGCGCGGGGCAGGGCTCTAGGGCGCACCCACGTCACCGCCACCGTCGAGCTCACCTGAGTATAAAGTTAGTATCTCACCTATAGCGTGAGCAGGTCGGGTTGTGCCCCGAGCAGGTCAGCCGCCGCTCCGGCGGCCGCGCGCCACGTGTCGAGGCGCGCCGCCAGGGCTGCGGCCGCGGCGCGGGGCAGGGCTCTAGGGCGCACCCACGTCACCGCCACCGTCGAGCTCACCTGAGTATAAAGTTAGTATCTCACCTATAGCGTGAGCAGGTCGGGTTGTGCCCCGAGCAGGTCAGCCGCCGCTCCGGCGGCCGCGCGCCACGTGTCGAGGCGCGCCGCCAGGGCTGCGGCCGCGGCGCGGGGCAGGGCTCTAGGGCGCACCCACGTCACCGCCACCGTCGAGCTCACCTGAGTATAAAGTTAGTATCTCACCTATAGCGTGAGCAGGTCGGGTTGTGCCCCGAGCAGGTCAGCCGCCGCTCCGGCGGCCGCGCGCCACGTGTCGAGGCGCGCCGCCAGGGCTGCGGCCGCGGCGCGGGGCAGGGCTCTAGGGCGCACCCACGTCACCGCCACCGTCGAGCTCACCTGAGTATAAAGTTAGTATCTCACCTATAGCGTGAGCAGGTCGGGTTGTGCCCCGAGCAGGTCAGCCGCCGCTCCGGCGGCCGCGCGCCACGTGTCGAGGCGCGCCGCCAGGGCTGCGGCCGCGGCGCGGGGCAGGGCTCTAGGGCGCACCCACGTCACCGCCACCGTCGAGCTCACCTGAGTATAAAGTTAGTATCTCACCTATAGCGTGAGCAGGTCGGGTTGTGCCCCGAGCAGGTCAGCCGCCGCTCCGGCGGCCGCGCGCCACGTGTCGAGGCGCGCCGCCAGGGCTGCGGCCGCGGCGCGGGGCAGGGCTCTAGGGCGCACCCACGTCACCGCCACCGTCGAGCTCACCTGAGTATAAAGTTAGTATCTCACCTATAGCGTGAGCAGGTCGGGTTGTGCCCCGAGCAGGTCAGCCGCCGCTCCGGCGGCCGCGCGCCACGTGTCGAGGCGCGCCGCCAGGGCTGCGGCCGCGGCGCGGGGCAGGGCTCTAGGGCGCACCCACGTCACCGCCACCGTCGAGCTCACCTGAGTATAAAGTTAGTATCTCACCTATAGCGTGAGCAGGTCGGGTTGTGCCCCGAGCAGGTCAGCCGCCGCTCCGGCGGCCGCGCGCCACGTGTCGAGGCGCGCCGCCAGGGCTGCGGCCGCGGCGCGGGGCAGGGCTCTAGGGCGCACCCACGTCACCGCCACCGTCGAGCTCACCTGAGTATAAAGTTAGTATCTCACCTATAGCGTGAGCAGGTCGGGTTGTGCCCCGAGCAGGTCAGCCGCCGCTCCGGCGGCCGCGCGCCACGTGTCGAGGCGCGCCGCCAGGGCTGCGGCCGCGGCGCGGGGCAGGGCTCTAGGGCGCACCCACGTCACCGCCACCGTCGAGCTCACCTGAGTATAAAGTTAGTATCTCACCTATAGCGTGAGCAGGTCGGGTTGTGCCCCGAGCAGGTCAGCCGCCGCTCCGGCGGCCGCGCGCCACGTGTCGAGGCGCGCCGCCAGGGCTGCGGCCGCGGCGCGGGGCAGGGCTCTAGGGCGCACCCACGTCACCGCCACCGTCGAGCTCACCTGAGTATAAAGTTAGTATCTCACCTATAGCGTGAGCAGGTCGGGTTGTGCCCCGAGCAGGTCAGCCGCCGCTCCGGCGGCCGCGCGCCACGTGTCGAGGCGCGCCGCCAGGGCTGCGGCCGCGGCGCGGGGCAGGGCTCTAGGGCGCACCCACGTCACCGCCACCGTCGAGCTCACCTGAGTATAAAGTTAGTATCTCACCTATAGCGTGAGCAGGTCGGGTTGTGCCCCGAGCAGGTCAGCCGCCGCTCCGGCGGCCGCGCGCCACGTGTCGAGGCGCGCCGCCAGGGCTGCGGCCGCGGCGCGGGGCAGGGCTCTAGGGCGCACCCACGTCACCGCCACCGTCGAGCTCACCTGAGTATAAAGTTAGTATCTCACCTATAGCGTGAGCAGGTCGGGTTGTGCCCCGAGCAGGTCAGCCGCCGCTCCGGCGGCCGCGCGCCACGTGTCGAGGCGCGCCGCCAGGGCTGCGGCCGCGGCGCGGGGCAGGGCTCTAGGGCGCACCCACGTCACCGCCACCGTCGAGCTCACCTGAGTATAAAGTTAGTATCTCACCTATAGCGTGAGCAGGTCGGGTTGTGCCCCGAGCAGGTCAGCCGCCGCTCCGGCGGCCGCGCGCCACGTGTCGAGGCGCGCCGCCAGGGCTGCGGCCGCGGCGCGGGGCAGGGCTCTAGGGCGCACCCACGTCACCGCCACCGTCGAGCTCACCTGAGTATAAAGTTAGTATCTCACCTATAGCGTGAGCAGGTCGGGTTGTGCCCCGAGCAGGTCAGCCGCCGCTCCGGCGGCCGCGCGCCACGTGTCGAGGCGCGCCGCCAGGGCTGCGGCCGCGGCGCGGGGCAGGGCTCTAGGGCGCACCCACGTCACCGCCACCGTCGAGCTCACCTGAGTATAAAGTTAGTATCTCACCTATAGCGTGAGCAGGTCGGGTTGTGCCCCGAGCAGGTCAGCCGCCGCTCCGGCGGCCGCGCGCCACGTGTCGAGGCGCGCCGCCAGGGCTGCGGCCGCGGCGCGGGGCAGGGCTCTAGGGCGCACCCACGTCACCGCCACCGTCGAGCTCACCTGAGTATAAAGTTAGTATCTCACCTATAGCGTGAGCAGGTCGGGTTGTGCCCCGAGCAGGTCAGCCGCCGCTCCGGCGGCCGCGCGCCACGTGTCGAGGCGCGCCGCCAGGGCTGCGGCCGCGGCGCGGGGCAGGGCTCTAGGGCGCACCCACGTCACCGCCACCGTCGAGCTCACCTGAGTATAAAGTTAGTATCTCACCTATAGCGTGAGCAGGTCGGGTTGTGCCCCGAGCAGGTCAGCCGCCGCTCCGGCGGCCGCGCGCCACGTGTCGAGGCGCGCCGCCAGGGCTGCGGCCGCGGCGCGGGGCAGGGCTCTAGGGCGCACCCACGTCACCGCCACCGTCGAGCTCACCTGAGTATAAAGTTAGTATCTCACCTATAGCGTGAGCAGGTCGGGTTGTGCCCCGAGCAGGTCAGCCGCCGCTCCGGCGGCCGCGCGCCACGTGTCGAGGCGCGCCGCCAGGGCTGCGGCCGCGGCGCGGGGCAGGGCTCTAGGGCGCACCCACGTCACCGCCACCGTCGAGCTCACCTGAGTATAAAGTTAGTATCTCACCTATAGCGTGAGCAGGTCGGGTTGTGCCCCGAGCAGGTCAGCCGCCGCTCCGGCGGCCGCGCGCCACGTGTCGAGGCGCGCCGCCAGGGCTGCGGCCGCGGCGCGGGGCAGGGCTCTAGGGCGCACCCACGTCACCGCCACCGTCGAGCTCACCTGAGTATAAAGTTAGTATCTCACCTATAGCGTGAGCAGGTCGGGTTGTGCCCCGAGCAGGTCAGCCGCCGCTCCGGCGGCCGCGCGCCACGTGTCGAGGCGCGCCGCCAGGGCTGCGGCCGCGGCGCGGGGCAGGGCTCTAGGGCGCACCCACGTCACCGCCACCGTCGAGCTCACCTGAGTATAAAGTTAGTATCTCACCTATAGCGTGAGCAGGTCGGGTTGTGCCCCGAGCAGGTCAGCCGCCGCTCCGGCGGCCGCGCGCCACGTGTCGAGGCGCGCCGCCAGGGCTGCGGCCGCGGCGCGGGGCAGGGCTCTAGGGCGCACCCACGTCACCGCCACCGTCGAGCTCACCTGAGTATAAAGTTAGTATCTCACCTATAGCGTGAGCAGGTCGGGTTGTGCCCCGAGCAGGTCAGCCGCCGCTCCGGCGGCCGCGCGCCACGTGTCGAGGCGCGCCGCCAGGGCTGCGGCCGCGGCGCGGGGCAGGGCTCTAGGGCGCACCCACGTCACCGCCACCGTCGAGCTCACCTGAGCGGAACAATAGTACATTATTGTCGAGGTTCAGAAGTAGCTACTTGCTGGCTGAGGATTCGTTTTAAGAGTCCTTATTCCTACATGCGAGCGTTTTTTGGAATCTGTTACCTTTTTCATTCAAGATTACGACGTAACTATTAGTATTCATTCAAAAACTGATAATGTACTTAAATAATCATTTCTTAAACTAGCAAGTAAGACCGTTCAAGTTGACATTTTCTCTTTTTAAACCTAAAATAAATGAGTTTTCTTGGGAGTCATTTTCAACATTTGCAGTGAGAACTGTCGTTTCGGTTCTAGATTTTGTAGTAAACAAGAATCATTTGGTACATGAATCAATTAAATTCAATTCAAATCAATTTTGGAGCTCACCTGCGAGGAGAGGTCATATAGTTACACAAATAAGGGCCACTTGCACCATTAACTAACCCGGGGTTAACGGATTAAACCTGGAGTTACCACGGTTCCCGGTACAATTTTACCCCGGGTTACCGGTTATAGTCACCACACGGGATTTGTTACGCCATTTGGTGTAAAGCTCTTGCTACACGGTCGCCGACAAGCCTTCAGACCGCGTGGCCTTGGTCCGTCCCGGACCGAGTAGACAGTTGTTTCCAACAAAATTTGACCGAAACTGACCAAGGTCAGACGGTTAGAAAGCTTGTCGGCGACCGTGTAGCAAGGGCTTAAGGCCTGAGTGGACGGTCTTGTTGTGCGTGCAGCGGAGCGGGGCGTGCGGCGTGCATGTCAAACAAATGCGCACGTATAGGAGCGGCCTTAGTGCACGCTGCTCACATCACGCGCGAGCACACAGCCACGCTGCACGCGTCGCCGAGCGAGCGTCCACTCAGGCCTTACACTTAGGGCCACTTGCACCATCCCACTAACCCAAGGTTAAGCGGTTAAACCGTTAACTAAGTGTCAAATTGTATTGGTAACCATGGTAACTCCAGGGTAAACTCTGCTAACCCAGGGTTAGTGGAATGGTGCAAATGGCCCTAAGTGTAAAGGGTATTGATCGGTCCGTTGAATTGGACGTAACCAAGTCCGCAATGTAACTAAAATCGCATACGAGTTCGCCGCATCGCAATCGCGCGCCGTCTAAATCGGCCCTCACACAATTAACTAATTGAAAACAATAATTAGTAATATTTAGGAACATATAAAACTGCGCGTTTTCCCAAATATGATCGATATGTTCCCGGATCAATTTAGCCTCCATGACCAGCAGGTCCACTTCGTTAAGGGGCATCCGGGCCTCCTGAGTAGTTGTGTTATACATAATAAGTGTGTTATTATACAATAATACAACACTAACTTGGTTGATATGTCCCCGGATCAGTTTCTCAACTAGAGCCTTCATGACCAGCAGTTCCAATTCGTTAAGAGGCACCCGGGCCTCCTGAGCAGTTGTGTTATACATAATAAGTGTGCTGTTATAATCATAATACAACACTAACTTGATTAATATGTCCCCAGATCAGTTTAACCTTCATAACCAGCAGCTCCACTTCGTTAAAAGGCACCCGGGCCTCCTCAGCAGTTGTGTTATACATAATAAGTGTGCTGTTATAATTATAATACAACACTAACTTGATCGATATGTCCCGATCAATTTAACCTTCATAAACTGCAGTTCCACTTCGTTAAAAGGCACCCGGGCCTCCTGAGTAGTTGTGTTATACATAATAAGTGTGCTGTTATATCATAATACAACACTAACTTGATCAATATGTCCCCAGATCAGTTTAGCCTTCATGACCAGCAGTTCCAATTCGTTAAGAGGCACCCGGGCCTCCTGAGCAGTTGTGTTATACATAATAAGTGTGCTGTAATATCATAATACAACACTAACTTGGTCGATATGTCCCCGGATCAGTTTCTCAGCTAGGGCCTTCATGACCAGCAGTTCCACTTCGTTAAGAGGCACCCGCGCCTCCTGAGCGATCTCAGCGAATGTCAGCTTGCGGGTCGCTGATGTGCGGTTGAATGCCATCTGAAATACAATACTTATTTAATGAAAACCATTTATACAGAGTGTATTTATTAAATGGGGCACTCAGGGTAGGTACCAGGACCCTTGCTGTTACGTTAAAATTATCTTAGAAGAGTTTCTCTAGATTCTTAACCCATTAAATGCCACGCTTAGGCCTACTTGCACCATTCCACTAATCCGGGGTCAACCGGTTAAACCTGGAGTTACGAAGGTTACCAGTACAATTTGACACTAAGTTAACGGTTTAACCGTTCAACCCCGGGTTAGTCGGATGGTGCAAGTGGGCGTTAATGGGGTGCGACGCGTGATATCGAATTATCGTCGCGCACGTCAGTCGATGTCTTTGGCGATTAAAAAATTTAATCATCATAATTATCAATAGCATAGAGAAATATTGTAAGACAAGAGTGCTCACTCCATACATCAGTTCAGACTATTAATTTCAGTGTCTACATCTAGCATCGAGTAGCGGAACTATCAGTACTGCTACTTGACAATAGATGTAGCACCGACCGGAAAGTATTATCTCAACAGCATAAGACTTTCCGGTCGGTGCTACATCTATTGTCAAGTAGCAGTACTGATAGTTCCGCTATTCGATGCTAGATGCTAACAGTCTTTTTGGTACTAAAACTGATGTATGGAGTGAGCACTCTATGTATTTTTTCTCTATGTCAATAGGTAATTCCTAAAACCTAGTGAGTATAATCTTGAGACCTCAGGATAAATAATAAATAAATGTTAGGGGACATCTTACACAGATCAACCTAGCCCCAAACTAAGCAAGTACTATGGGTGCTAGGCGATGATATACATACTTATATAGATAAAAACATACTTATTTACATAGAACACACCCATGACTCAGGAACAAATATTTGTGTTCATCACACAAAATGCCCTTACTGTAGTATATTCACAAATATGTATTGGTGTGGGTAGGTTTTTAAAAATAATAAATGAGTCTATATCCAGCTGTCTTTGTGTTTACTTCATGGTGGCAGCGGTGGGATTACCATGGGCCAAGGTTGGTTCGGACATTTTTGAGTACAAGAGTAAAAACTACTTGCTCTTAGTCGACTACTTTTCAAACTTTGTCGAGGTATGTCCCTTAAGGTCTATAAATTCAACCGCTGTAGTGCTAGCACTAAAGGATCAATTTGCCCGACACGGAATTCCAGTGGAGCTCATCTCAGATAACGGCCCAGCCTATTCGTCGAAGGAATTCAAGAAATTTGCCGAAGTCTGGGACTTCCGGCACTCCACGTCGTCACCTAACTACGCTCAGTCAAACGGTCGCAGCGAACGAGCGGTAAGGACGATTAAAATGACCTTAAAAAAATCATTGGACTCGGGTTCAGACTTCTATTTAGGCTTATTGAATTTTAGAGCCACGCCGCGGGATGGAATCGCAAGTCCCGCACAACTCCTAATGGGTAGGAGATTAAATACGCGATTACCAGTTCACGAGACTAAATTAGTACCGGATAGGGACAACACGGTTGATTATGATAATATAGTGCGTAATCAGGCGCGGAGTAAACAATGGCACGACGAGCGGGCGCGAGCACTGCCGGAGCTGCAGCCAGGTGATGACGTCATCGCACTGGACGGCCGCGGCGGTCGGCGGCGCGCGGCGCGGGTGACGGGCCGGGCAGCACAGCCGCGATCGTACTTCGTAACGGATGCCTCTGGCAAGCGTTACCGAAGAAATAGGCGACATCTGATCAAGCTGCAACCCGAAGATGCGTCTCCCACATCATCTCATCACGAGATATTGGACGGTGATGATGCAGGGTGTTCTAGTGATGACAGTGTTTACGACGACGTAGGAGAGTCACTCGATACGGCCCCCGACACCGCGGTGCAGGACACGCGTTCGCAGACCGGTCAGCCTGTTCTTTCAGGGCCTAATGAAAACAGCAATCAGCGCTTACCGCGGGCTGCTGCAATCGAGGCTAAGAAAAAGTTAAAGCAATAAAAACCAATGTTAAATGCCGGTAGGTATATTACATATTTACCTGTAGCAATCATGTAGGTAAGTATATCGTAATTTTATTGCAGTTCTCATGTTAGCAAAAATAAAACCGTAAATACAACACATAGGCAATTCCAAAATAAACCTCGTGTATAGGAGAATAAAAAACGTCCATATAAGAACGATTAAGCATTGCATGTGATAGTTGAGGTATGTACCTACTTACCTAAATAAATAATTTTAATATTATGTTGGACCTTGTGAAAGTATCAAAACCAACAGTTAAAACCTATTAAGGGCAAGTGTTTTACATAACAACATAACATTACTATTCTGTAGCTTTTGTTTTGTTTGTATATCAGTTTCAATTATAACGCAAGTGTGTTATTATTAAGTTAGGCATAGTCATATAAATATAAATATATATACATATATATATATATAAGGATAGGATAGATACACATTTAAAAAAAATATATAAGTTGTGGGTGATATAACTGTACGGCCACTAGGTAAGATTAAGATTATAGATACTGCATCTCACGAAGATAAGGTGGCTAGTGAAATTAGATCTTGATAATATAATAATAAAATTGAAAATCAAGTCTCTTCGTGAAATGTACTAGCTATAATTATATTGTGTAATGCTCACTGTATTCTAAGTTGTTAAAACTTGTTAATAATTAGATAGCTTAATCAATTCATTAAGAGGGAGATGTAGTATATTCACAAATATGTATTGGTGTGGGTAGGTTTTTAAAAATAATAAATGAGTCTATATCCAGCTGTCTTTGTGTTTACTTCACTTACCGGGATCGAACCCGGGACCATCGGCTTCACAGGCAGGGTCACTACCCACCAGGCCAGACCGGTCGTCATAAGATAGGGCACAGACAAGACATCCTCCAGACTGAGCATAGTAGCGCTACCCCCTCTGCCACAAATATACGGTAGTTTTACTCCATTCTCGAGTGAAAGTGTCTTTGTGTGACGTCCGTGTTTTTGAACGGACCAATCACGGCACGGGACTCGCTCGCCTCGTCCCCCGCACCCCAGTATTTTTGGCAGTATCGGTTTCATGAAATAATTGCTCTAAACTCCGTCAAATATCAACATTTATTCAGCAAATAGGCCACAAGGGCACTTTTACACGTCAATATGGAATTTACATACAGCAAAAAAAAAACACATCAATAATTATAAAATACAACTAAGCCGTAAATATCAAATCAAACTAACATAGAGATGTATAAAGCCTCTAAATGTCGAATTACAAAAAACGCAATAACAATAGTATTGAATGAAAAAAAAAACAAAGATACAAAAACTATAATCTAAAATTATTTAGAGATGTAAATGTCTCTAAGTGTCATCATAACTAAAAGATTACAATATATAGTAGTTAATCAAATTATCCTTAGAGATGTATAGGGTCTCCAAGAGTCAAAATCCTGTATACCTAATTAAAACATTTATTAAATTAAAGAAAATGATAGTAAAAATAAAATATGTGTCCATGTAATTATACTCAAAAATAAAGTTACTAAATATAATATAATAGTAGTCTAGAGGATTCCTAGTCTATGGGATAGGGTATACTAGCTGGTGACTCCCCTCCCATTGACGACCGGTCTGGCCTAGTGGGTAGTGACCCTGCCTGTGAAGCCGCGGTCCTGGGTTCGAATCCCGGTAAGGGCATTTATTTGTGCGACGAGCACAGATATTTGTTCCTGAGTCATGGTTTTTTCTATGTATTTAAGTATTTGTATATTATATATATCGTTGTCTGAGTACCCACAACACAAGTTTTCTTGAGCTTACCGTGGGGCTTAGTCAATTTGTGTAATAATGTCCTATAATTTTTTTTTTTTTTTTTTTTTTTTATATATACACATAAAAAAGCCAGCTATAGATATTTACCTCCATGAGGCAGGTTATGGCGACCTTCTGCCTGACGCTCAGGTCGGCGCGGCGCAGCTCCGGGGCGGGGGCGGCGCCCCGCAGCGCCTCGAAAGCCGCCACGTCCCCGCGCGACACGGCTAGCACGAGTTCCTTGGCCCACGCGTCCGGGGTGTTCTCCAGGGACTCCAGGATCGGGTGGGCCAGCTGGAACACGTCATAACGATTTACCCCCTTAGGCGCACTTGCACCATTCCACTAACCCGGGGTTAAGCGATAAACCGTTAACCCAGTGTCAAATTGTACCGGTAACCATGGTAACTCGTGATTTAACCGGTTAAACCCGGGTTAGTGAAATGGTGCAAGTGGCGCTTATTCGTAAAACTTTACGGGCCAGATTTAGTTAAATTATGTTTTATCCCTTTCTTACAAATACATAAGTCAAAATTACAGATAAATACATAAATCATAAATTTTATTTGCGATAGATATATAGTATTTACAAGATCTTACTTATTTGGAAAAGCCATAATATCATAGCTAAATTATGCATGTTGTTCTCTTTTCTCAAGTAAATGAATTATTGTTATTCTTTTGAGAAAAATAAACATCTTTAAACCGAAATACAACAAAACAAGATATAAAACCATACTAAAATTATGAAGAATTTTTGAGAACAGCATTTTATCTAGTAAGATCTCAGACTGACCGTTATTATATCGTTATATTTATTTTATTTAAACTTTATTGCACAAAAAATATACAACAATGTACAAATGGCGGACTTAATGCCAAATGGCATATTACACAGTACACTGGTTATAACGATATGCATATGATATCTCACACTTTGCTATATTTGACAATGTTTGTGACGTTATCTATGAAAAGGGACCTTATTTTCGATGGCGATTACGCCATTATTAACGATGCTCCGATATAAATACAATGCCGCGCGACGCTGTGCGGCGTAAGCGCCATCGACAATAAGGTCCCTTTTCATAGATAATGCCCCATATATTTCATTGCTGTTGGAATTCCTTGTATCTTCATCTTCCTCGCGTTGTCCCGTCATTTTGGCCACGGCTCATGGGAGCCTGGGGTCCGCTTGACAACTAATCCCAGGATTTGACGTAGGCACTAGTTTTTACGAAAGCGACTGCCATCTGACCTGCCAACTCAGAGGGTAAACTAGGCCCGTATTGGGATTAGTCCGGTTTCCGCACGATGTTTTCCTTCACCGAAAAGCAACATGATATGTTGGAATTCCTTGTATAAATAAAGATTATAAATAAATAAAATATTTGAGTATATCTTTACAGTATTTACTTACCAGCTCCCCTAGATCGTACACGTTAGGTGCGACGACAGCGGCTATGGCCAGGGACCTCGCTAGCGCCCGGCGCTCGTGCGGCGGTAGCAAGGCTCCGCCCTCGGCGCAACCCACGTAGCGCAGCGCCGCGCGGTAGTAGCGCGCCATGGGCCCGCGGACCCTGCGGGCAAACCCACATATACAGGGTGGCGCATTCAGATCGGTCAGTATGGGAAAATCTGAAACTATAAGACATACGACGATCTCTTCTTAGGAACCATGTCATCGATTTTAGTAACAAGAAAAACTGCATTCATACATTTAAAAAAAATGTGTACTCAGCTCGGGAATCGAACCCGGACGTTTTGAAAAAAAAAAACTAAAATTATTTCTATTTAGATATCGATTGTGTAGGTCTTAAGCAGTAAATGTTACTATGAAACATGATGTCTGAAATGAATAAAATGCATTGTTTTCATATCCTTTAATTTATTTTAGTATGTTTTCGAAATGGCCACCATTTTTTTCAATACATTTTACATAAAAAAAATTTAAATGTATGAATGCAGTTTTTCTTGTTACTAAAATCGATGACATGGTTCCTAAGAAGAGATCGTCGTATGTCTTATAGTTTCAGATTTTCCCATACTGACCGATCTGAATGCCACCCTGTAGAGGACGAACACCACACACTCCTAATAGGGAGTATTACTGCAATGTTTTGCCGCCAGTGAGCAGCACTAGCAACTTAAGTATACCATAGAGTAACTTATACATAACTGTTTTTTGACAAGTTTTCACAGACATTTAAATATGTCATTGATACATCAAGGCAGTTTGTTTACAAAGGGCCTGCCGGGAAACGCGAAATCGAAACTCGGCTATATGCAAGAGTGATAGAGAATATTCAATATTCAATAAAAAACTCAAATGTCTACTTCTAGACCAGGGATGTTGCGGATGCAGATTTTTTAACATCCGCGGATGCGGATATTTAAAGGCTCACATCCGCGGATGCGGATGTCAAGATTAGGTACTGAGAAAACGTCAAATATTAAATTTTTAGTATTTTTGTATTTAAAAAAAAACGAACCGTTTAGTATTTGAGCAAGAATATAGGTGCGTTATATTTAATAAACAGTAACTTGGCCGACTTTACTGGATCTAGACGATTTCATTATAGGTAATGACGAAATTACCTAGCACTTACGCCGCCGCTAAGACGTTTCTGTACCGACTTGTTCGACATCCGCATCCGCATAAGCTCCGCATATTATGCGATTTTATGCGGATGCGGATGCAGATGCGGATGTTGAAAATAATGCGGATGTTGAAAATAATGCGGAAGTTCCGCGGTTGCGGATGCGGATGTTCGCAACATCCCTGTTCTAGACCAAGCATGTTATTCTGTTGATGACTTTATGAAAGAGAATATGTAAATTTTACTATATTAACAATTATTGCACGATCATTATTCATTATTTACAGATTTGTAAACTTTGACCAATGTATTATTTTTATCTAGAACTGTAAATAACTATCTTATTTCAATTGTACCTGTGTTACCTGTAAAATACTTTTTACCAATAAAGAAACTAAACTAAGATAACAAAATTTCGACTCTCTCGTTTGGGGTAGACCTTTACATTGTGACTTATTGTGGGAGTGGCGCCTTACGCAGAGGTTCGCGTAATATTCCCTATTATCAAACAGATATACATGTTAAGTAGTACAGTCAAATAACAATTGTTTTAATAAAAACAAATTTACAGAATAAGATTTTCAAAAGTAGGCCTTTTCATCTGTGTAACAAGTTAACCCTTAAATGCATGATTTTTTCTTTTTGCCCGAAATTAATATATGTATCACATAATTGTTTGCCGTTTCTAGGAAAAATAGTAAAAATATGATATCATCGATTTTCACTGCGAAATCAGTGTTAAAAGTTGCATAGGCTAAATCATATTTTTGGAAATAGCTATTAGTAACGGGTATAGGAAAAATCTTAACTGCCATCAGAAAGGTACACTATTTATGATGTTCCTATGATAAATTTTGTAAATATAAAATAATTACAAATCCCAAAAAATCTGCCCAAAATCACATACTAAAAATCATCAACTTCCAGGTTTTTCCAAGTTTTCCGACATTTTTTCTATAAAAAAATGTAATTTTTATAAATTAAAATACTGCGTAAATTTATGTAATAATTCGGAAAATTTATTAGTTTTACTATTGAAATAATATACAGGAACAAATAGAATTTGTTTAATAATGCATAACATTTGATGTTTATGTTGTGTGTATAAATGCATCACTATGCATTTAAGGGTTAAAATACCTGTAGTACTCGGAAGCCAGTTTGTAGAACCGTCCGTGCACCGGAGTGACTCCGTCAGCATCCTCCAGCGAGCCTTCCAACTCCTCGATGATCTTCTCCGTGGCGTCCAGGTCGTTCAGCTGCTCCAGGTAGATCTCGCCTTGAAGCACCTGTAAGTAATAATAAATAATAATTTAATAATAATAAATAATAATCACCGCCTGCCTCGATAACATTGTATAACCATAGAGAAATATAGTAAGACAAGAGTGCTCACTCCATACATCAGTTCAGACTATTAATTTCAGTGTCTACATCTAACATCGAGTAGCGGAACTATCAGTACTGCTACTTGACAATAGATGTAGCACCAACCGGAAAGTCTTATCTCAACAGCATAAGACTTTCCGGTCGGTGCTACATCTATTGTCAAGTAGCAGTACTGATAGTTCCGCTACTCGATGCTAGATGCTAATAGTCTTTTTGGTACTAAAACTGATGTATGGAGTGAGCACTCTATGTATTTTTTTCTCTATGCTATAACACAATGTTATGGCAGGTGTCCGGAACTCTTAGCAATAGCCCAGTCTTTTTTCCACCCAAACTTTAAACATAGACCAGCACTCTGTCCATATTCTCTACAATAGCTTCCAATGCCTGCTGAAACCGGTTCATGGGTATCTATTGATGTACCCGTGAATGGGTTCCAGCAGGCGTTCTACATGACATCAAATCTCTCCAAATGGCCTCTACGTGTTGGATCTATATCCCCACGCACGCCTTATAAATGACCGGGCTCGAAAGACCCGAGAGTTTTATAACGGAGATACAAATAATAATAAATATTATAGGACATTATTACACAAATTGACTAAGCCCCACGGTAAGCTCAAGAAAGCTTGTGTTGTGGGTACTCAGACAACGATATATATAATATACAAATACTTAAATAAATAGAAAACAACCATGACTCAGGAACAAATATCTGTGCTCATCGCACAAATAAATGCCCTTACCGGGATTCGAACCCAGGACCGCGGCTTCACAGGCAGGGTCACTACCCACTAGGCCAGACCGGTCGTCAAAGTACGTCAAGTATGTTCATAACAGGGATGTTGCGGATGCCGATTTTTAAAGGCTCACATCCGCGGATGCGGATGTCAAGATAGTACCATAAAAAACGTCAAATGTTACATTTTAGTAATTTTTATTTCAAAAAACCGGCCAAGTGCGAGTCGGACTCGCGTTCCAAGGGTTCCCTACATTAAGTCCCACTCACGCTTGACTGCTCATTTCTAATAGGTTTTTTTGGTTAATGACTAAATTACCTAGCAGTCTAGCACTTAAGACGTTCCTGTACCGACCTGTTCCACATCCGCATCCGCATTAAATCCGCATCGATTTTATGCGGATGCGAATGTTGAAAATAATGCGGAAGTTCCGCGGTTGCGGATGCGGATATTCGCAACATCCCTGGTTCATAATACTTCATAAAATTTAGGACCAACTTGAATTTTGACTTAGAATGACTTACAAGACTGTTAATGTTATCAGAATTTAAACAAATGTGCCCAGCAGTGGGACATCAAAGTAAGCTAATTAAAAAAAACGGAAATTTGTCATATCGTGAACATCACGTATCAGACAAAAACTTCAATCAGAATAGGGTATTTGACTACTAGTCAAATCAGTTTTTTTTTCGAACTACAAAACGATTTTGCTATTATGGAATTTATAGGAAACAGTTAACATCTGTAGTAATACCATGGATTGCCACAAATAAATGATTATGATTACCTATGTGACGTCACAATCAAATAACCTACTCTTTATAATTGTATACGGGTTTTAAAATAGAGGTTGTGTCTAAAAATAACTGCTGTCTACATTAATCTTCTGGTGCTTTATTTCATGCATGGTGTAAAATAATTTATTTTTTCTACGCCCGTACTTTAATTAGTCATTTAAAGGGTCGTGCACACAACTTTAAAACCCTACGTTATAGTTGTCAAGACAAGTCTTTAGTCTATTCCCCAAAAAAGAATTTGTGCATACACGCAGTATCTTTTTGGCGATTTTTTACGATACTTCGTGTAATGACCCATTAAATACAGTCAAATATCCAATAAAGAATGTTGTACCTTGCAGAGAGCCAGTGCCTCGTCATTCATCTTAACCTTACACTCCACCTTTTCTAGGAAGGCGATGCCATCCTTCTTGTTGTCGAACTGTTTCACAATATGCGAGGAGATCTCCACCAGCGAGAGCGGGTTGATTCTGGAACATACGGGTGTGACACACAGACAATCCAACCTCTAGACATAGCATAGTCGTGCTACCCCCTCTGCCACACATACGGTAGCGTTACTCCATCTTCGAGTCAATCCCGTGCCGTGATTGGTCCGCGTCTTTGAACGGACCAATCACGGCACGGGATTCGCTCACCTCGTCCCCCCGCACCCCCGTATTTTTGGCAGCATCGGTTTCATGAAAGAATTGGCCTAAGCTCAGTCTAGAGGTTGGATTGTCAGTGGTGTGACATAACCAGAGATCGGACAAATTTGCGTCATTGCTCGCAATAATGTGGACATGACTCCAAAATTGATTCAACAATTAATCATTTAATTAATTTCTTACCTGAGGTTTAATTTTGATTCCTAATCAATAAATAACACAAAGATTTCTTATAATGTAAATTTATTAAAAAAGATAATCAGTATGTTCTTCAAAGTTTCTGTAGGTACTCATTTTTTATATCAAAAACATATTTAAGTGCTGTTTATTGACTAGGGAACAAAATTAAATATCAGGTAAAAAATTAATTAAAATAATTAAATGATTAATTATTTAATTTAATTTGGAGTCATGCCCACGTTATTGCGAGCAATGACGCCAATCTGTCCTATCTCTGGATATAACTCACAGTTTAGGGTCCAAGCACGTGCACTGGTCCAGGTTCGCGTTGACAGTCTGTCTTTTCTCATTGTCTATGGGCATTTTCACTTAACTGTGCACCTTTGACGACCGGTTAGCAATCGTTACAAAACTGATGGTCAATGTTAAATCCCATACATTTTGTTAGGAATGTAACGGTTAGACGTTACTGAAACACGACTTGAGTTGCGCTTTAAAGTGCAAGTTAAAATGAAAATGCCCCTATACATAACATGGTGTAAAGTTAATAAGAGCACTTAAGTGGACACACGAGTGTCATTTTATTAACACCTTGAAACCCCGGCAGTGGCGTAGCTAACCGTGCGCGAATGGGGCCCTCGCCCACGGCCGCGCACTTATGGGGGCCTCGTAAAGCTTTATTACCTTGGGAATACACATTGTAAAGGACCTTAGTAAATTAGTTCACACTACGCGACTACCCAGGGACTTGCAATGTTGTTTTTGAACACTTGACTTCAATGGTTCATAAAGAAACAGTAGTCGATTCATACGTTTTATGAAGAAGTTATGTGATTTTGTACTTAAAGCTCGTAGTATTCCTCACTTTCAGAGTATTTCTTAATACATACGAAAATATAACGGGATATTTGTAAGAAACAATATAGAACAAAGCTTGTATCCTCCAAGGAACAAAGTGACTTGCATTTTGACTTACTTGTTCTCAAAGGTCGTTAAAAAGTTGTTGTACAGTTGGATAAGGCAGTCGCCGGTCTGTAGCGCCGGGTGGTTCACGAACTCTTGCAATTTTAACGTAATTTGGTGCCATAATCTAAAAAAACAAAGCATAGAGGCTATGGTTGTTTACAAGCAATATTATGGACAAATATGTAAGACAAAGGCTATGTACTTACTTTTTATTGTAAAGTTCTTCTAAATTAGCCCAATCTGCTGCCAAAGCAGGCTCGGCAGCCTGTTTTTTGGACAAAAAATCGTTTACATCAATTACTGCAAACTTTACGGACGCCATCTTTCAAAATTGTAACGTCATTGCAAATGAAGTTAGCTCCAAATCGTTTGACAGCTTATTAAAGGCAGTATTACACTGGTATACATACCTTTATATAATTTTAAAAATGATAAAATGAATATTGACATAAATTAAGTCGTAGGCTTCAGTTATTTAAGATAAATTATTCTGTATTATGTGCATATTTCTAATTCAAGTGGCGTAAAGTAGTAATATTATTTAGATTTTATTCCCTATAGGCTCCACACGTGTATAGAATCTTTATTGCCACAGACTCTAATCTGAAGTTAGCAAACGCTACGCCATCTGTTATCGAATAGCTGTATACGTTTTAACTCTACTTGTCGCTAGATAGCGACACTAGTTACTCATGTTTGCAAAATGGTTTTGTAGAGCAAAATAATTACATAACACTGATTTAAACTTTCACGATTTTTACACATTATTAAATTATACAACGGGACTTAATCGCGTATCTAAGTTTTAAGATTTACCTCCGACGTTTCGAGGACGGCGTTGTCCCCGTGGTCTCGGAGAAAACTGGCTTAAGTTGACATCAGCATCGTCTAACCGCGCGAGTTTTTCGAACTACCCGCACTTGGTCTTGTTTATCCGCTTGAACGTTTTGCGCACTAGGGATGACACTCTGTCGACACACAACACTAACGATATTCGATTTATCGACTGTCGATATTCGTTTACGCTTACATTTACTAATGACTGGATTCCATGTGGATGAGATCTTGAAACCCTCGTCCCGATTGAAATTACTATGTTTTTTGATTTCAATGGCTTCCCGTACTTTCCTGCTGTAGAAATGACGATCCGTGGACAGGATTTTAGGGTTATGCAGCTCAATCCAGTGGTTTGGTCCTGACTCCAGTAAATGCTCAGCCACGGCAGACTTGTTCACCTGACGATTTTTGACAGCTGCAATATGTTCCTTAACTCTTTCTGCTATTGTGCGCTTTGTTTCTCCGGGGAACTACCACAACTGCAATCAATTTTGTAAACGCCAGGTGACTGATACGGAATAACATCCTTCGGTGACCTTAGGCTCCCTGCTACTTTGAATAAAGGAGTGTACACCGTCTTTATAGAGTACTTTCCAAGTACCGTGCCAACTTTATCGGTTACCCCTTTTACATACGGCAAAAATGCCGGTTGTCTGGAGAGATACGTCGGAGGTAAATCTTAAAACTTAGATACGCGATTAAGTCCCGTTGTATAATTTAATAAAATAATTACAGTTCTTTGAAGTATGAATTGTATAGCGGATGCTGGATAACATTTGGCATTTTTGATACGATTTCAAGATAATACTCATGATAATATGTATAAGCTGGTCAACCAAATCTTGTCAGTAAAAAAGGCGCGAAATTTGCCGCCTTTTTCTACTGACAAGATCTGGTTGACCAAGTTATATAATATTTTATTAGGAGCATATTTTCTTTTAAGATAATTTGTTGACTAAGTTCCGTAAAAGACAAGCAAAGTAGCATTTGAAAACATTATTTGTTGTGCTCATCTAGTCATCTCAGGTGATCATTTTTCGCTCTACTAGCGCAGCAAAACCAAAAAGGTTCTCTTAGTTTTAAAACGTACTAGAGATTATGGTAAAGCCTTATTATAATGCATCATGTGAACATTTCCCCTTGGCTAGTGGCAAAGAATCGCTTGATTACCAATATTTATATTTGTTATGATAGATTTTTGTACGTACCTGTTTTTGATGTCGTTCTAACTTCTCACTTTAGCACAGGGCCATTTTATATAAAGTTATCCCCTTTTTTCAAATTTGGGATTTTTATGTTACTTCTACTCAGAATCACGAGTTCTTTTGATCCTAATAGGAGAAAAAAAGTGTCCCAAATTTTCCATACATTTTGCGATCTTTCCATTCCGTGACCGCCATACAAAGTCTATGAAAAATGGTAACGGAATGGAAATAAAAACCTTGGAAGCCACCGCACAATAACACTTTTCGTTACACTTGGTTTTTGGTCCAACACCTAACCTAACCTAACGTTTCACGTCAAAAAGTGTAGGGGACAACTTTAAATAAAATGGCCTGGTAAAGCTCTCTTCAAATTGGCGTAGATACTACTAGACTTAAAATAGAGTGTGACATTAGTTATTTGTACAACAAGAGATCAAAGTTTGATATTTCTTCGAGTGCTTATTTTGAGTCCCGTGCAAGCGAAAGATTCTATACTAGATTCACGAGCGTAGCGAGTGAATCTAATTTAGAATCTTGAGCGTAGTAAGGGACTCAAAAGCGCACGAGATGTAAATAACTTTGATCTCGTGTACTTCACAAAACTTTTCACCTCAGCAGTGAGAACATATTAGAGAACCCGAAAAATGTAATCCTTCTTCATCACTTACCTATTCTAATCATGTTTTCTTAAGATATACCAACAATTAAGTTTTCACCTCAGCAGCTCGAACAAGGGTATTTTCCTACTTAAAAACAGTGAGCAAAATCGCATTTTGCTCATTTTGTCTCACTCAGTGAGCAAAATGCGTTTTTGCTCACTGTTTTTAAGTAGCAAAGTACCCTTGTTTGAGCTGCTGAGGTGAAAAATTATATTTTATAATTTATATAGTATGTTGTCCGTCCTCACTTTCGCTGTGGCGCCGCACGAACTTATTGTTCCTGAACATACTTTTGGGTAATATGGCATGGCATGTGGTCATGGCCTGGGGTACAGTACGACAAGAAATTGTAGACAATTATTGAGGGGCGCCACCAAAGAGTAAAGTTAGGTAGGCGCTACTTCCTACGTAACTGTCACATTTTTGACGTAAATGCTCAAACACGGCAACAATTTAGTATGGAAATGTACCGTAAAATGGGGTGAGTAGGTGCAAAACTGACATTCAAACCTCGACAACATTTTATTTTTACATTTGCAAACTGAATGGTGTATATAATTAATAAGTGTTCCGGACGTTTGTATTTTAGTTTTTATTTTATTTTGGGTAGTTAGTGGTAGTGGGTAGTAGTTAGTTTGGCTTTGACGATAAACAGGAAAACCCACCTCACCCCGTAGTCCCTCGTGTTTGGGGTGAGTTGGGTTTTCATACAAATGTGATTTTGGAAGATTATTGGATCGATTTTTTATTATTATGAGTATTACTATAGCTCAATTTTAAATTGGAATTCATTATTTTTGTAGCAGTAGCCTTAAAAACCCATCTCACCCCCCTTTCATCCCTTCTCTCCCCATTCATAACCCAACTCTCCCCGCGAACCCTACTCACCCCATTTTACGGTATTAGTTCCATTTTATTTAATTTCTACTATTTTATGTTATAATAATATAATAATATAAGTCTGGGGTAAAATAAAAAAATAACTGACGCACTTTGCTAAGCATGATGCTAAGTAGAGTCAGACCAATATAAGTTTGCAACGATTTTGATAGCACACGCAGTGCAAGTATTATTTAAAATCCGTCATAATTTCATAGAAGTTTGGTCTAACCAACGAACTAGAAACTAATTCTATGTATGCTCCATGTCTCACTAAGTACCAGTAGGTGGCAATTTTTACGTGTGATTTGCACCCCTAAAAACCTATTGTAGTAACTTTACTTTCAACACCAACAATGCTAATAAAATGATAGGTAAAAGTTAAAAAATCGCGACCCCACCGCCGTCGCATCATGCCAAAAAGTGCATTCTCCGCCGACCCCTAAAATCTCACCCTTGCGATATTCAATATCACCAATTTCCTACTTTTTACTAAAAAGTTTGACAAAAAAACCCTTTTCGCAAGGGTGCAACGGGTAGCCATTGTTAGTCTGCACCTGGTATGATTAGTTGTATTTTTATATTTTTTGTAGGTTTAAAAAAAGGAAATCCGTGTTTTTTACTAAAGCGCGTAACTATTTTCTGGGCGAATTCACTGAATTGTGTTATAGGAAATTGAAAATTAAAAGTTCCGATTGTGTGATATTCTAGTAAAAAAAAACTCTTTGTAAAAGTAGGTACAGTCAGGTATATCGGAGCGGCCAAGGTGTTCACAATATCTGAACACGCACTCTAACACCTTGACAATAGAGGCGTGTTCAGATATTTGTGAGCGCCTTAGCCGCTCCAATACATCTGATGGCGACTGAAAATTATAATTTATATGTAATGTAGATATTTTAGATTGTATACCTACCTGTCACAGAAGTCATCTCAATGCAAGCTTTGGCATATGTCACCATAACCACGCTGTTTGAAAAATACTGTATCCAGTATACGGAGACAGGGTTCAGTTCTAATAATAAAAATGCGATAAATTTACAATTTGAAATGTTTAATACACACATACGCATGAAATAACACAACGCTACATTTTATAAAAAATTTGGCGCCACCAGTGTAGAAGACATTAACAACTTTCAACCCTATTTACATCCCCATATGAGTTAAATTTTCAAAATTCCCTTATAGCCCTTTTCCAGACTAGTCTTCAAGTACTTCATCAATGCTGGATAAATTGGAATATATATTTGGCTTTCTTATGCTAAAGGGTTAAAAATATACTGAAGAAAAATATAAACTAACTTCTCCTGATGTATTATCTTCTTTTTTCTTCTTTCTTCTGTCTCGTTCTCAGTCGTTCTGCCGCCGCCCCGGAAAGCTAGCAGGCTGCACAGTCCACTAATAGTTGTAATACATACTATACAACCTACTACCTCACCGTTGCGGCGGCGTTCTGGCTCTTCACGCATCCTGGAATCTTCTGCTGTTTTTTTTAATAAATAGACTTAATAGTTATTTCTGTCACAAGGGGGCCAGTTGTTTAACCCCACATACTAATATTTAGTAAGTGTACAGTCAGCAGCAGAAGTGGCTAAGCGGGTCAGGTGTTCAAAATGATCTTGACGCGACTTAAAAGCGTGTCAAGGTAATTTTGAACACCTCGCTCGCTTAGCAACTTCTGCTGCTGACTGTACTTTTTATAGGACCAATCATTGGGTACTTTATCCTACCTCTTATATCACTGGTTTGGTTGAGAATTTATAGTACCTATACGACTAATAAATAAATTAAAATAATTGATCTATCTAAAAATTGTTCTACTACAATGTAGAAGGAGTCTAAGAAAATGTAATATTTAATATTAATGTATAACCCACTTATTCATAAAACCTTACTGGCCTGATTTAGTTAAATTATGTTTTATCCCTTTCTTACAAATACATAAGTCAAAATGACAGATAAGGACAACCGATTATTAGCTAATTAAGGTTTGTAGCGCGTTTATGGATAGGGGGGTAAATGAATAGGTACACACAAGAATTCCACAAACTTAAAATGGCTAAGGCAGTTTGTCCAAATCAAAATGATTTTAAGTAGTAGGTTAACACAATAAGTACTTTCAGCGATATGTACCATAAGTATCTAAAAATGTTTACTATAACATAACATAACAGAAAATTAGAACCCGACTATAAATCGTCGGGTGCACTAATTAACACCATTGAAATTATTGGACAATAAACCGTGTTACAAGTGTAATAAAGTGCATTGTTACTTTAATTTTTTGATAGTACTTAGTGACTTTTGCTTGTCACCCGACGAAATATTAATGAAGTAATCTAAACTAGGTGCTACTGAAACATATCATTTAGGTGAGGGTGGGGAGGGTCGATCCCTAGGGGACACTTGGTAAACTTCATTTTTAATCAAACCAAACGAGATACAATTTTTTGCGCTGGTAACACTCATTCATTCGTTCCTAACTTCACGTTCTGTCATGGCACTGTATCAGAAAAGTCAGTGGTTCAAAAATGGCGGACGGTGAAAGATTTTCTGCGTACTATATTCAATTTTCGGTAAGCTTTAACTGGATTTATTTTATAATATGAGATGGAAATGATGTTAGTAAGTGTGCTTATTTTATTTGTTGTTTATTGAAGTGATGATTAACTTGGATTACATTGATATACGCGAACACACGTTTCGAGTACGGCACGTTTTATAATCTTACTATGTATGGGGAGACTTTGTCTTTTTCTTCAGGGGAGATATGATTCCGGGATCATGTCACCCCCAAAGCGATCAAGTATACATTGTAATAAATTTACTTACAAAATGATTCATAGAGCTATCATAAATATTTTCTTTTCTTTAGTAAATCATGCCGCAAAAGTACGACCAGAGAAACACTGATTTAAACTTTCAAGGTTTTTGACTCATTATTGTTTATTAAAACGGGATTTAATGGCGTATAATTCAGTTTTTAATTATATAACCGACTCCGAACTCCGAAAACGGAATTATCCCCGTGGCCTTTGAAAAGACTAACTAAAGTAGACATCAACATTTTACGAACTACCCGCACATGGTCTTGTTTATCAAGTTAAACGTTTTACACACAGGGGATGTTACTCGGTCGACAAACAACACTTATAACGATATTTGGTTTTCAACCGGCGATATTTGTTTTTATGGATGAAATGCTATTTCAATGGCTTTCCGACCTTATGTACTATAGAACCGACGGTCCATAGAAAGGATTTTAGGATTATGCAGCTCAACCACCGTCCTCGAAACGTGAGCAGTAAATTTCTAAACTTATTTATTATAGTAAACAATAACGACCAGAGATGGGTAAAAAATTTAAAATTGCTGTAGGTATCTGACGCTAAAAATACCTTCATAATAACTTTAAAAAAATTAGCTTGTTACAAGAAATTTTATGTTAATAACTTAGATGTTTGTTTTTTTTTTTTAACTTTTTTTTTGGTTCAAAAATTGATTCCCTATTTTATGTTGTTTTATGGATAATACGATTACATTGTTTTTTAAAAGTACAAGATTATGGATTAATATGTGTTTGATATGTTCATATATTAATTTTCTGTAGATAAAGTGAAAAAATTAATGTAGATACTACCCTCGAAATATGACATTGCCGCTTAAAATCTTTTTACCAAGTGTCCCCAAATCTGGAAGACTTGATCCCTTCGGCTTAGATATCTGATTACCGGAAATACAACTTCAAAGCATGGAAGATGCAATATATATATGTTTGCTGTGTATTTTACAAATTATAGATGCATTGCTAATAGCGATCCGAGTTATATAATCAATGAGAATCTGGTATGGGGAGACATGGTAAAAATCTGTTTACCATGTGTCCCAAGAACCAGGGTCACTTGATCCCCCTAGGATCAAGGCTCCCGACCAGGGGTAAACAAGTCTCCCTTACATAGGGGACACATGGTAAAAGTCAACAGTATGGGTTTTCATTAAATAATGGTCTAATTTATTGCACAAATCTGTTCTAATTCAAACTATTAATGAAGAGATAAATTCTGAATCGTATGGTCTATAAAGTTTTTCAATACTACAAATAGTTAAGAAAATGTATGCAAAAAACAAAAGGGGTGATCAACCCTCCCCAGTTTCCCCTACAGAAAACACAATAAAATAAAAGATAATAAAAAGAAAGAACACGAAAAAAAGATAAAACAAATGAAGAAACGTCGACATCCCGCCAAAACTGTGGCCTCGTATACCAAACTTGTGTGGGCACGCGCTGCCGACTATATAGTCCAGCTGACACACGACTATAACTGCCAATCACCCCTACATAAGACTGCATGACTATAATTGTCAACGCAATCAGTCTCAATTAAACATCAGGTTGACTATACATGGACTATTACTGTTCAGTCACTAGGATAGTCTCAATGAAACATCTAATCATAGGCTTGTATACATAGCTGCCAGAGTGCATACCCAAATAGTGAAATAATTCCATTCATAAAGTGGATATGTACTTTTGCAGCTTGCTGTACATAGACTATAACCGAATTGGCACTGGACTAGTAAATGGTGACTATAATTGTAAAAGTCACTATTAATATCACAATAAATAATCTAGTCACACTCCTATGTGTGGAGTATAATCGACATTGGACGCTTACATAATGACTATAAATATTAAAATCAAGCTCAAGTGAAATAGTTTTATGTCAGTTTACTCATGGTCAGATTTACTAGTCAATATGACGATGAATGACAATATAGACACTAATTTATAGTCCTCATTTTTTTAGTAGACCATCGAAGTCAGGTCAAATATGTAGGTATAGTCATAATAGTCATAGCCAGGACTATAGTCGCAGGCGTGCCCCATCGACGGTGCGCACAAGTTCGGATCTACGGGTTTCAGTTGAGTGGGCCAAAGTGCTGGCTAAAAAGAAAATAAAACACTCGACTATAACTCAAGATTTAGCGACTATATATCACTACATACTTATATATCACTCAGCGGATCGAAATTGTTTAACATATTAAAAAAATACTCACTAAAATACCTAATAATTGAATTTTGCTTTAATCGCGGAAAAAGGTTTATTTCCATTTTATTTCCATTTGTCCCGGGGGCTCCACGTGACCGCCGCCATACATGAGGCGGAGATAGAAGGGAATATTGGGAATGATTCATATATGTACAGTCACCTGCAATAATATGTCACTCTTCGAAGGCCGCAAAAATATGTGACACGCTCTTATGGCTCTACAAATAAGATGTGTCAGATACTTTTGCGGCCTTCGTTGCGTAAGATATTATTGCAGGTGACTGTACATATTCCCATCTGTGCTCGGTGAGGAAAAATTTTAATATACCCGAAAAAATGCATTTTATAATACCTATATGAAAATTATTTAGTCTGTCAAATTGTAATGTAGGTTTAATACAAACGTAGGTTTAATTTAATACAGTGAAAAAGCTAGAGTCGAGCTGAGTAAGAAAATAAAATTACAATACAAATAAAAAGATAAAATCGAGAGCTGAACGTAGATCACTATAAACATGTAGGTACTATTATTTCGGAGGGCCAACGGACTGGCCAATTCGAGTTTTAGTTATTCGATCTGTTCCCGATACGATACTAAACCGTCAGACATTTCTTCAACCCAAAACGTCACTTTTTGTCACTGACAGAGCAGTTTAATATCGGAAACAGATCGAATAACTAAAACTAAAAAACGAATTGGCCTAGGAGATACAGTCGCCATCAGATATATCGGAGCGGCCAAGGCGCTCACAAATATCTGAACAAGCCTAGCTCTATCAAGGCGTTACACTGCGTGTTCAGATATTTTTGAGCACCTTGGCCGCCCCGATATATCTGATGGCGACTGTACTAGTGGATTCAAATTGTCTAGATGGTTCTGATTCGATTCAGATTTGAATAGTCACAGAAATTTGCCAAGTCTATCTGATTTTATTTATAACTAGAGTTCATCTAAGCTAAATATTTATTGACGATTATATTGCATAGAAATGATAGAAAAGGGAATTCTATCTATCCATACATTTTTATCGTAACCTGACGAAAAAACATTCTATAAAAATAATTTAAATTGGCACAGATTATTATGTAATATTTTACGTTAAATGATAGCGCCCTCTAGTGTCGACTACAATCAGCTCCCTTTCAAAAAGTTCGGAATAAGTTAACAAAATATGTAGGTTCACTAATTACACAATAAAAAGTGCTTGAATTGACACATATTCTAAAATGATAAGTGCATAAAATACCTAAAACAACGAGGAATTAATCAAGAATGTAGTAACTCAGGTCAATGTGGCTAATTCCGTCATAAGGGCTATCCCGTCTACTAGCGTTTTTCTCGAACTACGAACATAAATTGTCAATTTCATCAACAAAGCAGCGATTGTTTTTAGTTTCAGCAATTAAAAGCAGATGGGTTCCTGCGATTTAAAATCGATAGTAGTTTGTGTTACAAGGGATCAAAATGATATATTTCCGTCAAGGGCGTACATTCTGAATGAAGTGATGGATTCTACAATAGAATCCCGAACGTAGTGAGGTATTCTAAAGTAGAATCCTGAGCGTAATGAGGGATTCAAGTGTTAACGCCCAAGACGAAATAATTTTGATACCGTGTGACACATACTGCTTTTCACATCAACTATGAGGAAAATAAAAAATCTGATGCTTAAACAGATTATTTAAGCTAAAAAAATAATGTGCAAAAAAATTTAAAAATAGTGTGCTAGAACAGAAAAGTGTTACTTTGATCCCTCCTAGCAGGGAGGAAAAGTGCCACTTTGATCCCTTCTAGCAGGGACGAAAAAGCTCTTTTCCGAATAGGTGGTGTGAAAAGAAATATACGCTCGTGGATGGAAGACGAAATTAGCCGCATTGACCTTACACAAATTATTTGTGCACGTTGATGAATGCTGAAAAAAAAAAAACATTGCATTTTGAGCTTTCACACAAACTATCGTTATCCCATAGAAAACATCCACATCATATTTACATGCATAGCTGGTCAAGCAAATCTTGTCACCAAAAAAAAGGCGCGAAATTCAAATTTTCTATGGGACGATATCCCTTCGCGCCTACATTTTTCAAATTTGCCGCCTTTTTCTATTGACAAGATCTGCTTGACCAAGTTTATATGTAAATCGGATGACAATGCAATATTATGATGACGTGGCGCTGATCTGATGATGGATGGAGGTGGCCATGGGAACTTTGTGATAAAACAACGCAAAATAATTGTATTTGAGGTTGAGAATCTCGATGAGTATTAGTTGCCTGTGGAAAGAAAAGTACAGTCAGCGATGAAAGCTTGTACCAAAAATGATTTTTTGTCGAAAACTTATTCAAGTTTCGAAGTTATCCCAAGGCACCTTAGTGGACCCTACCCAGTAGGTATGCCTGTGCGTTTGGTCGTCACGATTGTGTCAGGGATGTGGCGATTGTCCACCTGTAGTTTTCTTAGCCGCACCTGAAATGAAATAATGAGATTTTAAGTCACACTTTAAATTAATACCTATTATCTAAAAATGCCTATAAAATAATCCATATAAAGATAATATATGTCATTGATACACCAAGGCGGTTTGTTAACAAAGGGCCTACCGGGAAACGCGAAAATCGAAACTCCGCTGCCTCTTTTTAGCTCGAATATGCAAGAGTGATAAAGAGGTTAGGTAACAAAATTTCGATTCTCTCGTTTGCGGTAGACCCTCAGATTGTGAGTAATTGAAGGGATGTTTACAAAAACAACATAACTGCTTAGAGCGGTTGACACTTTTTTAAGAACATTGTTAATCGTTTCAGGTCACAACCAGTGTAGTCAGTTATGTTGTTTTATTTTTGTATAATTACATCCCTTCAATTGTGGAAGTGGCGCCCCCTCCGCAAAGTTTCGCGTAATATTCCCTATTGCTCATACCTCATACCTACATAAAATGCATCGTGATATAAGGAGAGCTTTACGCTGAATCACGTATAAAAAAAACTATACGCATTACGCACTACTCGTAACAATACTAGGTGTGATGGAGTCCAAAATCCGTTAGAAAACAAAAAAAAACATTTTTGTCAGAAAACACAATGCCAAAAAGTGTGAGAGCAAAACAAAAAATAACAAAAGCTCAATAGAGACAAATTGTGAACGGTTTTATGTTTTTTGTATTTTTTTGCAAAAAAGGAAGTGAATTTTGCAATGATTACGGTATCTTCGTTTAATGGCTTCCGATTTCTTTGATCAGCAGGTAACATAGGGAGGACGTGATATTTTTAAAATTAGCAACGTTGTACAGCCAGCAGCAGAAGTTGGTAAGCGGGCGAGGTGTTCAAAATTACCTTGACGCGCTCTTATACTCTTAACAATAAAGTCGCGTTATGATCATTTTGAACAACTCGCCCGCTTAGCAACTTCTGCTGCTGACTGTAGAGACGTCCCTAAATAATCCTTAAAAAGCGGCCAAGTGCGAGTCGGACTCGCCCATGAAGGATTCCGTATTTAGGCGATTTATGACGTATAAAAAAAAACTACTTACTAGATCTCGTTCAAACCAATTTTCGGTGGAAGTTTACATGGTAATGTACATCATATATTTTTTTTAGTTTTATCATTCTCTTATTTTAGAAGTTACAGGGGGGGGGGGGGGGACACATTTTACCACTTTGGAAGTGTCTCTCGCGCAAACTATTCAGTTTAGAAAAAAATGATATTAGAAACCTCAATATCATTTTTGAAGACCTATCCATAGATACCCCACACGTATGGGTTTGATGAAAAAAAAATTTTTGAGTTTCAGTTCGAAGTATGGGGAACCCCAAAAATTTATTGTTTTTCTTTTCTATTTTTGTGTGAAAATCTTAATGCGGTTCACAGAATACATCTACTTACCAAGTTTCAACAGTATAGTTCTTATAGTTTCGGAGAAAAGTGGCTGTGACATACGGACGGACAGACAGACGGACAGACGGACAGACGGACAGACAGACAGACATGACGAATCTATAAGGGTTCCGTTTTTTGCCATTTGGCTACGGAACCCTAAAAACCGGCTAAGTGCGAGTCGTACTCGCGTTCCAAGGGCTCCGTACATTAAGTCCGACTCACGCTTGACTGCACATTTCTAATAGGTTTTCCTGTCATCTGTAGGTAAAGAATTATTATGTGTATTTTTTTCAAAATTTTTGACCCAGTAGTTTCAGTGATAAAGAAGGGGGGAAAGGTCGGACAGGCTGACATACAGACGCATGAGTGATCCTATAAGGGTTCCGTTTTTTTCATTTGTAGGTACGTAGGTACCCTAAAAATAAACATGATTCAGCATTAAAAAAGACAATGCATTTAACGCTTTATCCAAAACGGTTTTTGGGTTGGTCTTTATTTCGTTGTATACTTTTAAGTCAGATTTTGATAAAATTACATTACCTACCCAATTTTCAATAACGTATTTTTTTGTGTGGAAACGTGAATGAAATGTCTTTAAAAAGATTTTTCCTGACATCTATAGCCATTATAGGCACAGAACTATTTTGTGTATTTTTGTCAAAATTTTAGACTCGGTACTTTCGGAGATAAAGGGGGAGAATGGTTGGACAGACAGACTGACGCACGAGTGAACCTATAAGGGTTCCGTTTCCTTTTGAGGTACGGAACCCTAAAAAGTCTGTATAATCTGTGCATTTAACCTCATTAAAAAAGTATTCGTCTTCAACAGTAAAGGACGCATCCCCTCAATACTAGTATCAACAGGTGTTCGCGATTTTCGCTAAAAAGTGTAAAAAGCGACGCGTGAGAAACGCGGCAGATGGTCGCAGGCGCAGCTTTTTGTGACGGTGGCAAACAAGCGCACACGGTCGGCTCTGTAACGACGGTTCATTATTGAACCAATCAATTCAATTTCAATGTTTTCAATTAAACAAATAATTATTCGCAGTAAAAAATAGGAAAAAAAAAATACGAACTTATGTCTGAAAAATTTAATGAATTTATGGTATTTGATTGACATTAAAAGTTTTTTTCTTGCAGTCCCCTAAAATAGTTCCAATTCTGGTGTTATTATTTATATTTATTACTTACAATTAGATTTGACAAATTTGAAATTACAAACTGTTCCCTAACCTAAGTAGTTAATATTTTATTAAAAAAAACATCAGGTTTCGATAAATGGTGGATAAATATATAGAGTTCCATATTCTGTACAATATACTTCACAGTAAATATGTCCTAAAAATACTTTCATAAATCAACGAAAATTGCATATTTCTTTGGGACTACGTGCATTTTTTTAGCATTAGAAAAACGCTGTTCAAAAATTAGTAACTATTACTTATGAAAGCAAAATAATGTAAATAATCGTATATGATTCATAATTGTTACATACTTATTTGCCGTGACTTATTGTATAACACTTTAAAGTCCCGCGTTTTGTACACATATTTAATTTCACAAACGGGTCTAACACGATATATTTTCATTGTTTTTATTTTTACCTTAAATTCCGACGTTCCAGCTGAGTTGCACCAGCTGTGGTCACGGAAAGACAACTCAGCTGAAACGTCGAAATTTAAGGTAAAAAAAACAATGAAAATATATCGCGTTAGACCCTTTTGTGAAATTAAATATTTTTGCCGTGACATACTTAGTTTTCAAAAGTGTTTTGTCAATAAAAAGACACGTCAAGATTGTTTACCTTTTTTCTAATGCTAAAAAAAGAACTATAGTTTTGATTTCATATTTATTCCGCGAACTAGAAGCTCTTGAAACTAAACAATTTTACAAAATCGGCCCACAAATAAACAAGTAATAGTTAGCTATTATTGTTTCTACTCAAAATAAGTTCTCCACCGGGACCCGTAGTCAAAACAGCACTAAACGTAGTCTGCTCGCCGTCTAGACGAGGGGGTGTTAGTGGGAGGGGAGAGGAGGGGGGGGGGGGAGCCAGTCTAGACAGCTGATCGACTTTATACAGACTAATTGTCGAGCTCAGCTTGTTTTCTGTAGGTAATGGTAACCTGCAAATAACTCTAGATGATCTTTTAATATGAACTTAGCGACCCGCCCCGGCTTCGTTGCAAAAAACCTTAATAAATTATACACCTAAACCTTGCTCAAGAATCACTCTGTTAATAGGTGAAAACCGCATGAAAATCCGTTAAGTAGTTTTCGAGTTTATCGCGAACAAACCTACATACACACAAACAGACGCGGCGGGGGACTTTGTTTTAAAAGTTAATAAATGATACACCTAAACCTTCCTCAAGAATCACTCTATTGATAGGTGAAAACCGCATGAAAATCCGTTCAGTAGTTTTCGTGTTTATCGCGAACATACCTACATACACACAAATAGACACGGCGGGGGACTTTGTTTTAAAGGTGTAGTGATTTACTGGGTCAATTTCACCAAACGAGCATTTTTGTCTAATTCCCATGGAATTTTGAAATACCAACATTACACAAAAAAAAATATGCTGATAATTTGATAAAAAATATAATAAACATTAATTTTCTTATGGGGTAAAAAAATTCATAAAACTATAAAAGTTATTTCAATTTAAAATTTTGGTCAGGGCACGGGAGTTAGTGTGTCCATGGGAATTAGATTTTACTAGCACGGAAATTAGAACATGGCACAGGAATTGTTTTCTTAGCTTATTTTGGTAGTTAAAACTATTATTTATGTATATTTTAATCTACAATAATATACTTCAACCATACTGAAGCGGCATCGAACATAATATCTTCTTTAATTTTAGTTTCGGACGACAAATCTACGAAAGTATGATACACTAAAAACTACGTATTTGACTAATCGTTTCCTTGATTTTAATGGCAACTAATCTCTCTTTCTTAGTAAAATATACATATTTCAAAACAATACTTTGAGTAGTAGCGTAAACATGTCCGCCTTACATACAAAACTATTCATTAAAAAGTGTCATTATGTATCTGCATGTAGATAGGTACAAGGTGTATGATCTGGTATATGGCCGTATAGGAAATGATACTAAGATATAAATAGGGGCACAGAGAGAAGAAGTTATTGTGTAAGTTAATCTGAAGAAATCGAATATGCTGCCTTCATAAATTCATAACACAAAAAATTGTTTAACCACATATGAGGTAAGGACACCCGAAGGGTAGAAAAAGGCTAAAGAGAGAAGAGAGAGAGAGGTAAGGTGGGGTAAGACTATCACCGGGGTAAGACTATCACAGACAGACAGACATGACGAATCCATAAGGGTTCCGTTTTTTGCCATTTGGCTACGGAACCCTAATAAGGTATCTAATAGTATTACGGTTTAATTTATAACAACTAATCTATTAAACGAGCAATTCTTGTATATATTTCGGGGATCTCGGAAACGGCTCTAACGATTTCGATGAAATTTGATCATATATGAGGGTTTTCTGGAGTGAAAAATCGATCTAGGTAGGTGTTATCTCTGGAAAAACGCGCATTTTTGAGTTTTTAGGTAGGTAGGTATATGTTTTCCAAGCAAAGCTCGGTCTCCCAGATATTTAAACTTTATACGGCATACGCTGTCAGCTGTCAAATTTACAAAAACAAAACATTGCAAATGTGATTCATTTTGTTTCATGTAACCTTAGGTACAGGTATTATAATATGTAATAATTCCAGAAATAGTTTTATGTTTATATAATATTTTAATGTTATAATATGATCAATGAATAAGGTAAGGTGGGGTAAGACTAACAGTACAAGGATTCCATACAAGTGATAGTCTTACCCCGGTGTCGTCTTACCCCACCTTTCCTTACGTATTAAAATTGCCCGGGTTATTCGGGTCCATCCTGTATGTACTATAGTACTTATACTAAAAAACTATTCACAGATTTTTGTGCATTCTTTAAGATTTCCTTAAATGTAAAATAGACAGATATACGTCGTATTATTATTACATATAATATATATTCAATGCCAATATATATATGTAATAATAATATGACGTAAACATTGCCAATTAACTTACAGTGCCGGAATAAAAGATTTGTTGACAATATATGTAATACTTTCTAATTCCCGTGCCACTTAATCAGCTGTTTTAGGTAAATTTGCTATGGGAATTAGGGCACGGAAATTAGAATTCGTAATAAAAAAATTCGCCAAAAATTTAAATCGTGTTTGACCAAACTGTTATGTTATCGCTTACATAAAGATACATAAAGGGCTCCTAAATATGACAATTGTCATTGAAAAGCTATGTGGAAAATAAAATTTATAAGGGGCATCGAAATTAGAAAAATATTGTCGCCCACCCGGATTCCGAAATACTTACGCGATTTGCTCGAACACGCCGCGGCTTGACTTACATCCGCTTGCTTTGAGAGACAGCCGAATACTGCCAGTACAGGTGAGGCGGGACACGAGGCGGTTCAAATACAAACGTCGGCTGTCAGAGCCCTTTGAGTTTTGCCGACGAAATTTTACTCGCGCGCTCGGACAAAATTTAAACATCGATCACAAGTTATTTACCACAATGAAGTTAATAGTATATGTGCTCAGTGATAGTTTAAGTAGTAGTAGTTTAAGTATTTGACACTAAATTAGTGATACTAATGTAGAATTTTTCGTAGGATTTTTCATTATGCTCAAAAGTAGATTCCGGACAGGGCACGGGAGTCTCAAATTACTGAGCCTTTAGGTATTTTTATGTGTACTCTAAAAACCAACTAATCAGTGAATTCATATGGAACTCGGTGTGAAAGTGTGACTTCTTTATGTAAAAAAAAAATGGTAAGTATTATCTGATGCTAACCCGCGATTTTCATCACGGACAGAAAAAAAATCGTGTTCAGAAATTGACCCTACTGTATTGATGAACTAGAAATAATGAGGCAGATCTTATGAGGCTGTGGCTGTACACTTATGAAGGGTGGTAATATTTGATTGGATGTGATAGAAAGAGGAATAGGAGAGAAAGGGTTCCGAGATTTTTATTTCCATTCCGTTACCATTTTTCATAGACTTTACTTATATGACGGTAGGGTAGCGGAATGGACGGATAAAAAAATATCTACGGAAATTTTGGAAAAGCTCGTGATTCTGAGATACTTAATCACGAAACATTCAATAACTTAAAAATTCCCCAATTTAAAAAAAGTTTAGGGTACAATATAAATATAAATTCCCCAATGGCCTATAAACATAGGGTGACAGTTCAGTATAGTATGAAAAAAATAGTTCCAGTGAAATTCCGCAACATGGCGCGTGATCATTTATTCCGTCAGGCTTTAGAAGGGTTAATATTGTTAACACGTCATTTTATTGAGGTACAGGGAGTATGGTAGATAAATAATTTGATACATAGTGACACATTTGAACAAGAAATTCAAAACTAATAGTCACATAATATATGCAAATACGCGTAATGAATATGTATGAGACCGTTATGTTATATAACGTGGTTATATATAACCGTAATTAAAGTTGGCGCCAGTTATATAACAGTGTAGATGTTTCTTTATAAATCTGTCAGAAAAGTAGGTCTGTCTGTCTGTAGCTTTAGATTTTAAGCACCTCTCTATAAATTCTATTTTTCAGGGTTTCGTAACTCAAAAGGAAAAAATGGAACCCTTATAGGATCACTCGTGCGTCTGTCTGTCCGACCATTAATAATTGGATATAGGATAGTTTTTAGGGTTCCGTAGGTACCCAAAGGGTAAAAACGGGACCCTATTACTAAGACTCCGCTGTCCGTCCGTCTGTCACCAGGCTGTATCTCACGAACCGTGATAGCTAGACAGTTGAAATTTTCACAGATGATGTATTTCTGTTGCCGCTATAACAACAAATACTAAAAACAGAATAAAATAAAGATTTAAGTGGGGCTCCCATACAACAAACGTGATTTTTGACCGAAGTTAAGCAACGTCGGGCGGGGTCAGTACTTGGATGGGTGACCGTTTTTTTGCTTGTTTTGCTCTATTTTTTGTTGATGGTGCGGAACCCTCCGTGCGCGAGTCCGACTCGCACTTGGCCGGTTTTTACCAATCATCATCAACATTGTCATTTCAAAAATCATACGTTTTTAGGGTTCCGTACCCAAAGGGTAAAAAACGGGACCCTATTACTAAGACTTCGCTGTCCGTCCGTCCGTCCGTCTGTCACCAGGCTGTATCTCATAAACCGCGATAGTTAGACAGTTGAAATTTTCACAAATGATGTATCTCTGTTGCCGCTATAACAACAAATACTGAAAATAAAATAAAATAAATATTTAAGGGGGACTCCCATACAACAAACACGATTTTTAGGGTTCCGTAGCCAAATGGCAAAAAACGGAACCCTTATAGATTCGTCATGTCTGTCTGTCTGTCCGTCTGTCTGTCCGTCCGTATGTCACAGCCACTTTTCTCCGAAACTATAAGAACTATACTGTTGAAACTTGGTAAGTAGATGTATTCTGTGAACCGCATTAAGATTTTCACATAAAAATAGAAAAAAAACAATAAATTTTTGGGGTTCCCCATACTTCGAACTGAAACTCAAAATTTTTTTTTTCATCAAACCCATACGTGTGGGGTATCTATGGATAGGTCTTCAAAAATGATATTGAGGTTTCTAATATCATTTTTTTCTAAACTGAATAGTTTGCGCGAGAGACACTTCCGAAGTGGTAAAATGTGTGTCCCCCCCCCCCCTAACTTCTAAAATAAGAGAATGATAAAACTAAAAAAAATATATGATGTACATTACCATGTAAACTTCCACCGAAAATTGGTTTGAACGAGATCTAGCAAGTAGTTTTTTTTTAATACGTCATAAATCGCCTAAATACGGAACCCTTCATGGGCGAGTCCGACTCGCACTTGGCCGCTTTTTTGCTCTATTTTTTGTTGATGGTGCGGAACCCTCCGTTCGCGAGTCTGACTCGCACTTGGCCAGTTTTTTTATAGAAATGCCTACCTTAATACCTTTACTGATTACTCGTATTTTGTAATTGTCAAATGAAGGGATGTTTACAAAAACAACATAACTGACTACACTGGTTGACACCTGAAACGATTAACAATGTTCTTAAAAAAGCGGCCAAGTGCGAGTCGGGCTCGCCCATGAAGGGTTCCGTATTTAGGCGATTTATGACGTATTAAAAAAAAACTACTTACTAGATCTCGTTCAAACCAATTTTCGGTGGAAGTTTACATGATAATGTACGTATCATATATTTTTTTTAGTTTTATCATTCTCTTATTTTAGAAGTTACAGGGGGAGGGGGACACACATTTTACCACTTTAGAAGTGTCTCTCGCGCAAACTATTTAATTGTTTCAACAGTGTAGTTCTTATAGTTTCGGAGAAAAGTGGCTGTGACATACGGACGGACAGACGGACAGACAGACAGACAGACAGACATGATGAATCTATAAGGGTTCCGTTTTTTGCCATTTGGCTACGGAACCCTAAAAAGTGTCAACCGATTTTTGTAAACATCCCTTCAAATGTAGACATTGAAAAGCATAAATACCTACAGATGTAGTGCATAATTTGTTTTCCATCGTATTTTCACAGAAGCGTACGAACGTGTCTTGCTATTTCAGTCAGTCTCGGTACACAAAGTACTGAGGTTGCCTGAAGTAGCACAAATACTCCGAGAAAATACGATGGAAAACAATTATGCACTAGGTACATCTTTACATCGGTGCTTATTTATACCTAATAATTAATAAGTCGCAAAATATATTTGTCGTATATTTTGAAAATTTAAACCTACCTTTGAAAAAACACTTCGTTATTGGTAGGTAGATCTGGTTGTATTAGCATCCCTTCAACGTGTAATTCATTCATTCACCCCTGAAATCAACAAGAATTATAGTTAATTTCAGGGATTAGTTTTTCTTGACTTGGGGCCTAGACAAGTTGACTTTAATCTAGTCTATTACTTGTACTCAGTGCTATATTTGTCTACCGTTCTTCATAGATTCCCATCTACTCAAAGGTTAACTGAAAGAGATCCCTTAAGGGATAAGTGCGCCTGTCCTGTGTCATATAATCTTTTATGAAGATGCCAATCGAAACGAGTACTGGTGGCCTAGCCAAGGTGACAATCGCTATCGCTTCGCCATCGAATCGCTTTGTTTCTTTATATCACTTCCATATTAGTGTGACAGTGATGTGATATATGGCTTTGGTATCGCGGTGCCTGTGTCTCTGGGATTAACCCTGAATTATATACCTACCTATACGTTCCCGGTACTAGTATGTATGTATGTATGTGATAATGATAAGCTACGTCAGGCCGCGCCCACAGGATGTCCAGCAGACGTCGTGCTACTACTGATAACGCTGTGACGTGGTAGTAGGGTTGCGTACACAAAGGGTAAAAACGGGACCCTATTACTAAGACTCCGCTGTCCGTCTGTCTGTCACCAGGCTATAAAAGAATGTGCACAAATCATGCGAGATGTCTTCGGCTACTTTTTGACTTAATGTTTAAGTGTACTAGTATAAGGTGGCTAGTTTTTGAAGGGTGGCCAGTTATTGAAACCTTATACTAAAATGAATTCTGTTTATAGGTGAATAGAATTCATTTTTAGTTTAAGATGGCCAGTTATTGGTCGGTGGCCAGTTACTGGCGAATTACCCTATATAGGTAAGCTGGTTGATAAATAGGCAATAATTCATTATTTACCTGTAAATGCAATGGTGATGCCCCGTTGTCTATGTTCAGGCACAGGTATGTACTCGTAGGTTTCAGCGACACGTATAGGTGCTGAAACAATTGAAAATTCTTATCAAAACACAGTCTTAAGGGGCCCACTGATTACTAGTCCGCCGGACGATATCGGCCTGATAGTTGTTCGGAACTGTCAACTTTTTGTTCTAACTGACAGGCCGATATCTTTATAATAACGCCAGCACTCTTATTGAATAGGGTATTTGGCTACTAGTCAAGTCAGTTTCTTTTTAGGGTTCCGTACCCAAAGGGTAAAAACGGGACCCTATTACTAAGACTCCGCTGTCCGTCCGTCCGTCCGTCCGTCTGTCACCAGGCTGTATCTCACGAACCGTGATAGCTAGACAGCTGAAATTTTCACAGATGATGTATTTCTGTTGCCGCTATAACAACAAATACTAAAAACAGAATAAAATAAAGATTTAAGTGGGGCTCCCATACAACAAACGTGATTTTTGACCGAAGTTAAGCAACGTCGGGCGGGGTCAGTAACTCAGTACTTGGATGGGTGACCGTTTTTTTGCTTGTTTTGCTCTATTTTCTGTTGATGGTGCGGAACCCTCCGTGCGCGAGTCCGACTCGCACTTGGCCGGTTTTTTCTAACTGTCAAAACGATTTTGCTACTACCTATATGGAATTTATATGAAACACTAGCATGTGACGTCACAATCAAATAACCTACTCATTATTATTGTTATACGGGTTTTGAAATAGAAACTGTGTCTAAAAATACCTGCTGTCTACGTTTCTCTATTAATCTTTTGGTGCTCTATTTCATGCATGGTGTAAAATAATTTATTTTAAATACAGTCAAATACCCAATTGTGAAAGTTTTGATTTCGTTTTGATACGACCTTGACAATCACTCATGCTGATATATTATAAGGGCCGGTACAGACGGACTGCAACTTAAAACATCATGAAAAACGCTTTAAAATTAGAAGAATGTAATAGATCGTATATTATTATTTATAATTCTAATATATTTTCAAAATAAAAACGAACTATACAAGTTGTAGTCTGTCTGTATCGGCCCAACTTTTGATTTAAAGAGTAAAGAAGCTTTTAAAAATTGCGTGGATTTTATTTTTCGGTCCTAAATGTGTTAGAATGTAGTAGTAGTAATCACTTTATTGTACACAACACAGGTTTACATGAAATTGACAGAAATAGAGGTACGCAGGCGAACTTATCCCTATAATGGATCTCTTCCAGCTAACTTTTGACTTCGAGTAGATGTTTTAATACCTACTAATCTTATGGGAGTCTAACTAAATTAAATAATGTAGCTTTACATCACGCTTTGCGTTTTCAGGAGGTTTTTTTTAAAGATTTGATTGGCATACATAGGTTACCTACTGATATAAATAAAAATACTCATGACTGCATTGTACAGTCGCCGTCAGATATATCGGACCAACCAACGTGATAAAAACCAACTGACGGTTTGTTCAGATATTTGTGGACACCTCGGTTGCGCCGATATATCTGACGGCGATGGTGTAGGTAAGTAAGTAAGGCTCGCCCCGTGTCGCAGCTTTCGCAGACGGGCCGCAGACATTTTTTGCCGGCGCCCGCCACGACCGGTTTCATGGCACAAGCCACGAGAAATCGCGGACGTAAAGTGTCATTCAATAGAACTTGCTAACTATGTAAACAAACCGCCATACTAAAATTGACACTGAACGTCAATTTACTAGTAACTTTTGTTTACATAGTTAGCAAGTTCTATTGAATGACACTATATGTGATGAGACACTTTCTTTGAAACTATTTATTCATATTAAGGTACAAAAACAATAAATAAATACAATTTAAAATTACAATTAAACTAAATACAAACTACTCTAAAATAAAACTAAACTAAATCTAAAAAGGCCCCTGCGGCAAGGTTCCCAAGATGCTGGCTGCGTTATCACGCTGAACTGCCGGACTCAAGCGTTGAGCGAGGTAACTGCCAGCTCTTGGGTCCCCAGTTGCGTCCCTGAGTCTCTTTGAAAGGTCTCCAAAGAGACTCAGTGCGCCAGGACCCCACGGACCCAGGGTCTCGACGCCGAAAGGACCAAATCTGTATTTGGCACTGAGACCGCGGTATTTCCCCACCTTTGCATTTTCGGATTAGTTTATTAAAATATTCGGGGTAGACAAAGAAATTGCAGCTACCCATTAAAGTTACTAATTTCGTTCGGGTAATAGTTCAGTGTTGTTTTATTTATATCTCCGTTGACATTTGCTGGGACGTCAGTCTTTCCGTGAGTTCCGTGACCACAGCTGGTGCAACTCAGCTGAAACGTCGGAATTTAAGGTAAAAACAATGAAAGTATATCTTTTTTTTTTTTTTTTATTAGGCACACAAAACAGATAACATTTGTTACATGAAATAATTATTTTCAGTACAGGTTTTGGTCGGGAATGCCATCCAAAGCATGTATGCACATCATGAAAACATATTGGAGCGAAAACTACAACTATGCTAAGGCTACAGCTAACTAACTTAATTAAAAATTATATCGCGGTAGACCCGTTTGTGTAATTAAATATGTGTACAAAACGCGAGAGATTAAAGTGTTATGTCCGTACTAGGGCTTGCAATATCCGCCCCTTTTTCGTATCCGGATATTTCGAATATTTATTATTTGACTATCCGGATATGGATATCCGGATAAAACGGATAATTCGAATACTTACTTTGTATTTAATAAAAAGTATAATATAATACAATTTTACGTATACTAGGCTGCGTAACAGCAAGTATTAAGCTATTTTTTGACGTTTTACCTTTTCGCCGATGCTTTTAAGTTGATGTGTAAGTACAAACATACAGCTGGTGTAACCGTGAGGTTAGGTTAGTTAAGGTAGAACGAATTATTATTATCTGGAGTTGCCAGTTGCCACGTGACGTGATAATGGCAAAATGAAATTATACTCACCAAAAACTAAAATCATTGTACGGCAAAGATTTCTTAGCTTGATTAGATATGGTTTTTCGAACGGCTGACACAAACTATATTTGCAATTATTTACTAGGCTATGGTGACGGCGACACCTCAACCCTCCATTTAATATTGGTAGTCTATGCTGCAAAATTCTTTTCTTGATAATGGTTTTGATAATATTTAGAAAGATATGGTGAAAAGATTTGCTGGCTATGGATGAGGTCTTGGTGGCTCAGATGGCAGAGCGCTGGAGTATCGATCCAGAGGCCGTGAGTTCAAGTCTCACCCAAGACAGTAATTTTTCCACTTTTAAATTTATTCTAAGCTTAATATTTAGAGAATCAAATAAGATCTTTTACCTGTTAGAAGGGTCTCTTCTTGTTGAGATTTTACATTGCATTTAAAGTCAATCGAGGTTTTCACTACAGATTTATTCAAATACAAAATGCTAAAACCTTCATCATATCTCGCTAAATCCTACTGCATTTCGTTTGGCAGTTCAATATCAACCGAAGTTCTCCTCCGTTGGACTCACTTTAGTTCTGTTCGCACTTTGTTAATCATGTACTCGGACGCTAACATGCAATAATGACAGCGCACCAGTTTGACAGGAACACGGTACAAGTACACTCAAAGTTACTTTTACGGAGCTAAACTGTCATACAATAGAACTTGCTAACTATGTAAGAAACAAACTGCCATACTAAAATTGAAACTTTTGTTTACATACTTAGCACATGTTCTATTTTTACACTTTAGGTCGATCTGCATAAGATTATTCTCAAATATTAAAAAAATAAGGGTGTAATCGGCAATCAAGGAGTAATAATTTAAATAAACAATTTTTATAACGTAAAAATGTATCCAAATAAATAAAGTCAACCGACAACGTGATTTACATTATAACTTTCAACGTTTTATTAAGCAGTTATTAAAAAAAATTAGTATTCGAATTATTCGTTTTATCCGGATATCAACTTACTCAAAATCCGGATAGTATATTTAACGGATATTCGGATAAAACGGATATCCGGATTGCAAGCCCTAGTCCGTACTCCGTACATGTTTTGTCATCGTCACGAATAAAAATCTTATCTTGTATCTAATCGCTGCCTCTCGTGCCGTAGACCGAGTGTCCTGCTATCGAACGACGGGTTACCGACTTGCTGCTTTGCCACTTCGCCACGGTTTCTCAGTGGCCGGTAGAGTCACTGTTGCTAAGCGGACAGATTGCTCAAAATTATGTGAACGCGCATTGGACACGGACAGGGGGACTAGCCAAGATGGCTATCGTTTGCGCCACGACCATATAGAAATATAAGTAAAGAAAAAGTGGTAACCCATACATCAGCTTTCTTACCAAAACGCGAGTTATTTCGTAGTCGACATCTAAGGTCAACTAGTGCACTAATATGGGAGTTAGAGCGAGATGCATAGAAAGTAAATTACGTTCTCGATGGCGTTTATGTTAGTGCCAAACTGCTGGTAGCCACACTGTAACTACTTTTAAGTTAGTTCGTTTATACTGAACTGTGATTCGGTGGGCAAAGTTACGTTAGAAGGCAAAGTTTTATAATGATAATCTTAATTATATCCATCCCAATTATGTACAGTCAGCTGCAAATAATGTTAATGTTCGTCAGTTCTCTCAAATGTCAGGGTTCAAAACTTTTCACAAAAAACAGAAACATTGCTTCCGCAGTCGGTTAATCAATGTTTTCAAGCTTTACTTTGCACTTTAAAGCTTTTTTTAAATCCCATTGTACCAAGCATCCCTTTCGCAAAAAATAAAAAAAAACTCCTTTGTACCATTTTTTGTCTCTGACAAACTATGACGTATTTCAACGGAAACACCTCGAGGCATAGGACTTTTTAAAATAAATCCATCTGAGCAGCTGATTCGTAAAAAACTGCAGTTCGGCAATGCAGTTTTGTTGTGAGGAACTTATTTCGAGTGGGAACTACTAAAATCGACTTTATTGCGGTAAAATAAGGTTGAAAATTCAAAAGAGAACAGTTTTAGGGTTTCGTTTTCTTGTAAGTAAACCAAGATTTGTATTTGTACAGTCGCCATCAGATATATCGGAGCGGCCGAGGTGCTCAAAAATATCTGAACACGACTCTAACCGCTAACGCCTTGACAATAGAGGCGTGTTCAGATATTTATGAGTGCCTTGGCCGCTCTGATAGATATGATATGATGGTGACTGTACCTGCAATAATATGTTACTTTTCGAATGCCGCAAAAATATCTGATACTCTCTTATGACTCTACATATAAGATCGTTTCAGATATTTTAACGGTCTTCGTTGTGTCACATATATGTAATATTATTTTGCAGGTGACTGTACATAGGTAAGTTAATTTTATCAGTTGGTATGTCTACCAACGGTTTGTTTGTTCACTCATTTCTAAATTGGCGGTTTTGTTCGTCATAATATTGGTTGACGACCGGTCTGGCCTAGTGGGAAGTGAGTAGTGACACTAGTGACCCTGTCTTTTTACGTTCAGCTTAGAGACTCACTACGCTCAAGATCCTTAATCTAAAAACTTGCTAGAGGAAGTCTCAGAACTACCAACAAAATATAATTTAGCGATATTGTTGCACAAATTACTATTATATAAAAAAATCTCAGAGTTAATATATAGGTACGGAACCACTACATTATATCGACTACACGTCACGCGCCACCACGCGCTGAATTTTTTAGATCTTTTTACACCGTATCGCTTTTATATGTGACGTTATCTATGAAAAGGGACCTTATTGTCGATGGCGCTTACGCCTTTGTTAACGATGGTCCGATATAAATACAATGCCGCGCGACGCTGTGCGGCGTAAGCGCCATCGACAATAAGGTCCCTTTTCATAGATAATGCCCCATATTGATTTTATAGATGTTTCTATTGATTCCACATCTATTGTAAAAGGAATTAGGGTTATAGCAAAGGGTGGAAGATAATTTAGAAAAAAAAAAACTATTGTTGTATGAAAAAGTAACGCCCTCTGAAGCGAATAAATGTGCAATTGTCATCTATTGATAGAAAATACGTAAAAAAATGGCGGCGACGCGATTTTATTAACAGTTAAAAAAACCTTTTTTGTTGAGATTTTAGAGCTGAGTGTACTTTTCCTATGTCTTGTCAATGAGGCTACTTCCGTCATAGGGTATATTCCGTCCACGAGCGTATATTTCTTTGATTTCCAATCGTAGGAAAACCCATCTGCTTTTGCTGAAACTAAAAGCAATCGCTGCTTTGTCGATGAAATTATCGATTTTGTTCGTTGTTCAAGAAAAACGCTGGTGTACGGAATAGTCCCTATGACGGAATTAGCCACATTGACCTTATATAATTATTTTGACGATTTAACCAAACACAAATATGTTCCACTGGTTCTTTATCACTACATAGTATAAAACAAAGTCGCTTCCCGCTGTCTGTCTGTCTTGTATTGGCTCCTCTACACGATGGCCCAGCGCTGCGCCATCGCCAGCGAGATTGCCATGCGATGGTTGGAACGCAAAGTCTACACGATGATGGCGACATTCAGTTGTGATCTATCCGGTTTCCAAGCGATTTCCATGCGAAGCCGGGGCGGGTCGTTAGTTAAATATAAAATACAAGATTAAATCAAAATGTGACCTATTTTTTACATGACTACCTTTAAAATTTAGTAAATAAAAAAAACGCGTACTTAAAGGTTTTAATACCGAACAGGCGTGATTTTAATTTTGTTGTCAATGTTTCCGTTTTTCGATAAAATAAATGATGATTATAGTCCCCTATTCTGGGTAGAATATATTTCACCAGTAACTGACCACCTGTTAGTAAGTTTAGTAACTGGCCACCCTAAACTAAAAATGAATTCTATCATAATTAATTTTAGTATAAGGTGGCTAGTTATTGAAATGAAACCTTATACTAAAATGAATTTTGTTTATAGGTGAATTGATTTTTAGTTTAGGGTGTCCAGTTATTGGCCGGTGGCCAGTTACGTACTGGTAAAATCCCTAATACATAAAGGATTCTTGTATTCTTTTAAAGGTCTCCGGACTCAACAATTATTTGGCATCGCAAACAAATGATCAAACATTTAGTACTCCATAGTACGATTATAGTACCATGTCGCATGAATAAATCTGCAATAATGTTACCATTGTAGCATAAATATTATGCCCACCTTACTGCGACAAGGTTGTATTGTAACGTCAGATTGTGGGGCCCCACGCGTGAGGAAAATATTAATTAATAATTATATACATATTAATGTTTTAATTGCGTTGCGGTCCAGACAGTACGATAAACGGTTAGAAGTCTTGAGTCCTGTTTATTGACCGAGCGTTAGAGAAGGTCTCCGTTACAGCTTGGGCAAAAATGCTATGTCCTCTGCAGGTTGCATTTCTCAATCTCAACCGATTCTCGTGAAATTTAGTGAGCTGGTTCGGTATTTAGATAGATTTTTTATGTCGTTTCGTTTTTTTGGAAAATGTTGAAAATTACGAAAGTTGCCATAAATTGCCGTCATTTTGGTTAATTTAATTACCTAATTTAATCTCTACACCTTATAAAACATAGTCCCCAGCCGCGTCTGTCAGTTTGTGTCTATTTATGTTCGCGATAAACTCAAAAACTACTGAACCGATTTTCATGCGGTTTTCACATATCAATAGAGTGGTTTTTGAGGAAGGTTGTTGTGTCTATTTGTGTTTGCGATAAACTCAAAAACTACTGAACGGATTTTCATGCGGTTTTCACATACCAATAGACTGATTTTTGAGGAAGATTTTTGTGTCTATTTAAGTTCGCGATAAACTCAAAAACTACTGAACCGATTTTAATGCGGTTTTCACATATCAATAGAGTGATTCTTGAGGAAGGTTAAGTGTGACTACCACTAGTTTGGCACTGACATAAACGCTATCGAGAACGTAGGTAACTTATTTTAACAGTTTTGAATGATTCACCGTTAGTTTCACTAGACTTAATATAGACCGGGATATGAACCGTTATACCTTTTAGTATTCCTCGAGTCCTTTTGAGTTGCTCTTAAAAAGACCCAACAAAGGACTCGGGACTTAAAAGACTCAGAAGTACCATCGACTCTACCAGCGGACTTTTAGACGCACGGCCAGTTTCCATCCTTACTTGGTAGATATTCCACCAATTCACACGAAGCGCTTTGCTTCCTCGTTTCTTATGCGCACTGCCAAGGAATGGAATTCCTTGCCGGCGTCTATATTTCCGAGCTCATATAACCCGGCAACCTTCAAATCAAGGGTGAACAGGCACCTTCTGGGCAGGCTCGCTCCATCGTAGGCCACGTATTCGCCTCAGCTAGTCTGTGGTCATGAGCAATAAGCCCATTTATAATATATAAAAAGAAGTATTTTAAGCGCCGAGTCTCGTAAAAGCGAGCTGAGTTCTTCAAATTCAAACTCGACGGGCTCGAGTTCCTACCTACACTATGCCCGATTAGCATCTATTGCTGCTGACTGTACAAAACTACCTATGTACATATAATATACCGTTCTCTGCAAGTTGTGCGCCGAACTGTACTCGTGACGTATACTCGGACCATTTTGCGGTCGTATGTCATAGCGACGGGGTTCACTGACCCCGAGGCTCACTATTGTTCCTCGTGAGCCAAGGTCACATGTATCAGATGATACTAGCTAACTTTATCAAGTCAACCTTCCTTACGTTATGAATGTTATCCATGACAAATTTTCAAGATTTATTTCTTTGAGTGACTGATTTTGATTTACAAAAAAAAAAACAGGCCAAGTGCGAGTCGGACTCGCGTTCCAAGGGTTCTGCATACATTATCCAATTGTTAATAACGTATTTTTTATGTGGAATGTGAATGAAATGTCTCTAAAAACCCCGTAGGGGTCGGATCAAAAACCAGTTAAGTCCGACTCACGCTTGACTGCACATTTCTAATAGGTTTTCCTGTCATCTATAAATAAAGAACTATTTTGTGTATTTTTTTTTCAAAATTTTAGACCCAGTAGTTTCGGAGATAAAGGGGGGAATGGTCGGACAGACAGACAGACGCACGAGTGATCCTATAAGGGTTAAATTAAATTAAATAATGATTCCAAACATTTTCAATGTAGATATTATACTTCGCAATTTTGGAAACTATCCGACAGCACAAAAGTATTATAGATTAGTCAATCTATACAAGTCTATTGCGTTGTGTACCCCAGACAGAGCGGCACCGTTTCACACCAACCAAAAGGTCATAACTCCACACGGCCTCCATACAAACTATCACCTTTAGAAAATAGACTGTTCCACGGCGTAGGCGCACCTAGGAGTCAGCAGACCGTTCACTGTACGTTATATTGTGCATTATTGATTTACGAAGTTCGAGGTTAGTCAGCTGTTAACTGACTAGTAGGTTAGGGTAAATCGTTTTCTCTATGAAAAAAAAGCGGCCAAGTGCGAGTCGGACTCGCCCATGAAGGGTTCCGTATTTAGGGGATTTATGACGTATTAAAAAAAAACTACTTACTGGATCTCGTTCAAACCAATTTTCGGTGGAAGTTTGCACCTACATCATATATTTTTTTTAGTTTTATCATTCTCTTATTTTAGAAGTTACAGGGGGGGGGGGGAACACACATTTTACCACTTTGGAAGTGTCTCTCGCGCAAACTATTCAGTTTAGAAAAAAATGATATTAGAAACCTCAATATCATTTTTGAAGACCTATCCATATAGCTCTTTCAAATGATATCCCACTCGACCTATTAATTATAATTTTGCCCCCTCTTTATAATGGGCATTTTCCATAATTGATGAATATAAAATAAAATAAATCCAATTCCAATGTGTTTGCGTTGTTCATAACTATTCCAAATTTCAGATCTATAGCTTCAGTAGTTCTCGAGATATTTAGCAATGTGACAGACAGACGGACGGACGGACAGACTCGCACCATAATAAGGGTTCCTTTTGTACCTTTTTGGTACGGAACCCTAATGAATTCTGTTCACCTATAAACAGAATTCATTTTAGAATAAGGTTTCAATAACTGGCCAAGTGGCCACCCTTCAATAACTAGCCACCTTATACTACAATGAATTCTGTCACATATAAACATAATTCGTTTTAAGGTTTCAATAACTGGCCACCCTTCAATAACTAGCCACCTTATACTAAACTGAATTCTGTTTATAGGTGAATAGAATTCATTTTTAGTTTAGGGCGGCCAGTACGGTTACCATCAGTTTGTCACTGACATAAACGCCGTCGAGAACGTAATTTACTTTCTATACATCTCGCTCGCACTCGCATATTCGTGCAAACGGGATGTATAGAAAGTAAATTACGTTCTCGACAGCGTTTATGTCAGTGAAAAACTGATGGTAACCGTACAGTTACTAAACAGTGGCCAGCTATTGACGAATTACCCTACTTAAGCTTGTGATGTCTACAGGAGAGACGCGAGCGACGAGGTAATATACTATACTCTAAAATGTGTATGACCCAAATAGGTTAAGTTATTAGCATAAAAAAGAGCGTACCTCGCCATCAAACCACAGTTTGGCGAGTTTTATGTAGGGTCAGTTGTCGAACATTGAAACAATCGTACACAGTGAAACTTTGCGATATCTCGGAAACTAGGTGTTATCAGCTAGTGCCGTCTGTCAAACAAGGGCAGGCTCAAGGACCCCCAGCACCTCCCCAATACGCGAGCGCGCCTCGGAGAAGGAGCACGTTGCTACGAGCGTTATTGTGAATTCGTGTGACAAAAGTAATATTTTTCATTTATGTTTCGCAATTTTTTACCAAGATATAGAGTCTAGTTTGGCGTTATTTAATTTTTTGTTGTGTACTATGTGTATTAAAGTTACTTTGGAGCTAAATATTTTTAAATTTCTTTCACTCTTTGGTGCAATTTTTTTTAATTGTTTCAAAAAACACCCCCTAGTCTCACAATGAAACATATTTATGTAGTAAACAATGAAACATGATGTTCACTGAACACCAGTATTAGTATACAATGAAACAAACTCATTATTTTTTTAATTAATTAAAGACTATGTGCGAAATTTGTGAAACTAAAATACCATGAAAATTTATAATAATTTGTCTATCATATGACAAAATATAAGATACTTAACTTTAGAAATAGCTGAGATAGGATAGTTTATATGTTGAATGTTTCATTGAGGTCAAGGTTAAGGTCACATGTCTAACATTGAAACAGTCGTTTATAATCACTATGTTGCAAGAAAGTGTATGATATCAAGCATGGAGATGCTTAAAACCCTCCCGCGTCCACCTAGCTGGCAATCATGCTCCGTGGATATAAAAGGCGCCTTTCTCGCAGCATGCCGTAAGTGCCGACCAGATTTTCGATTCACAATGAAACTTAGGTGTGCGTACAATGAAACAAGTCTTTCGCTTTTAGATATTTCAGCAATCTTATAACGATTCCATATTTTGGAAACCTTTTAAATAACAAATTTCAGCCTACCACTATTTTCTCCTTTCCTTTCTCATTAATTGATTGAAAGGATGTATGTATTAATGTAACTTATTTATTACAACGTTTCAATGTTTATTAAGGATGTTTCATGGTAGACTATATATATTACATCTGTTTCACTGTAAAAATTAGAGTGTTTCATTGAAAACATGCACAAGTACACAATGAAACAAAACTCATTTTTCAAAAAAAGCTTTATAATACAGAAACTGTTAGAAATAAGTAGAAACCAAGAACGCCATATGATAGCTAAATAAATTGTTTATCTTCATACAAAATATCACACTCATAACTTTAAAAACACCAGAGATAGGAAGGCTTAAACTTTTAGTGTTTCATTGATCAACAACTAACCCTACCTAATTTGTAAAATGTATTTTACTTTATCATGAACAAAAAAATAATTTTTAAACCTACAAACATAATACGGGTGAATCAACTTTTTCTTGTCACTCGTTGCCATGGTTATGGTCTCCTGGGTTACTTTGAAAACCCTAGTTTTTTCGTGTTTTAATTAACCAAGCTTGCATTTTTGTGGTAGTTACAGTCGCCATCAGATATATCGGAGCGGCCAAGGCGTTCACAATATCTGAACGAGCACTCTAAACGCCTTAACAAATGTGGATTTACGGAAAATTAATCTTCTTCCTCGCGTTGTCCCGGCATTTTGCCACGGCTCATGGGAGCCTGGGGTCCGCTTGGCAACTAATCCCAGTAATTGGCGTGGGCACTAGTTTTACGGAAAATTAATAACAGTTTAAATAATCCTATTGACTACTGTATTTTTAAGCATAGAATAAATTTAAGGGGAAAAATTACTGTCTTAGGTGAGACTTGAACTCACGGCCTCTGGATCGATACTCCAGCGCTCTGCCATCTGAGCCACCAAGACCTCATCCATAGCCAGAAAATCTTTCCATCATATGAGTCAAGGGTCCCCTTGACCTATATCACTATTATCACTACTAACACTTTTAAATTTATTTTAAGCTTAATAGCATCGATAGCAGACGTTTCTGCTTGTTAAAAATTAAAAATACTGTAAAAATACAAAGTTTTTTCTTCAAAAACTTTGTATTCTCTTTCAATTTATTTATTTAAAAAAATAGATTCTACAGGAACTCAAGGTCAGTAACAGTTACTTGTATAAGCAAAACTACTAATTATACGTGCAAAAAAGACGAATATTCGATTTTATTTTTAGTACCTTTGACGTTACAAAAGTAAACTTTGAAGAATTGTAATAATACATAAAATATGTAATAATATCAGTACTTACGATAAAAACTGTCCTACATTCACAATATATCACTAACCAACCCACGAACTCACAATAACACAACACACAGTCAAAGAAATATTACGACAAATCATAGTTTTGGCGGGAAATCTGACAGCAACCGACATGCCCTCGCCTCAAAAGCCAACGCGGTACTGAATAAAAAACAAGACCCCTACCAACACACCGGTAATAAAAAGGTCAGCTTCAATAGAATAACTACTCTATTTATTAACAGGTATGGTCGCTTTTTAAACAACACTATTTGAATTTAAATTTCGAATTAGAGAAAAGTCTGAAATAAGCTGGAAACTGGAAAACTGGAATAGCTGATAATATGAATTCATAAATATCATTATTGATGAATTGATGATTAATTAAATGTACCTAAACTATATATCTAAGTAGGTAAGGTTTTCTATAAACGTTTTCATAATGTATCTCTCAGTTACTTAAAGGTTAGCTGGAAGAGATCCCTTAACGGGATAAGTTCGCATTTGTACACATTTACTGTATTCACTCTGTGTTATGTACTTTTGTTTTGTGCAATAAAGTGTTTACTACTATTACTACGTTTTGTCACAGTTTGTTGTGTCTGGATTAATATAATTTTCAATTTTCGGTGGAAGTTTACATGGTAATGTGCATCATATATTTTTTTTAGTTTTATCATTCTCTTATTTTAGAAGTTAGGGGGGGGGGACACACATTTTACCACATTGGAAGTGTCTCTCGCGCAAACTATTCAGTTTAGAAAAAAATGATATTAGAAACCTCAATATCATTTTTGAAGACCTATCCATAGATACCCCACACGTATGGGTTTGATGAAAAAAAAAATTTTGAGTTTCAGTTCGAAGTATGGGGAACCCCAAAAATTTATTGTTTTTTTTCTATTTTTGTGTGAAAATCTTAATGCGGTTCACAGAATACATCTACTTACCAAGTTTCAACAGTATAGTTCTTATAGTTTCGGAGAAAAGTGGCTGTGACATACGGACGGACAGACAGACGGACAGACAGACGGACAGACAGACAGACATGACGAATTTATAAGGGTTCCGTTTTTTGCCATTTGGCTACGGAACCCTAAAAACGGGTCACTCACGTATTTTAAGTTTTATTTTTAAACGTGAGTGTCCCGTTTTTAATATAATTTAATATGTCTGTCTCACGGAAGTTTTATTAATAAAAGCTATTAGTACATGTATTGTTATAAACGCGAAAATATAAGTAGATATTTGTGAACACCTTGGCCGCTCCGATATATCTGATGGCGACTGTGCATATTATGTACATATATCCAATTACATACTTACCAGTTCTACATATACATGTTCATATATGTACAGTCGCATATAAGTCGGGTTCAGTGGGCTATCGATTAGGCCCGACCTAGTCAACAGACCGCCTGTTGACCGTGCTACTACAGGCAAGCGTGGCTCACTCCGCGATTTCGTCGCGTCGCTACAAGTACCTGCAAGTACATGCGACCCACACCAATGTTGGTGTCTAGCCATAGTAGTTGCAGCGCACCGCTACGGAACGGACGCCTGCTCGCGCTTGCGCCACCTAGCGGTCATATCTGTCGTAATAGACGCGTTTTGTTAGAGCAGCGGTTCTCAATCTTTTTTTTTTGACGGAACCCTTTTGTAAAGCGAAATACTTGATGGAACCCCTACAATACGGTGGCGGCATAATAAATTTTTTCGAGGCGACTAAAGCATAGTGTTCTAAATTCTTGCGGAACCCCTGCAGGGGTGTCGCGGAACCCTAAGATCCGCGGAACACACTTAGAGAATGGCTGTGTTAGAGAGTGAACCTTCTGTACCTAGTAGGTACCTACTATTATTTATTCTGTGCTAGAGTCTGCAGTAGAAGTTGCTAAATGCGGGCGAGATGTTTAAAATGATCTTGACGCGCTCTTATACCCTTCATCATATTTTCACGTTTCTTCGGAATTTGCTCTATCATACCTTTAACAGTGGGCTTAGCACGGTAGCAGTTATCACGCAATATGGTATAAAATATGTGAATAAAACGTTAGTTACCGACGATTTTATCATGCATACTATGGTAGCAGACGATATATGGAGTTATCCACATTTGACAGCGGTAGATGACAGAAGACAATTTGCATAACATGGGGGTTGGATAATTTGACATATTATCCCATTTTGACAGTTCAACTTAGTTAATTTTATCTAAGTGCTTCTTAGGTGACGATAAGCCTTGTCGTGAAAGCAAAACTAGTGAATAAACCTATTACAAATACAAATTACAGGTAAATATCCGTTTTTCTATGATTATATTGAGAGTTATTAGTTACAATGTTCCGCTTTATATAATATAGTCAATATTTTATTTGCAGGGAAGTCAAATTTTATTATTCCTACTCGCGGCTGCTGTTGAAGAAACAAAGCGTCGAAAAATCTCGTGCATAGCTTTAAGAAACGCTTGCAACCCGTTTGATATGCCAGACGAAGAGTTTCGGCATATTTACAGAGTGTAAGGAGTGTGCAGTGCATTTATGTGCCGAACTTAACGCAGAGTCTCAAAACGGTGATAGATTACCAAAACACCTTAAAGGTAAAGCTTAATAAAATTGTAGTGTTTCTTTAAAGTTAATATGTATTCCATGTAAGACAGGCGTCTCAATGACAATGCTACTAAACTCTTAAATACTATCTCATATTATAATTGTAAAAATTAGTATGTTAAGATATTCTGTTGCACAATCTTATACTTATGCTACTAACTTACTAACAGAGGTTACTTATTTAAGCCACTTTTTACCTCAACATTCATATCCTAACCTAAAGGGGAAAGTCTACTTACCTAGGTACTTGAAAATATTACATCTATGTTCTTATTTGTTTTAGGTTTTAACAGTATTAGCTGTAATACTGGTAGCTGATGGCAACTACCAACGCGGGACTAGTCAAGATGATGGCTTGTCCATTGGCCAGACTACTGTAAGTCAATACCTTTCTCGAGCAACTTGCACACAGAAGGTAAGTTCTCTTGAGCACTGAATTAAGTACTTACTAGACATAAAAAACTGTGACGTTCCACTAGGCGTGTCTTAGTAACTTTTTTGAATAAGTATGAGTGTGGCTGTATTGTGCAATGAGATAGGTAACTATTGTTTGATAGTTATGTTAAGTAGTTACTGGGTCTAGGATACATACTGTTATTCTTCATATTCAATTATTCATTATGTGAAAAAAACTGACAATCACAATATAAATTCCTGAAAATCTACCATGTGTAATTTTAAGTGAAATTGTATATTGTGAGATAAATAAAATCATATCATAATCTGGGAATGCATTTAAGGTTTAACTAAGGCATCCAGTTCTAGTTCTAATGTGCTGCATTGTTGACAAACATACTTAGTCATATTTTTATTCAAAAATAATAATACAGGCCTATTGCTTGATGACTAGCGGAATGCGCAGCAAGCAGCAACCTCGAGTCTAGGACAAAACTTAACTTTCATATTTTTGGTGTGCATCAGTAAGCGTTCATATTGCTCTTCACGAGACTCAAATGGATAATACATATATATAAAAACTAGCGGATAATATATATAAAAACCAATGGATATTATTCCCCGAAATGGTCGTTCCCGTCGATTAGTTACTAGTAGCTATATTTTGGGTGCAAATAGCCTGCACTCATGTGAAAATATTTCATTCATAGCTGCCACATGAACCTGCTGTTACTTATTTCCTTATTTTTCTTCCAGAAAACTTCTCGTGGATACAGGGGGAAATTAAGGAAGGCGCTCCCCGAGGACTTCCTAAGCATCATGCACAAAACCGGCTGTTGTTAAGAGCCCATCAACCTGCACACTAGCGCCACTGCTAAGTAATCGTGATTATTTCAATTTAACGAAATATATTTAAAAAAGGGGGCCGCTACGCATTGTATCTTGTATTAAAGTACCTTTTGAATACTCGTACATCAAACTAGTTTCTATGTTGCTGGATTCGTCAATCTATGCGTCCAAGTTAAAACGGCCGTTTTTGTTTTGAGTTTATAGATTGACGAATTCAGCAACATAGAAACTAGTTTGATATATTCACAAGGTACTTTAATACAAGATACAGTACGTAGCGGCCCCCTTTTTTTAAATATCTTTCGTTAAATTGAAATAATCATGATTATTTAGCAGTGGCGCTAGTGTGCACGTTGATGGGCTCTTGAGAATGTGCGCGTGCGAGCCAGCTTAATAAATACTTATTTCGCCTATAACCAACTATGTTTTACTATCACACAAATACCTACCTAATCTATTTACCTATTTTTCTATGGTCAATCTTCATACAAAACAGCATTCCCCGCATGTAGGTGTCGCTTATTCTTATTTTTCATTTTAGCGGACAAAATCTGTCACTGTTACTACTTATAGCTTCTAAACGTATTTAATCCGACTTTCATATATATACACTATAGTATAATTAAAGCATTTTAAGCACGTTCTTATTTAAAGACGCATGTAGTTAGTCTGTGGCGGTCAAAAGGTTAAATAAGAATATTCCTAAATGCTCTATTATGCTATAAGTCTACCTACTTTAGTAACTATAACTACGGTCAGACAGAGTTTAATACTCTAATAATTAATGTTAAATTTTAAAAAACTATGTTAAATCCATTAACAACAATGTCAATATTCTCGCGGCGTTGGCACTGTTGTCAGTCTTCTATGTTTACTAGGTAAGTTAAGAGCCCGTCAACGTGCACACTAGCGCCACTGCTAAATAATCGTGATAATTTAAATTTAACGAAAGATTTTTTTAAAGGGGGCCGCTACGTATTGTATCTACATAGTATTAAAGTAACTTTTGAATACATCAAACTAGTTTTATGTTGCTGGATTCGCCGATCTATGAACTTAAAACAAAAACGGCCGTTTTAACTTTGGACGCATAGATTGAAGAATCCAGCAACATAAAAACTAGTTTGATGTATTCAAGAGGTACTTAAATGTGACGGAATCTATGAAAAGGGACCTTATTGTCGATGGCGCTTACGTCATTATTAAAGATGCTCCGATATAAATATAATGCCGCGCGATGTAAGCGCCATCGACAATAAGGTCCCTTTTCATAGATAATGCCCCAAATACAAAATACAGTACGTAGCGGCCCCCTTTTTTAAATACCTGACGTTAAATTTAAATAATCACGATTATTTAGCAGTGGCGCTAGTGTGCACGTTGATGGGCTCTTAACAATATCGGCTCTGTGCTGCTGGAGAGAATATTATAAATGGGTAAATAACACAACTATTGCCAAAAAGATAAACCAAGTTTATTTTCACATTAAATTATGGTATACAAACAAATCATTAATTGTCGTCCCCGGTGCGAAAGTGCCCATGATGCTAGCAACTTTTCAATGCTGGATTACTATGGGCAGCTTTTGCACCAGGAACGGCTCGGAGCGAGGGCCGTAATGTATAGGTATACATAGTAATGACCTGAAAAGGGAAAAAGTGTTTTGGTCTCAGACACACTCAGAGTACTCAGACAACGATATAACCGGAGAGTTAGCCACGGAAATAGGTACTTATGCAATTTATAGAGCAACGTAATCCCTCTAGTTAGTGTGCCATACTATCATTATTAATTAATCCAGTCGCCTGAGAGTGGTTGGGCAACAACGGAGTTGTAAAATCAATTGAAGGTGTGCAATTTATAGAGCTCTGTGTTTGGTGTGATATTATAGCTAATTATGTATTTAATTCAAATATAAGAATGCCAGGCGTTTTTGCTTTACGTATATAATCCACTCGTACTTTTCGCAATCGTACTTTTTGTACTCTGTCACAGAATAAATAATAGTTCTACTCTGTTCGATTACGCCTAGGTATGTGTTAAGAAAAAGTAGAAGACATATACAACTATGCGTGAAGCAATTGTGAGTCAGGTGCAATTTGCTCATGGTCTTCCTGCAGGCGCTCAAGTGGTTTGTGTACTTTCATCACCTGACACTACTATTCCCCCAAATAAAACGCCTGGCATTGTTATATTTGAATTAAATATATAATTAGCTATGATATCATTTTACAACCCCTTTGTTGCCCATCCACTCACACACCCACCGCTGAACTGCTGCCATGCTGGATTAATTAATAATGATAGTATGGCCCACTAACTAGAGGGATTTCGTTGCTCTATAAATTGCATAAGTACCTATTTCCGTGGCTAGCTCTTAGACTAATATATATAATATACAAATACTTAAATACATAGAAAACATCCATGACTCGGGAACAAATATCTGTGCTCATCACACAAATTAATGCCCTTACCGGGATTCGAACCAGGACCGCGGCTTCACAGGCAGGGTGACTACCCATTAGACCAGACCGGTCGTCAAAACATATATATGTACTTACATAAGAGAATTTGGGACGTTAGCCGCGTACCCTGCCTCGTTTCCAGCCTTGGCCACCGGTGGACTTGATCACTTTATCTTTAGTGTATGACATCTATTTCAATTTATAAGAACTGAAACAAACTACTAATGATGTCGCGGGGTAAACTATAAAAATACTAACGCGTTGGCCACATTGCGCGACTGGCTCCGGCTAAGGCAGGGAAGGCTAGATGGGAACGAAAGGTCCGATCGCTGTGTCTCGCTACAACCTATGGTTGTCGCCTTAGCCGAAGCCAGTCGAGCAATGTCATGGCCAAGCCGTAAGGCTAAAGGCTTCGTCACACAGGCGCGTTTTCCGGGCGGGACGTTAGCGGGGCGCGCCGCTTTTACATATAAAACGCTCACGCCCCGCCCGGGAAACGCGCCTGTGTGACGGAAACTTAAGCGTATGCTGAGACGCAGGCGACGTAGGTCACGCAGCGCAGCACAGAGCGATTTTTGTAAAGTATAGAACGTCCTTTAGGTACGCACACTCCAGAGTAAGGACGTTCCATACTTTACAAAATCTGCTCTGTGCTGCGCTGCATGAACTGCGTCGCCTGCGTCTCATAATACGCTTAGCCTAGTGGCATTATTCATAAAAGTGTTACTGCCCTGAATTAGCTATGAATCGTTTGTCTTTATCTGTCATTTTGACTTAGATAAAGATAAGATAAAAGATAGTTTATTCAAGTAGGCATAATTACAATGCGCTTATGAACGTCAAATAAAGCTAGGTAGACCGGCTCCCTTATGTATTTGAAAGAAAGGGATAAAAAATTATTTAACTAAATCAGGTCCGTAAAGTTTTATGAATAAGGTGGTAAGTACATATCTTGTCAAATAAAAATGATATTTTTGATAAAAGTTTTTATTGCCGACTATAAAGGCCCCTGTACACAATGGGCCATCGCCGGCCAAACCAAGGGACGCAGCCATGCGGTAGAATGAGATAGCAATATCACTTGCTCCCTCTAACGCATAAATGCGTCCCCCAGAATGGTGCATTGTGTACTGGGGCCTTAACAGGCAATTAATACCTACTCATAAAAACAATTTCTAAGAAACCCAAACACAAATTAGGTTGCTTTATATATATCAAAGAGTTTCTTTGACCACATCCTGCGTCCATCATCAGATATTCGGTGGTACCATAATATTGCGTTATCAGTTATCACCCAACTTAAATAATGTATATTAAGTTTTAGCTCAATCGAATAAAGAGACGTGGGGTCTAATTTATCTTGTAATATGTACTTGATACATACATTGCAACTTAAAGGTTTGTTAGAAAAAACCTTTTAAATACCACTGTAATAGTTTCACCTACATATGCTTAACAAATAAACACTTTTACTATTGACTTCGAAATGCATGGACGTGCCTGCTGAGAAGTGTGTTCCAGGCAGAAAGTCAGAACTTTTTTTTGCCGCACTCTCTCGTTCTATAGCTAAATATTATGACTATCCCTTTTCTAAATAAGTCATTAAATAATTGAGGCTGCAGATTTTAGTTAATTTCTATCATGTCCTCGATAACTTGACTGTCCTCCAATATGTTATGACTGAAACAGAAACAAATAGATTAGATGAGGTCATGATTCTATAGTGGCGCAGGCTAGTACAGAGGTTCATTTGCGAATTATAAGAAATTAATGTCATTTTTAGAAAGCTGTCGTTTTTAAGTCCGGGGGATTTTATAGTTTCATTGGTCCGATTTCGTTTCGACTGAAAATAAATTAAATTTTGTTCCAGTAACTATTAATCCGTTATTTAAAGCATTTTTGTTATTATTATTTTATTAAAGAGTACCTATTATGTATTAAAGTGTAGTCTATGCCACCTGCGGCATAAAAACATACCAATGAACATCTTATTCAACAATATTTGTCTCAGTAGTTAAGCTTTTATGCTAGGGTAATACACGACACAAACATACCCACACACATACATACATACCTACATACATAGGCTGCTAAAATCATAATTCTTCCCATTGTCACGTATACAATCAAACCACTTAGGGTATTGCAAATGAAAACATTTAAAATAAGAGTACCTACTTAAATATTTCAATTAAACTGCTGGCAATACACACTAGGCTATGCCTGCGCAGTTTAGCATGTACACTGTACAGTTCAACTGCACAGGTAAAGCCGGTTTGGAAACTGCAGTCGAATGCCTTTTTACCTGTGCAGTTAGACTGTACATCAAAATTAAATATTAATAATATTTTATTCTTATGTCTTAGATTCATGGCACAAAGTGTGGTGGTGTTTTTCTTTTGTCAATACACTTGAATTCTTACATACAAAACCAGCTTCTACAATATTCAGACAGGGTAAAAAAAAACAATTTTGAAAGTGAGGTCTACGGGTTCCAAAGTTTTTAATTGTTGTTACAATCATTATGACCTTTTTCTGCAGTGTGAAAAAAATGTCAATTGGTAGTTTAGTAGTGTATCTTTCAATGTTGTTAACTCTAGTTTACCAAAAACAAGTATAACAAACTAGAACTTTCTAGTTAGGTAATTAATCTACAGTTGGATCAACTTTTACAACATCCATTGTTGCCATGACAACTTCATGCAATTATAGTAGTCATAGAACAGTTTTTAACAAACTTTTGTCACTTAGTAGAACATAGTCATAGTAGAAGATCAGTGTCAATAGTTTTAAATGGCACAATAAACTCTTCATGATTTTAGTTTAAGAAAGGTGTACTTACATCTCCAATCCTTGATTCTTCTGGATCCATTTTAGACAAGCCAGTTCTCCCGGTAATTGGTTGAGTTACCGCTCACTGCTAGCGGAGCCTGGGTTGCTGCCACATTGATTTTTCTAACTTTGCAGCTCAATTAACGACAAGTCTGACAATAAAAATAGAATTTATAGATAATTGACACATTTAACAGCTAAATTGTATTCAGTGATGACTTGATGACCCTACCTGCAACGGTAGTTAGAAACTGGATTTGGGCTAATATCAACAAGATAAACAACAAACATTAACACATTAACTGCCAGCGACTCACTAGGGGAGTTCACTGTTCGTAGGCGCTTTTTGCTACATACGGTTTTTCCCGTGTTATCGGCTACACTCGTAGCGCGTAACTCGCGCTGGCACTGAATGTTTTAAGTAATGCTAAGTTATGGATGTTTCTTGTGTCCATACTACAAACTTTGCTTAGTTTGAGATGAGGTTGATCTGTATTAATTATTAGCATAGTACTTACCGACTTCCATGCCTGCTGCCACTGATGCCACTGATCTGTACGGATCGTGCTCTCATAGAACTTGTATGCAGCACTGCACTTATCTCTGGCTTCCGAGAGGCTCATGGTCCTCCCTGTACTCCCTGTAGGCGAACAGGGGATGCTGAGTTATATATTTTGCTAGCATTTTCTTCTGCGTCAAAGCATCGACTGAAAAACATATTCATGACAAAATCAGTTATGATCAAACGAATTATAACTTTTTCTGTAAATAAATTATTGGTTTTTAGAGAAACTTACATTATGCGTGGCATTTTCTTTAGATTTCACAGCAAATCAGTATTTTTCTTCAACTTGGTTTGTATTCTGATATTTTCACTGATCACGCGCGTACGCGATGCTTGTCAATGTCAAATTATTGTCAATTGACTCAATTGTCAAACACGATTATCCGTGCATGTTATAATGTAGGTCAATTTGTATAAAGCTGTCACTCATTTAAACACTTTTCAATTTGGAAGTGTAGTAATAAAATTGACTATTCATGTTCAAACTATGTCCGACACACGTCCGACATATGAATAAGGGCAGCCATTGAATAGATTTTTCATAAGCTCTACGCATAGACAGTCGTGGTCACTATCGTATGATAGTCGATAACTTTATTCAATATCGACGTGGTAGGCTTATCGTAGCTCGGGGCCATGCTCAGCGATATGACAAATTTACCAATAACGTTAGAAGACAACGTATCATACCACGTGCAATATGATACGCCCGTGCTAAGCCCGCAGGTCTCAACATGTCTAGGTTCACTCGCCTCAAGAGTCCGATTCAGATTTTATAACTGGTTACGGTTTTGATAGGACACTGAAGATCGCTCACGCTTATTGGTGCATGCGAAAAGTGAAGGTCTTTTATGAGATGCCCCGGCTTCGCACGGGTTAACAAATTATACATAAACCTTCCTCTTGAATCACTCTATCTATTAAAACAACCGCATATGTATTGTTGCGTAGTTTTAAAGATCTAAGCATACATAGGGACAGACAGACAGCGGGAAGCGACTTGGTTTTCTAGTAGTGATACCCGTACCATGAGTCACTGAGAGTGTCAAAATAGAAATGCATAGAAAGTAAGTTACACGTTCTCGATAGCGTTTTTGTCAGTGCCAACCTGGTGGTAGTACACAATTGGAAAAGTAAAATGTGTCCGAAAGCCGTCAGGGGGGCGCCGCTGCCAGTCATATAAGATTCCAAAAAATTTCCTCAGCTGAATAATCTTATTAGTTCTGTACTAGTTCTTCTATATCTTACTTCTTACTGGATTATTTCTGATATCGGGTAATTCGCCAGTAACTGGCCACCCTAAACTAAAAATGATTCTATTCACTTATTTATAAACAGAATTCATTTTAGTACTTATAAGCAGCCTTCAATAACTAGCCACCTTATACTAAAATGAATTCTGTTTATAGGTGAATAGAATCATTTTTGTTTAGGGTGGCCAGTTACTAAGAAGTGGCCAGTTACTTACTATTATTGTCTCGAAATATGTATCTCAGACTACGTGTCCGATCTTTAGAAAGGCAAGGAGCCTTCCGGAGGCTGCACATCGGATCGCGAGCGCAGCGAGAGGTTCACTCGGACAAAGACCCTTAAGGCCACGTGGACACGTCACAACTTTCTAGACACATTACACACACACATAAAAAGTACAACATACCTACATGAGTAGATACTGATGCACACAAATGATAAAGATTTATACAGGGTGGTGCAAATATAGGATGGTGCAAATATAAATTTGACTGTATTTAAAATAAATTAGACACAATTTCTATTTTAAAACCCGTATCAAACTATTATAAAGAATAGGTAATTTGATAGTGACGTCACATGCTAGTGTTTCATAAAAATTCCATACTAGCAAAATCGTTTTGGCAGTTCGAAAAAAGAAACTGATTTGACTAGTAGGAAAATACCTTATTGTGTAAAGGAAGGTTCCAATTTCAAAACTGCTGCCTGAGCTTAGGAGGTTAGAACACAACAACCGGAAACCGGACATACGAAAGCGTTTTTGCCCAAACGAAACTTGAGTCGTGCGAAAATAATCATATCAGACCGCTCGCTCAATTAGAAAAACCTTATAAGGGCGTTTTTTTTTGTTGTCCCAAACACTTTTTTTTCAAATTTGGGATTTTTAATGTTATTTCTACTCAGAATCACGAGCTCTTTCTATCCTAATAGGAGAAAAAAAGTGTCCCAAAATTTCCATACTTTTTTCGATCTTTCCATTACGCGACCACCATACAAAGTCTATGAAAAATGGTGACGGAATGGAAATAAAAACCTTAGGACACTTTTTTCTCCTATTAGGATAGAAAGAGCTCGTGATTCTGAGTAGAAATAACATACAAAATCCCAAATTTGAAAAAAAAAGTGTTTGGGACCACAAAAAAAAACGCCCATAAAGACAGGCCTAAAATTTGAGTTATTGACCGTAGGTCAGTTAGGTTAGTGATCTACCTTCACGGCCACTTCTAAATAATCTCATCTAAGTATCTGATCTTGATGGGCCTTCCGAAGTTAAAAATAAGAAATGTCGTAAATTTATAACATCCTTGGCAGATGAGTTATGATTTCTAGACGACCTTTTAAATTATACCTAAGTCATCTGAATACATCACCTTGATTTCCGCAAATTCAAAGATAGTTTAAGACACGTTAAAAATCATCCGCTACACAACACACACAACCACGTGTCCGTACACGTCTGCACTCACACTAGCAAAAACGTCTGGATTTTATGCTATAACTTACAGACAGTTTACAATCAACCTTATTGCGATAAAAATATAGTTGATAATTCAACGCATTGCAGCTAATATGTATAGGGTTGATACCAACTTGACAAAACGAAACGAATCAAGCGTTTTTAAAAGCCAGATAAAAATAGACTTTAATCTTAAGGATTAAGGTTTGAATTGATAAACGTCGTGTTCGCAAGTTATGTTTCAAGCTGGATTCGAATTTGGAACGTCTGGCACGCACACAGACGTGGGCAGACACTTTTGTGGCACACAGATATAGTAAATCTTAGGTCACTGACACCGACTTAGCACAGATTTTGGCTTGGAGACTGCAGGGGTATCCTGGAAGACAACTTTTTAAAGATAATATGAAGTTATTTTAGTTCACGGCCTTAGTCGGTAGTGACAGCGCCACTTGCACCGTTTCACTAACCCGGGGTTAACCGGTTAAATCAGGAGTATAGCTACTAGTACAATTTGACATTAGGTTAACGGTTACTTAGTGACCTGCCTACGAACCAGGAGGTCCCGGGTTCCAATCCTGGCTCCTACACAAATAATTTGTTCCTGAGTTTTGAATGTTTTACTATGTATAAGTATCGGCCCGATTCGAACTTTAAGATACGTTAAATATTACGTCTAGATACGATACCTATGGATTAGATATATCAGTGTCAAAAGTGACGTTTTTGTTTGAACGACGAATCGTAGCCAGTTCGCCACCGGCCAATAACTGGCCACCCTAAACTAAAAATAAATTCTATTCACCTATAAACATAATTAATTTTAGTATAAGGTTTCAATAACTGGCCAGCCTTCAATAACTAGCCACCTTGGCTTGTTAGGTGGCTAGTTATTGAAGGCTAGAGAATTCATTTTTAGTTTAGGGTGGCCAGTTACTGGCGAATTACCCTATATCGGGCCATTCGGGCCGTATTCTTTTAACAATAAAGTCGCGTCAAGATCATTTTGATCACCTCGCCCGCTTAGCAACTATTGTTTCTGACTTATGACTATCGAGTCAGAACACAAGCCTTATTGAGCTTAAGGTTTAGGTCGATTTGTGTAAGAGTGTCCTATAAAATGTATGTACTTATTTTTACAAGCTTTTATTTAAGGTGACGGTAGAGGTGGGTAAATTTTCAGATTCTGTCAATTTACCCCATTTCACACACAAGCGCACTTCACGCACACTACCTCACTTTACTGGGACAGGTCATTGACCCATCAAGTTTTTTTAAGATTGCGTTTTGAGTTTAGTGTTAACCACTGACCTCTTTTGAGGAACAGAAACTGTAAAAACGTTCCATTGAAAGAAGAAAGAGAAACAATACATTAAATCTTGCTCTCCTTGTCTGTTCATGTCACACGTGACGTATTTAAATTCTAATTTAATTCATTTGATTGTTAACTATTTTCTGCATATTATGGCTTTGTCGAGATACGCGTTTTGTAAAGTTAAACCGAATAAACCCAGATGTCATTAAGTCAGATGTAAAATGTTATTTACTACTCTATACGGTTATTCATAAGGCGAAAAATCAATTCAATTAAAAATTTAAATAAATAAAGTTTCGGCAGGGTGGAAATTTAATTAAGGCCGACAAAATAAAATTTAATAATATATGTCGGCTGATGTACCCCTAAGATCTTTACAGATTTACTTGTACGAGTATCCTATATTCGCTATTTATTTTGCTATTAAATTTATAAAATTAAAATAAATAATTAAATATTATACTGGCATTCCACCGCTATTATTTCAGTGCTGAACTGATTATCTTCGATCGTAGCCTTGATGATGTAGTTGTACTTACACTTACGGCGGTAGGAGCGGCAATGAACCCCGCGCAGCGTAGAACGAGAGGTGCGTTGGGATAAGTGCATATACATATAATTCTTCGTGCGTCTGTCTGTCTGTCCGTCCGTCTGTCACAGTCTATTTTCTCCGAAACTACTGGACCAATTCAGTTGAAATTTGGCACACATATGTAAATTTGGCACACAAATGTAAATTTGTGACCCAAAGATGGACGTGTAACGTAAATAAAATGTATTTTAGAGAATTTGAAATACGGTAGCCATTTTTGGGGGGGTAAATGAAAAAATTAAAAAATATGTTTTTTAAACTATATAGTGTTACATATCAAATAAAAGAGCTCATTGTAAGAATCTCAAACATAACTTTTTTTATAATTTTAGGATTAATAGTTCAGCAGTTATTCATGAAAATAGGCAAAAAATGATCATTCTCCGCCCACTTTCTCCGAAACAACTGGATCTAAAATTTTGAAAAAAATACACAAAGTAGTTCTTTACCTATATATGTCAGGAAAATCTATAAGAAATGTGCAGTCAAGCGTGAGACGGACTTAATATACGGAACCCTTAGAATGCGAGTCCGACTCGCACTTGTTTTTGTTTAGCTCTTATTAGGTTTAAGGAGTTTTATGAGTGAAAAAAGAAGTTTTTTGTTTTATGTGCCCGCGTTATTGCCGATCGATTGTGTTTTAAACGATAATTAGACAAAAAAACTTGTTTTTCACCCAACGAATATAGATCCCCATGACACATCTTCCAAGTCGCCTTTGGATAGGCTTAATTTTAAAAATAATTGAAATAATGTTCTATATCATTCATACTTGCAAAAAAAGACTAAAAATAATTTACGTGACCAATGCTTATTATTAGTAAATATCTTACAATTTAATATCTGATATATCACACGATACAAAAAAATGGCCGCAAAGTTAAAAGTTTATTTATTTACGTTACTAGTCCATCTTTGGATCACCGACTCTTTGTCATATGTGAAAAATGTGTACCAAATTTCAATTGAATTAGTCTATTAGGGGCAGACACACGAGTGATCTTAAAAGGGATTTTTTTCTTGAATGATTTGTATGTACTTACCCCAACGCACCTCACGTTCCACGCGGCGCAGCGTAATCAGTAAGTACCTAATAATTAGTGTCCGACCGAAACACAAATTTCTGTATATATAAATATTGTTGTCCTACTTGCTCGCCAACTTTTGGTCTTTGTCACATAGTTTAGTTTCATAATACGAAGTACTATTTCGTATGTTTCGGCCAGGCCGAAAGATTCGGCCGTTTTTTGGCCGAAACCGAAACTACGGCCGAAACATGATTTTATGGCCGAAACCGAAACCGAAACCGAATCTTCGGTCGGACACTACGAATAATCACAATGGTCTAAGTACCACAGACCCTACTGTCGCTTAAGTCCTTTATGCCAATCTCTGCCTATTAGAACTTATAAAAAAAAAAGAAACCGAGTAATTATATCCAACTACCGAACCTGCTTACAAATTTTCTCGAGATATTTGAGAAATGTGATATGCAAAGGAGAACATTCGAACAAACGAAAGTATTTTTGCCCAAGCTGAAACGGAGACCTTCGCCTACGCTCGGTCAGTGATGGTTTAGGTACAGTCAGCTGCAGGTCACCCCTGCATAGAAGATTGTATGCAGGGGTGGTACCTTTTCTCTGCAGCTGACTGTACACCTATAAAAAATTGTTGTACCTGCTGCAATTTTATACCGGTACCGTACTTTATATTTCAACAGGTATAGTATCTTCAAAACGAAGCGGTATTGATAAATAATAACGGTACCGTACCGCCTATAAATAATAATAATAATTCAGCCTATATACAGGGTGGTCCAAACCTTGACGTCCAAAAATTTTTTTTTAGATTCCTCACGTCGTGGGCTATCAGAATATACCCCATGTATGTTAGCCGATTTTTCGTAGTTATCGAGTTATGATTTTTTTTTACTTTTAACTTTTCATATGAAATTCCGGGGTTCCCATACAGAGTGGCTAAAAAATAACTGCATTTCCGTTGCCAGGGAGGTTGTAAAAGTTGCTCAGTATAATCCCAACACCTCCCTGGCAACGGAATGCAGTTATTTTTCAGCCACTCTGTATGGGAACCCCGGAATTTCATAGGAATAAGAATAAGAATAAGAATTGTTTATTGCCACATACATGAACATAAAATAGAGTTAGAATTACTTACATAATAAAATAAAACAGTTGTTATCATATACAAAACAAAAGTGAGAAGATCTTTGTATTAGGCACAGGGTTCCAGTCTCAGCGTGTGCCGGGCCTAGGTGCCCGGCGCTGGTTTTCAGACCGGTCCCAGACTATGGACGGTCGGAGAATATTACCTACATAGGAAAAGTTAAAAGCTTAAAAAATCATAACTTGAAAACTACGAAAAATCGGCTAACATACATATGGGGTACATTATGATAGCCCACGATTTTTGGACGTCACGGTTTGGACCACCCTGTATAGACAATAATCTCAACGCTAGCCCAATGCGGATTGGGGACTTCACACACAGCTTTGAATTTCTTCGCAAATGTATGCACTACGAGTATGCAGGTTTCCTCACGATGTTTCCTCCTTCACCGAAAAGCTAGTGGTAAATATCAAATGATATTTCGTACATAAGTTCCGAAAAACTCATTGGTACGAGCCAGGATACCAATGAGTTTTTCCTTACCGCTTATACCGTAAAGAAATAATGCAGTCTCTGCTTTGCACGATTATTGTGTGGACATAATTCTTATAATCACCGAAACATACATACCTCTACGCACAGAATGTCATTGAAATAAAACATTGTTTTTTATAGTAAATTAATATAACATTCGATTTATACACATAACAATAAGCAGGCCAGGCCGCAGCGATATTGGCCTGTAAGCTTCATCTCGGTCTCCAAATCCGCAAAACTCGCTGGTACTAAATGCTGGTCTTGCCGTTATTAATTATCTTGATTCTTGAAGATTATCAGAACAGCACGTTACGTAATCGCATACATAGACGGAACGAACGTAGGTGTAGACACTGCAAGTCTTTAGGTATTAAACGAATTACGCTTCGTATTAATAGATGAGTAATATTTAAATGAACATATAATATTCTCTAACATAAATACAAGATTACAATTAATTGACATCAAAAGTCATTGACGTACAGAAGTCATATACATTTTTATAATGACGCAAAATTGATACCAGCATAATGAAAATCAATCCCAATCAGTAAAACGAGTTTTTAAACTTTTTTCATTTTAAGCGGGTTTTGAAGGAACAAGTTACTTAAATTCGATTGTAATCGTATTGTTTTAGGATAATTTACTGCTGTTTTCGACCGTTACGACCCGTAAATAACAACAACTCACATTTAAAATTTGACTGGAGCTCGACGTGATTATATTTATTTACCCTATTTTATGAAATACAATTTATCTACTGGTATACATTTTCGTATGCGTATATGATGAAATGTCTTTATTAATGTCAAAAACGAGCTATGACGATGTACACGTCTGCTTCGATGCAAGGCCAACGGCCATCTGACTCGAAGAAGAGTTTTGAGTGATGTCGTCAATGTATGGAAATTATACGAAAGTTTACATTTGGGATTGAATTTCTGTGTTGTATTTGTGAGTAAAAATATAAGTAGATAATAATCTGGTAGTTTAGTTATCTAGCCTTCAAAATCCCACAACAACTCAATTACTGTCAAAGACAAAACTGTAATGCGTCTTGCTCAAACGGAACTCCATATTTTGATTTTTGGACACTTTTAGTGTCGATTTGTAGAGAATTACAGGAAATAAAAAAAAATATGGCGTGAAGAGCCGGTACACGGCTTCTTCGTGAACAGATTTGCGTATAATTTAATGCAGTTATTAATCATTCATTGAACAAATTGATTGCACAAAGTGAGGTCTAAATCGAAAACGTCATATACCGTCCCCTTAACTAGCAAATATACCTATGTAAATATTTAGTTGTAAATATTAAGTTGTACGGGTCAAATCTCTTCCCGGTTCCCGATGAAGCTGAAAACTTGCATACGTGTGTAAGTCGGGTGACAATGCAATATTATGGTACCATCGAGCTGATCTGATGATGGAGACAGGAGGTGGCCATAGGAACTCTGTGACAAAACAACGAAAGCTAATTGTGTTTGGGGTTTTTAGAATTATCTCGATGACTTCGATGAGTATTATAAATAAGTTGCTTGTGGAAAAAAAGTACATTCAGCGATAAAAGCTTGTACCAAAAATGAATTTTTTGCAAAAACTTATTATTATTAATTTATGTTTTTAATTCTTACCTGATTGATATGGTGATGAATTGATGATGTTGAGGTGAAGTACCTGTAAGAAAAATAAAATTAAAGTGAGCTTCTAGAAAGTGGTGGATTCCTGACTAATCCATAATCACTCCATAATTTAATTGACCGAGCATTAGCGAAAGTGTCCGTTTCAGTTTGGGCAAAAATGACCGGATTTTCTCTACAGGTCGCATTTCTCAACCCAATTTTGTAAAAAGAATGTTTGTCGATTCCGTTTTTAGATTTTTTCCAAAATGGCGGTACACGAGGTCTACAGTCCACAGCCCTACCAGTTACTATTATTATAAAATCGTATAAAATGACCCTATTTGTCAATTTCTCAAAGTAATCGAATAGTCAGCAGCATAAGTTGCTGAACGGCCGAGGTGTTCAAAACGATATTGACGCGACTTTATTGTTAAGAGAATAAGAGCGTGTCAAGGTAATTTTGAACACCTCGCCCGCTTAGTAACTTCTGTTGCTGATTGAACAAAGGAACTTGAGAAAGTTCCAAATGGTGCAAAGGGTGAAAGGTCTCCCTTTCACCCTTGGTACCCTTTATATGGTGGTCATTTCGACCAATAGGAGGGCCCGGGCCCGGGGGCGTTGGATCGATACATGTAAGCCAATTTTGAGGGGCTAATATGACACACACACACAATATACATTTATACACACACATCTTTACTGAATTTTTTGGATGACACCGGGTTTTTAGGGTTCCGTCCCTCAAAAGGAAAAATACGGAACCCTTATAGGATCACTCGGGCGTCTGTCTGTTTGTCTGTCCGACCATTCCCCCCTTTATCTCCGAAACTACTGGGTATCTAAAATCTAGTAAAGTATCGAAAATGTTGAAGAAAAAAATACACAAAATAAGTTTTTTACCTATAGATGACAGGAAAACCTATTAGAAATGTGCAGTCAAGCGTGAGTCGGACTTAATTACTTAGGTTTTTGTCCGACCCTACGGGTTTTATAAAGACATTTTATTCACGTTCCACATAAAAGAAAACATCGCACTTGACCGGTTATTTTTACAATTTTTGACTTTCTTTTGCACCTATTATTTTAATGAATATTTTGAGTTAGCATTTTTATTAAAGGGTCATTCTTTTTACTGCAGGTTTTTACGATTTCAAACAATCTCGAAATTTTAATGTTCGTAATGCGTTTTAACTTACATTAGCTACTAAAAAAATATAAGCACAGAATAGGCCTCAATATATGACCATTGACTTTTTTATTTTTAGAATTTATAGCGGTGGAGTATGCAAATATACAACTATCTTGGTCAACTAGATCTTGACAGTAGAAAAAGGCGGCAAATTTGAAAAATGTAGGCGCGAAGGGATATCGTCCCATAGAAAATTTGAATTTCGCGCCTTTTTTTACTGACAAGATTTGGTTGACCAGCTATAGTTTATTTTTTTATTGTAGGTACATTAAATAATGAAAAAAATATATAATTTACAAATATAAAAATCTGGGGACACAAAAAGCTGCAGTAAAAAGTAGAAAGACCCTAAACTCTACTTTTATGACTTATTTTATAGAAAAATAATACATATTTCGATTTTGTTTTCGTTTTCGAGTATCCCAGAATTACATAAATACTTATAGCTATACGTACCTACTTTATATAAAATTGTGAATGAGAGTGGTATAAAAAATTTACATACAAATTTACACTGTACACCGGCAATAATATGTTACTCTTTGAAGGCCGCAAAAATATGTGACACGCTCTTATGGCTCTACAAATAAGATCGTGTCAGATATTTTTGCGGCCTTCGTCGTGTAACATATTATTGCAGGTGACTGTACAGGCTGCACAGAGCCCGCATCGCAAGGTTACCGCCCGTGAATCAAACCTGTACCCGGCTACCGCGATACGCACCGCGTTTCCACTCCACCACGGGAGACACTGGGCTATACACGCGAATATCGAAGTTCGCAAATTGCGGGCATTTTACTCTTTCACGCTAATTACGCCTTCGTTGGAGTAAAAAAGAAAGATCTTCGCGGTAGCCCCTCTGATGTGCAGTTGAAATGTTTCCAAAATTGCGAAATTTTCATATGGAAAATTTCTGAAAATACTTATATTTTTGTACTAGCGACCCACCCCGGCTTCGCACGGGTTAACAAATTATACATAAACCTTCCTCTTGAATCACTCTATCTATGTAAAAAAACCGCATCAAAATCCGTTGCGTAGTTTTAAAGATCTAAAGTATACTTACATACAGACAGACAGACATAGGGAAGCGACTTTGTTTTATACTATGTAGTGATGAAATCGGGATTCGAATCGAATCCGCGAATCCTGCTGCCAAGAGTGTAATCTTAAGTATTTATACTATTTATTATTTATCACGGAGATAAGTGACTGCAACATCTAGTTTACTCTTGTTATGGATATGCAGTCGCCCGTATGCTTGTTTGCCACCGATGTGGTATAAAAAGATATATCGGAGCGGCCAAGGTGTTCACAATATCTGAACACGCCTCTATTGTCAGGGCGTTAGAGTTAGGGTTGCCAGATGGAAAGGAGCTATTATCGAGAAAAAATATAAATTTTTCGGGATTTTGGAACTTAAGTCGGGAAAAGAATCATTCAAATTAAAGTAATTGTATTAAAAAGAACGATATTTTACATTTTTAGCACTACGTCAGCTGGTCTGCCTGAGGCGCTCGATGCGGGTCGCTCGCTCGCTCGACGACAGTTCGGAACTTGAAATTATTGTTTTATAACGTGAAGCTGTTTTTCGGGACAATTTTCACTTTTGTCGGGAATCGGGAACGCATGCTAAAAATCTGGAGAATCCCGCCAAATCCCGACCTAGTTAGAGTGCGTGTTCAGATATTGTGATCACCTTGGCCGCCCCGATATATCTGATGGCGACTGTACTTAGCTTATTTGAAGGAAAAATGCATTCAACAAAAAACTGTCAGACAGACAATAAAAGTATTTACAAAGTTGCATTCACAGGAATTATCACAAAAAACTTGTAAAATCGTTCTTCATTGTTAAAAAATCGTGACTCCATTTTTACCACGGTACAATGGAAACACGCTTCATTCTCGCAACAACATCTAGACAAATTGAAACCTTATAGTCTAGCGAATAGAGTCCACATTGGCTGGCAACAACATTGTACTAAATTTAAATATCGTCCTTCAATTTCGTAATTATTTTTTCAAAGATAACGTCTATTTTTGAAACTTTATAGTTATTGAAATAATTAAGTCTTCGGAGATATTAGGTGTGTTTGCTGACGTCACAGGCTAGTAAAAAAAAACCGGCCAAGTACGAGTCTACTCGCGCACGGAGGGTTCCGTACCATTATCTATTGTTTTTAGTATTTGTTGTTATACGTAGTGGCAACAGAAATACCTCATTTGTGAAAATTTCAACTGTCTAAGCTATCACGGTTCCTGAGTTTATAGCCTGGTGACAGCCAGACTGACGGACGGACAGACGGACAGCGACGTCTTAGTAATAGGGTCCCGTTTTTACCCTTTGGGTACGGAACCTTAAAAAATTACAATTTAATTTTAAATTAGTATTGTCAATTATTAAGTTAGTCATTCAATCATTAGTCCTTTTTTAAGGTTCCGTACCTCAAAAGGAAAAAAACGGAACCCTAATAGGATCACTCGTCTGTCTGTCCGTCCGTCTGTCACAGCCTATTTTCTCCGAAACTACTGGACCAATTAAGTTGAAATTTGGCACACATATGTAAGTTTGTGACCCGAAGATGGACGTGTAACGTAAACAAATGAATTTTAAATATGGAGGCCATTTTTGGGGGGTAAATGAGAAAATTAAAAAATAAAGTTTTTCAAACTATATCGTGTTACATATCAAATGAAAGAGCTCATTGTAAGAATCTCAAATATATATTTTTTATAATTTAAAGCTTAATAGTTTCGCAGTTATTCAAGAAAATAGGCAAAAAATTACCATTCTCCCCCCCTTATATCTGAAACTACTGGGTCTAAAATTTTGAAAAAAAATACACAAAATAGTTATTTGCCTATAGATGACAGGAAACCCTATTAGAAATGTCAAGCGTGAATCGTGTTGGATTTTACCGTAGACTACTCAATCAAATAACATACTTAATGTTTCCAAAATGTATTGTGCATGATGCACCAGCAAACGTTCATAAGAGAATGACATATAGTAAAAGTGACATCTGTCTTAGAAGACCACTTCTATATAGCCAGAGTTTACGTTGGTACATATAAGAACTCTATGTAGGTACAAACTATATCAGACACACGCCAACATCACTGTTGTAATTAAAGTAAGTTCCAACACTGGCCCTTGAACCAATATAAACTCATGTAAATCACATTACACACATTAAGTAAACACGATAAATAATCTACTTAAACAAAGACACATCCGCTGTCTAAAAATAATAAAACATCACAACGGCAAAAACATAGCAAAAGTATAAATTTATCAAATTCAAAACTATGTGAAGCGGATCTAAAACAAACTATACTTCTGCAAGTATACCTACTGCTTAGAACCATCATGTTATTTCAAGCGATACAAATAAATGACCTACAAACTTATCGTGTTTTTCCTTTGCCAATGGTTTCGTTAAAACGTCGGCCACCATTTCATCAGTAGATAGGTATTTTAAGACGACTGTACCTTCCTCAACAATTTCCCTGATGAAATGATGTCTTACGTCAATGTGTTTCGTCCTGGTACATAGAATTAGTGCACAACTTCAGTGCAGACTGATTATCATTAAACAACGTAATCCTATACTGTACCCCGTAAATTTCGAACAGAAACTTGCGTAGAAAAAGAGCCTCTTTACAAGCATCTGACAGACACATATATTCGGCCTCTGTGCTTGAAAGAGCGACTGTCTTTTGTTTTCTACTCTCCCAAGAGATGGTAGAATTTCCAATCTTAAAGACGTAACCGGTATAAGATCGACGATCGACCTCATTCGACGCAAAATCGGCATCAGCATACGCGACGATATCTAACCCTGACTTCTGAAAAGTTAAACAATAATTAAGCGTACCTTTCAGATAGCGAAGAACGCGTTTCGCCGCCTTCCAGTGAGTCTCGTCGTACGCGTCGTTGAACTGGCTGAGCGAACTAACAGCGTGCGAAATGTCTGGTCGCGTACATACCGCTATGTACATCAAACATCCTATCAGACCTCTGTAGTCGTGCGTACAATCCTTCTTTGTAGATTTCACGAGCTTCAGACCTGTTTCCATAGGTGTTCGCGCAGATTTGCAATCTGACATGTGAAATCGTTCTAGCACCTTCTTAATGTAACTTGACTGGTCTAGAGTTATTTCGTTGTTCTGTCTGCAAAGTCTCATTCCAAGAATGTGGTGTGCTGGCCCTAAATTTTTGATTTCGAAGGCTTTCTTTAATTCTTCTTTGATTCCTGCCGTATCTTGGCAATCAGCTGAAGAAAACAGCATTATGTCATCAACATAGAGCGCAATTATAATCATAGATTTCCCGCTCGACTTGACATAGACACAAGGTTCGGAAGATAAACGTTTAAATTTCATTTTACTTGTCAAAACGCCATTAATTTTCTCATACCAAGACTTCGAAGCTTGCTTCAGTCCGTATATGGCCTTATTCAACTTGTAAACTTTATCTTCTTGGCCTTTAATCTTGTAGCCCTCTGGCTGTTCCATAAAAACGGTTTCTTTTAAATCTCCATTCAAAAACGCCGTTTTTACATCCAGATGCTCGATATTCATGTTGTGTTCCGCTGCTAAAGCTAGTAACGTACGTATAGTAGAATATCGTACTACAGGGGAGAACGTTTCTTCGTAATCAATACCATATTTCTGGGTATAACCTTTTGCAACAAGGCGCGCTTTGTACCTCAATATTTCCCCGTCGAGGCCAAGCTTTCTTTTAAAGATCCACTTGCATTTGACCGGCCGTTGCTTCGTATCGCGGTCAGTCAGAGTACAACATTTATTATCGATGAAGGATTTATACTCTTCCGCCATCGCGGCTTTCCACTTACTCGCTTCCGGGCCGTTCAGTGCCTCGCAAACTGTCTGAGGGTCCCCCGTGTCACTGCATACAGTGCGTGCTACACTAGCCGACTCAAACTCACTAGTTTCGTCCGTAGAGTTCTCGTAGTCTTCCAGTGTGGAATCTCCTGGGACATACGTCTCATCCGCAGGGTCATCTGGGGTCTCACTACTGCTCTCAGAATCATCTATCGTACTGACACTGTTATCTTGACAGTTTTCATTCGATATTTCTGCGGGCTCTTGGGGTAAATCGGGTAAGGCGGGTCGCACTTGAACGTCATCAGTGACAGTTACATTGTTCGGAAACAAACTGTCATCCTCATCCGATGAAGTGTCATTCCAAAAAGCATGTTCAAGAAAAGTGACATTTCTTGCCTTTATGACATTCTTCGGGCTCGCCGGATCTATCAATCTGTAACCCTTTGACTCGTCACAGTATCCGACAAAAATATATTTCTTACTTTTGGGATCCAGTTTGTCCCGTTTGTGCTGAAGGGCATACGCTTGACAACCAAAAATGCGCAGGTAACTCAGATTCTCCTTTTTACCTGTCCATTTTTCTTGTGGTGTACTGCCCATCACAGCCTTAGTTGGAGAGCGATTCTTCAAGTAGACGGCGGTGTTGACCGCCTCTGCCCAGAATTCCTTTTTCAAGCCTGCTTCCTGAAGCATGCACCTGGCTTTCTCCGTAACGCTTCTGATCGCGCGTTCCGCGACACCGTTCTGAGCTGACGACCTTGGAACCGTGGTCTGATGTCGAATTCCATGCTTCTTCAGGAACTTCTGAAAATTAGAATTGACATATTCACCACCATTGTCACTACGAAGAACTTTTATTTTCTTATTGGTTTGGTTTTCTACGAGAGCTTTAAATTCTTTAAACATCTCGAAAACCTCATCCTTTCTCCTAAGAAAATAAACGAATGTTTTTCGTGACAGGTCGTCAATAAACAACAGAAAATATCTCTTCCCACCTAGGGACGGGCATGGCAGTGGTCCCATGACGTCACTGTGAACTATTCCAAGGATTTCCTTGGCTCTGGTCTCAGATTTCTTCGGAAATGGCAACTTAGTCTGTTTACCTAAGATACAGGAAACACACGACTGAAAGTTATTGTTGTCATAAGAAATACCTGTGACCATACCTTTTCGCAGTAACTCCATGCTTCGGGTGTTCAGATGCGCTAGACGATGGTGCCAAATTTGTTGCATTGACTGGTTTCCAGTAGCAGGGGACTGCGGCGCTTGCTTCACGCTCACGGCAACAGGACGACTGTCATCCTTCAGTTGACGTGCCGGCACCGCTTTGCTGTCATCACCTGTACCTACAGACAAAGACGAACACATGGCCTCCGAGGACGGCTCACTACATGAGACAGAAACAATTTCAATGGCATCGAGTTCATAAATACCATCTCTCAGGGTAGCAGTAGCCAAAACCTCCCCTTTGTCATAGACTGTACACCCGCCAGAACGAAACACAATTTCGTAACCTTTCTTATCCATCGCACTAACAGATAACAAATTAACAGACAATTTAGGGACTAAGTACACATTACTTATCAATCTCAAACTATTGTCCTTTAACACAGCTTGCGCAGTTCCTTTCCCAGCTGTCGGTAATGCTTCGCCATTGGCTATTAAGACCTTCTTTGGCTTTTCAGTTGTAAAATCTGATAAATAGCTGCGATCATTGCAAAAATGCTGCGCCGCACCGCTGTCGACGTACCAAACGTCATTCTTGACTCCTGCGGCTAACGCTGTGAGATGCGCCTGGCTTTTCCGGTCACTCTTCTTGCTATCAGAGTTTTCAGGACAATCCTTCTTGACATGTCCACTCTTTTTGCATCTGAAGCACTTAATAGGCTTGCGTGCTTTTCGAGCTGCTAAAGCCGTAGCATCTCCGCTTTTCTCATCGCGTCTCGCGTTTTCCAGAAGCAATTTCGCTTTGACATTTTCGCTTGACAGTGACGTATTCGAATTTTCTAGAGCCATAATCAACGGGTCGTAATCGCTTGTCAAACCGCTGAGTAAAATCACGGCCACGAAGTCATCTTCCAAAGCCGCTCCGATGTCGCTCAGTTGTTGCGATGTATCCATGACCTTATTCACGTATGCCTCCATACTCGCACATTCGCTTAACTTGGTGGCGAACAATGTGCGAAGCAATCCGAGCCGTCGTGACAAGCCTCGGTCCTCGTATGCCTTCTGCAGATTGCTCCACGCTTCGTGAGCCGTCTTGGCATTTCTAATTTGTGGAAATACACAAGGCTTCACGTTCAAGGCGATTTTCGCGAGCACCTTCTCCTGCTTTTTCGCGTTTTCGTTTTTATTTTCTGTTGTGCTCACACAATCCCAAAGATCATCATGAATGAGCACCATCCGCATCATAAATTTCCAAGACGGATAATTGTCAATCCCGGATAATTTTTCAATAGAAACATTCTGAATGGCAGTTGCCATCTTTTGTTTTCTTGCGAATAAATTTTTGAAAATAATTTTACGAAATCACACGCGCACACTTTTGGAAAATGTTAGAGTAGCGAATTGAGTACACGCTCTGCTACCATGTTGGATTTTACCGTAGACTACTCAATCAAATAACATACTTAATGTTTCCAAAATGTATTGTGCATGATGCACCAGCAAACGTTCATAAGAGAATGACATATAGTAAAAGTGACATCTGTCTTAGAAGACCACTTCTATATAGCCAGAGTTTACGTTGGTACATATAAGAACTCTATGTAGGTACAAACTATATCAGACACACGCCAACATCACTGTTGTAATTAAAGTAAGTTCCAACAAATCGGACTCAATGTACGGAACCCTTGGAACGCGAGTCCGACTCGCACTTGGCCGGTTTTTTAACTGGTCTCTGCTTTCATACAAATTAGCAACCTCTGGAGGCTCGGGCGGAGAACGTGTTAAGTATTTAGCCCCAAGACATGACATATGGATGAGGTTATATAATTGCTTCTGGCCGTATTTACATATATACATACATCTTATACCTTTAAACGAGCAATTCTATATTTATGTATTTCGGGGATCTCGGAAACGGATCTAATGATTTCGTTGAAATTTTCTATATGGGGGTTTTGGGGGGCGAAAAATCAATTTAGCTAGGTCTTATCTCTGGGAAAACGCGCATTTTTGAGTTTGAGAGAGAAGAATTGCTCGTTTAAAGGTACAAGATAGACACCAATTTCTTTTACTCACTTTCTAACTATGGTATAAATGATTTGTACAATTTATTTTTTAATAAAATGTATGAAATCGCGGCGTCCCATTTTGATACATTTTGGAAACATAAAGAATTACTGTAATGTATTAGTCAGTGATATATATGTGGTAGGTAATTCGAAGATAAGAAAAACTGCATCCAAAAATGTTCAGTCATTTACACGTGAAGTTAGTCCGTTTTACCGTGACCCACGGTTGTTTAAGACGGTGACGTCATTATCTGGGTCTGAAAACAGAATTCCTACGTTTTATTAGCGTACCGCGATTTGACCTAGATCTCGTGAAACGAATGTAGCGAATCCAGGCAGATTTTAGTTCCGACAACTGTCAAGAGATGGCGCTGTGAGTACCGATGTAACGATAAGGTTTCTGAAATTTGAAATTTTGACATGGAAACATTTCATTTCTCATTTTTAGTGTTTCTACCTCAAAAGGGAAAAACGGAACCCTTATTGGATCACTCGTGCGTCTGTCTGTCTGTCCGACCATTCACCCCCCTTTATCTCCGAAACTACTGTATCTAAAATGTTGAAAAAATACACAAAATAGTTCTTTACCTGTGGATGACAGGAAAATCTATTAGAAATGTGCAGTTGAAATTTTCATTTCTTTAAAGTTGCTTGTTTCATAAGAAATTTTCCTAAAATGTAACTAGAACTAGATCTTAACAAAAATTTTTTTGAAAGTTTCCTCAACTTGCAACTATATGACGCCAGTATTTTTGGTACATTTGATCCGGGACACAATCAGAGTGGGGGGTAATATTTTATTTGTTAAGTTAATTTTTCTCATTCTTAGGTTTATTTTAGTTTATAATTTGTATGTTTAATCAATTTGTTAATATATATTTGAATAATAAAAATATTTGATAAAAAAGCTAGTTATTAATTTAGTTTTGTAGTACCACTATGTTTTATGTAATTAATAGAAAAAAAAGTAGGTGTGTTTATTAAAACCGTAATAAATATTTCTTCTTGCAACTAGCATTTTAAATGTATGATGGGCATTATGGCATAAATAACAATTTATCTTTATGGGTCGTCCATTAATTACATCTAGGGTTGCCAGATCGAAAGGCGCTATTATCGGGAAAAAATATAATTTTTTCGGGATTTTGGGCTTTAAGTCGGGAAAAAAAACCATTCAAACTAAATTAATTGTATTAAAAACAACGATATTTTACATTATTGGCATTACGTCAGCTGCTCTGCCCACTCTCGCCACGCGCGCGCGCTGACGGGCTCGACGCGGGTCGCTTACTCGCTCGACGACAGTTCGGAACTTGAAATTAATGTTTATAACGTGAATTACGTGAAGCTGTTTTTCGGGACAATTTTCACTTTGTCGGGAATCGGGAACACATGCTAAAAATCGGGAGAATCCCGCCGAATCCCGACCATCTGGCAACCCTAATTACGTCACACAACATTTTGAGTTTTTAGACAGCCCCCCTCCCCCTTGTCGTACTTTTTATAGGAAAAACATGGCATGTCACAAATTTTAACTTCACTAAACATCCAAATAAATACAAAAAGTGCCTCTGGTGGGGATTGAACTCGCGACCTCGCTATCCATCAAACGATGCCTGGGTCGGAATCTAGACTGTTTTTAGTTCCACGCCCGGTCAACAGATGGCGCTGTTAGTGCCGAACTGTTTTACATAACTTTAATAGGTACTTTCGTAATTGTAACTGTACTTCAAGTAGGATGAGATGAAACATGTTGAATTTTATTACAAATTATAAATAAATAGATGGAACATGAGCAATTTATTACAATAAACAATAAATATGACACAAAAAACAAATGGAAACGCATATGGTTGCTATTTTATAATATATTTCCTGGTTTTAATTATGTTATGAGGGAAAATAATTACGTTTTTTTTAATGCGTACTTATACCTATAGATAGGTAGTTTTCCAAATTAGGGTATAATAAATTTTAAAAATATATAATTATTGGTGCAGTAAAGAATATTTACATACTTAATATTTACTTAAAATAGTGTAGGACTTTAGGTGTTACCTGAGCATTTTTTTTATGCTACTTTTGTGTTAGTTCTACTCAGAATTACGAACTCTTTCGATCCTAATGGGATTTAAAAAAAATCCCAGAGTTTTTTTCCTATTGTGTTACCGTTTCCCCATATACTTTGTATGGCGGTAACAAAAAGGAAAGTAAGAAAACTGTATGGAAAATTTAGGACACTTTTTTTCTCCTTGCATAAGGATGAAAAGGGCTCGCGATCCTGACTAGAAATAACATAAAAGTGGCAAAAAAGGGTCACAATATATAAAAATGGCAAAAAATAAAAGAAACGCTCATCTACATTATACCCTAATATATAATATTGAAAACTATAAGTAACGTAAGTAGGTACCTATAGGTAGTAGGTGTACCTTACGGCTTAACATTTGGTGTTAACATATTTAGGTTTTGTTTTAATATTTATGATAATTAGATAAAAGGGCATAATTGTGATAAATAAGTATTGAATTAATTTCAGTGTTAAATGGTAAAAAATTTTTTTAAAATAAAATAATAGTTTTAATTTTAATAAATATGACATGAAATAACTACATACATTTTAATTTTTGTATCTCAGATTCGTCCTTTTTAAGGTTTGGGATATCTAATAATTTATAAAACATATTATTTTATTATTATACTCTTCATGTAAAAATGTAGTGTCTGAAAATATTTGTCTTTACTAAATAGGGCGTAAGTTGCAGCCATTTATTCAATATAAATTCTGTTTTGTATTAAATTTATATAAAATATAAAACAAATTAAAAAATAATGTCAGTCATAATAATCATGACTAAGTGCAATTACAAATGTATTTTTAATATATTTTTATACCGATATTTCAATGATTCTTTGAATTTTACTATTAAATTCAAAATAAGTAGGTATACAATAAACCGACTATCTTTTTTTTAGGACCACCCTGAATGTTTTTTTTTTTCAAAAATAGTTAAAGAACAGAACAAAATACGTAGGTATCAGCATAACAAACATAAAACAACCCTTAGAAGGAATGACCCTTTTCCAATGTCGGTTAAAGGGTTAATCGGGAATGAAACCTTATTGCCGAAGCATAAAGTGTTACCACGCTAACCCTGCATGGCACTTGCAATGGCAAAGTGTATCAAAGTGTATCATATCATAATGTCAAATTTATATGAAAACATGACGTCTATAATGGCACATCCACACTTTGTTTTATTCAAATTAGTGCCAAGTTGGCTAGCGCCACTTGCACCATTCCACTAACCCGGGGTTAACCGGGTAAACCCGGAGTTACTATGGTTACCAGTACAATTTGACACTGGGTTAACGGTTTAACCGCGTAACCCCGGATTAGCGCGATGATGCAAGTGGCATTTAGACTAGACGTATTTCAGAAACGTACCTGCCATGTCATCCATTTAAAATCCCATTTTGTTAACCTAGGTTAGTCCTGGCACGTGTAAAAAAAACTCAACCTTAAACTTTCACCAGACGCACGATAAAAAAAAAAGAAAAAATAAAAGAGTTCCAAATTCAAAAAAGACAAACGAAACACTCGTTCGTTTTAAACAGTGGTGTTCATTAAATTTCGTCCGCTTAAAGTGTGAGCGAGATGGATATAGGTTTCTCAATACGTCATTGCTCCGAGTTCATTGTACCGGCCCCGTATGGGCGCGGGCGGCAGTTTTTGTCTCGCTCGCACGCGCGCGCCAGCCGCCGGGGCGACGGAGAAAGGCGACGTGGGCCACTTTTTGTTGAAACTTGAATTTCGATCGATATAGCGCGCGTGAGTAGTCTTGATACTTGCGAGATTTTAAGTTACATTAGGTATTCGATTTTGGGTTCAGAAATGGAATAATTAATTATTTGACCCAGTGTAATTCATATTTGAGAGACGGTGCACATTTTCTCTGTTTAAACTTCGTTATACTAGTACGGTCGAGTTCACAAACATCTGTACAAGCTAACGTTCCAAAATATATATTTAGACGACCTTATTGTCAATGCCTTAGAGGCGTGTGTATATATTTTTGGAACGTTGGCTTGTAAAGATATTTGTGAACTCGACCGAACATAAGAAAGTCTTCGTCTTGGATTTAAAAGGCCTTGAAGGCATGCCTGCAATAATATGTTACTCAACGAAGGCTGCAACAATATCTTACACGATCTTATTTGTAGAGCCATAAGAGCGTGTCACATATTTTTGCGGCCTTCGAAGAGTAACATATTATTGCAGCCGACAGTACGTAACAATATAGTATTATGAGTACGACACACTTTGCTATGCAAATAAGATTATGAGATATATTTTGCTCGATTAGTTTTCAATAATATTGCTCATAACCGTGTTTTGCTTGATACTTTAGCTTTACCAGTAAAGAGTTCTTAAAAAAAGAGTACTAGTTCTTAAAGGGTCGGCTACGCACATGTGCCACCACAAAGGAGTTGCGGGCATCCATAGGCTGAGGTGACAGCTTAACTTAGTGAGCCGTATTGAGCAGTATGATTGTTTGGCAACCGCGTAGTATAAAAGTTTTTATTTATTATTTGCATAATTTTAATACTTGGTCAAGCAAATCTTCTCAGTAGAAAAAGGCGGCTAATTTGAAAAATCTCGGGTTAGCAACACTACGTTTGAATTACGTTTGTTCGAAAACCGCGGGTCATTTATATCTTATCTGTGGAACTGTTTTGTTTAGATTTCATCGTTGTTCGATGTACATTGCTGCTCTTTGGTCGTTTCCTAGGGATACCATACTTTAGCTTGCTTTACATTGCTACTGACATACCCGGCTTGAAAGACTAAATATATTTGATGATCAAACGAACTTACCAAGTGAAGTTCGATCACAATTATGTGAGCAACTTCATTCGACGCGATTTATGGTTTACATATTGTAGTTACGCCCCCACGCATTAGCCTTGCACGATTTTTTAAAGATCTTTTTTTTTTTTTTTTTTTTAATACACTGGCAACACTAAAAACTTGTTCCCACTCCCATCCCCTCTACGGCGTCCCGGTAGGTCCGTTAACCGCCATTTTCAATCATTTTGTTTACAGTATAAATATTGAGAATTTATTTCATCATTTTTACTTATGCAAGTAGGGTAGGGTGACGTCAGTCAACAAAATTCTTAAATATTGAGGGTGGGTTGTGATAAATCGCGTCGAATGAAGTTGCTCACATAATTGTGATCGAACTTCACTTGGTAAGTTCGTTTGATCATCAATTATATTTCGCAACTTCATTCTTTGCGATTTATGGTTTACATATTGTAGGATGTTCAGAGCACAAAATGTGAAATAATTCTCAAACTCACAGTGGAGATAAAATAAATAAAGTTAGAGATATAAAATTATCTCTTAAAAGGTAAGTATAGGTTATGTAATCAAAACAAGATAATATTTATAATTTGTTATTTATTTATTTTTCATTATGTTTTCACATTAATAATATACTTCTTTCTTTACAGGTTCGTTGATAGAATTACCCGAGCAAACTGATTGCAATCAACTACAATTTCCTTATTGTAAAACTTGGCAAAAACGCAAGAAGAATCACTCCAACCTGCAGTTTTGCGTATAACGTCTAGGCTAACACCCAATCTGTTGGCTGTAGAAGTGGCCGAATGCCTAGTACTATGAGCAGTGAATATTTTTGTGTCTATACCGCTATTGTGAAGTGTGTCTTTAATCCAGTGACTCAATGTTTGTGATGATACTTTTGAGTGTGGTTTTTTATAACTAATAAATAAAGTGTTGTTTTCTGAACTGCGAAGTGAAGTAGTTTTATTTATGTACGTTTGTAAACATCTAGCTGGACAAATTTCTGGTTTTTCATTAAAAAATGGAAGTCTTAACACCGGTTGAGAAGTATTTGGTCGAGACGTCTTTATTATCTCAGGTATTTTAATAATTATTTCAGAAGCATAACTCATATCAATATTTTGCATTTGAATCAACGAAAAAGTTTGTACACGGTGTGCGGTAGCTAAAGCCAACAGAGTGAGTGTCTTTTTAGAAAGTGTTTCTAGATTTAGACTTTCATTAGGCCACTTTTGAGCTAGAAAGTTTAACACAATGCTTGGATCCCATGTTACATTATATTTCGGTGCGGTAGGTCTCAATCTAAAAACACCCTTCATAAAACGCTTGATTTTTTCGTCATCAAGGGTTTTTCCGAGTAACAATGACAAAGCAGATCTATAATTATTAAGAGTGCCATACTTGGCACCTGAATCGAATATCTCAGTTAGAAAATTAATTACAACATCTACCGACGTATTTTCATAATCATATCCATTGTTTTTGCAAAAGGTAAGCCATGACTGTATACAACCATTATATTGTTTGTAAGTGTTATCGCTTAATGATGACAACATTATTTCTACAGACCTAGGGGTCAATGACCTGTTTAATAGTGCTTTCCTGATAATTTGGCGGCAACTAGTGACAGAGTCTTGTGAAGACTGTGGGTTGCTCTGAAAGGAGATTGCAACAAATTAATATTCGGATCAAAATGTATGGATTCTGAAACGATCAATTGTTTAAACAATGGGTACCAAGGTTGTGTTGGCCAATTTGGAACAACTATAATGCCCTCTGCTCGGTCGTGAATAATTTTTTGAAGCATTTTTAAAATTAAAGCGAATGGAGGAAAAGCATAAAAATATAGTTTTCTCCAAGATATTGTAAAAGCGTCTATTTTCCAAGCATCGGGATCATTTTTCCATGTGACATATTTGTGACATTTGGCATTACATCTGCTGGCAAATAAATCTACTTCCGGTTCACCGAATAACTGTTTTATTTGATCATAAGCATAATTTCCTAATTCCCATTCAGTATCACTAAACTTTTTACGGGATAATTCATCAGCTTGAATGTTTTCCTTCGTGTTTATGTATGAAGCAAACACCACAATTTTACGATTTTCGCACCACTGCCATAATTCTCTTGCAATTAAGTTTAAATGTTCGAATTGCACACTACCCATTCTATTTATACATGAAATGGCCGTGGTGTTGTCAATACGTAAGAGTATTTCGCAATCATACATATCATGAGCGAAAACCTTTAAGCCAAAAAATGCTGCTTTCAATTCTAGTTCATTTATGTGACATAATCTTTCAGATTGCTTCCAATACCCGTGAGCTTCATTACCATTGTTGTAAGCCCCCCATCCTGTAGTAGAAGCGTCAGAATAAATTTCAGTTTCAAATTGATTAAATCTAAAAGGGTTGAAATTACGATCTACGTGTCGTGCCCACCATAATAAATCAGATTGTAAGGTTTTTGGGATTGATATAACTGCGTTGTAACTAGGGTTTTCAAGTAAACATAAATACTTGTGCCGTTCAAGTAACTTGGTGTACAACCAGGAAAATTGCAATGCAGGACAAGCTGACGTAAGAAGACCAATTAGTTTTGCAAACTCGCGTAATTTACACTTGTTAACGTTTAGGAATGAATTGACATTTTCTCTAATTTTATTTATTTTTGATGAGGGTAATTTTAATTGCATATTTTTCGAATCGAATATAAATCCTAGAAATTTGCAACTGGTGCTAGGGATCAAGCTACTTTTCTCATAGTTAATTAGAAAACCAAGCTTTGTTAATGTAGATATTGTTAAATTTACGTTCTGTTTGCATTCATCGTATGTTTTTCCTATACAAAGGGTATCATCTAAATAACAACAAGAGAGGTACTTCTCGCGTCTGAGGTATTCGTATACTGGTTTTAGAATTTTCGTAAACACAAACGGCGAGGACGATAACCCAAAGCATAAACAATTGAATTCGTATAAAACATCATCTAACAGGAATCGAAGGTACTTTCTATGTGGTTTGTAAATGGGGATTAGATAATATGCATCTTTTAAATCAATCGTAGACATGTAACATTTATTCGTAATCAGTTTTGACGCTGTACGATAATCCTCCATTTTAAAATGGGATGTCTTTACAAATTCATTTAAGCGTTTTAAATTTAAAATAAATCTCTTACTACCGTCAGGTTTAGGTATTAAAAATACGCTAGATAGGAACTCGTCAGGATGGTGTTCGCATATTGAAATTGCGTTTATATTTAATAGTTTTTTAATAGCCATATTGTAATCAAATCTTTCTTGCTCTGATTTTGAATAAACTACAGGAGGATCTTGACAAATTGGAGGAGATACAAATGGTATCTTATAACCCTGTATCCACGATAAAATAACACGATCATCAGTGATGTCAGACCAGGATTCAGTGAAGTACTGCAAGCGGCCGGCGTATTTTACCTCATGGTCTATTGTCTCCGCTGGTATCTCCGAGGAGGCGTGCGCTCGCGCTCGCGCTGGCGCTCCCGGGCCCGGTAGCGGGTGTTGTACCTGCTGGAGGGCGCCGGCGCGGGCCGCGCCGCTGCTGCACGAGGCCGCCCCGCATCCGACTTGTTGTTGTAATTCGTCATCTTCCGATACGGGGTGTTGTAGTTTAAATTACCTTTGTTTTGTTGATACCTGTTTTTCTTTATGAAATTTGCTTTATTAAATGGATTATATGACTTTTGTGTATTTTTTAATGTATCTCCTGATTTTTGTACAGTCTGCGCAGCTTTCAGTTTTTCGGACACGTTCTCGCCGAATAAAAATTTGTCCCTTTCTGTATTAATTAAAGTGTCCTTCAAATCAGTGTTTATAGCGGAAATCACAAAGTTTCTTCTCATTTTCGTTTCGGTAAAATGAGAATCGCATAGAATACGACATGCGTCGCTAATGGGTTTTAGTATGTCAGGCGATGAAGACTTTTGTTTTATTAGAATATCCGTAGCCTGCGAGAGTGCCGACAACGCTAACGCTATCTGTTTTTGTCTAAGCATTAAAGAGGTATCTCTTTTTATCAAGGCATCCGGTAACGCTGCTTTAGCTTCAGGGTTTAAAATGGGAGGCACTAACAAAGTGCAATTGTTAGGTATTAGGTATTCTTCAGCTAACTTGTCTTTAACTTCTTTTTGTAATCCTTTGTTTAATACCTCCTGCCATCTACAAGCTACGTCCTTGTGAATACCTTTTCCCAAGGGCGTATCCAACTTTGGAGCCTCGCCCAGTAAATTGAGGATATCCTCGTCCAATTCTATGTCCTCGATCGAGGTCGGTGCGGGCTCCGCGGTCGGCGCGGGCTGTGCGGGCTCGGCGGGTACATACTGATCTGGTGCAGACGACGGGCCTGGTTGAGGAGATGTCGGACGTACAGGATCTCGACTGGTTTGCGCTGCAGCTGTTTCCTCCTGGTGCGATGTCCCCGGCGCTGGTGACGCAGACCTTTGACCCGACGAGGCTCGACGTGAAGCACGTGGTTCATTATCCGCCGAAACGGACCCGTCTTCGCCTGTTTCGGACAAAAAACGTGTAGGTATATAGCTAAAATCTTAGCTTGTGTTTTGTAACAGAGATAACCCAGGATAGTTTCTCGCATTACGTTGAAGCTTTTTACAAAAGCCATATATATGGTTTTTTGAATTACGACAGAGACTACCCAGGATAGTAGCTCGCATCGTTTTATAGCGTGACAGTAACAGCCCAAATTTAGCAGTACGCATCACTTTTATAACACCACGTGTTCTTTATAGACTTACCGCTGCTATCATTATCCGAAGACGAGTCGGCCACTCTTATGCGGCGGCGTGACTTTTGCCAAAGTCTACGCTCCAATTTTCTTATTTTATTCCGAATAATATATTCGTCGTCGTCGTTGTTTCTGCGTTTCCTCTTCATACTGCTGACTGATGAGTAGGTAACGTGTTGCGTGACGTGCGAAGGCTTGAGCACGGAACCGTTGAATGATTGAAAATGGCGGTTAACGGACCTACCGGGACGCCGTAGAGGGGATGGGAGTGGGAACAAGTTTTTAGTGTTGCCAGTGTATTAAAAAAAAAAAAAAAAAAAAGATCTTTAAAAAATCGTGCAAGGCTAATGCGTGGGGGCGTAACTACAATATGTAAACCATAAATCGCAAAGAATGAAGTTGCGAAATATAATATTCCAAACGCATATTTGAGTCACAGCATATTGAAAACAAGATTGTTATTATAGCATTAATCATAAACGCATCACAGAGCACATATAATAATAAAAATGGAATAATGAATAGAGCTATTTATTACTTTCACTTCAACAATGGGTGTTTAATGAATGGTTGGTATTGTGCATGTGTGTGTTAAGGGTACACACACAATTGTGTCATCTATACACCGTGGACTATAATAACTTTAATAACCTTACAGAATTTAACCACGTATTCCATTTCATTCGATAGCGTGACGTGCGTTCGCGTTTGCTATGTCTATTTTTTTAACCGCCTTCAAAAAATAAGAAGGTTCTCAGTTTTACCCATATGTATGTATATGTATGTATGTTCGCGATTATCTCGCGTTTGGCTGAACCGATTTTTGTATGGAATTTTGAACAACGCGTCAAGCGAGACGTTTTGGAAACTCAAATCAGAATCATGAGCTCTTTCTTTCTCCTATTAGGATAGAAGAAAAAAAGTGTCCTAAGTTTTTTATTTCCATTACGTCACCATTTTTCATAGACTTTGTATGGCGGTCGCGGAATGGAAAGAACGAAAAATGTATGGAAATTTTGGGACACTTTTTTTCTCCTATTAGGATAGAAAGAGCACGAGATCACGAGATTCTGAGTAGAAATAACATAAAAAATCCCAAATTTGAAAAAAATGTTTAGGAGACAACAAAAAGAAATACGCCTCTTAACGCAAACTATCAAAATCGAATGAAATTTATACTAGAGGTAGAGTAGCTTTTTTGTAGGTCACGTTACAGTAACACAACTGACAGAGTTTTTTTTATGATATAGGAGGCAAACAAGCAGACGGATCACCTGATGGTAAGCGAATCCCGCCGCCCATGGACACCCGTAACACCAGAAGGGTTGTTAGTGCGTTGCCGGCCTTTAAGATGGGCGAGTGGCGGGCATTCAATTGATTGGTTATGAACGGATACTATATTCGAAGTTTGTTCTCTCAAACGTCTACAACTGACCCATCCTGGGCCCTTTACCTTTGGGGTACTGGGGCCTTTAGAGCTAAAGGCCCCAGTACACAATGGGCCAGCGTGGGCCATTCTGGGGGACGCGTTTATGCGTTATGGCTCCTCTACACGATGGGCCAACGCCGGCCACTCCAAGGGACGCAGCCATGCGGTAGAATGAGATAGCAATATCACTTGCTCCCTCTAACGCATAAATGCGTCCCTTGGAGTGGCCGGCGTTGGCCCATCGTGTAGAGGAGCCATTAGAGGGAGCAAGTGATATTGCTATCTCATTCTACCGTATGGCTGCTTCCCTTGGACTGGCCGGCGATGGCCCATTGTGTACAGGGGCCTTAAAATAAACATACAGTCGCCAATCGCCATGAGATATATCGGAGCACCCAAGATGTTCACAAATATCTGAACAAGGCCTCTATTATCACGACGTCGAATTGCATATTCAGATATTTGTGAGCACTTTGGCCGCTCCGATATATCTGACGGTGACTGTATAAAACGATATTATAGATATTTGCTCAAAAGTTACGTTTTTTTTCTGTTTATTTCTTACTGCACCCACCTTGACGCTTTCCTGTTTGGCCCTATGGTTGACTGGTAGAGAATGCATATAGCGGCATTAATTCCGCCTGATGTGCAATAAAGTTTAAAATAAATAAATTAAGAGCCACCAACGTTTACTTACTTCGGTAGAAAATTACACGTCACATTGTATAGTACGTGACTGTAGGCTTCGCTCGTGACCCGTCGCGGACGGAATTAACTGAGCAATTGTACACTGTATTACAAGGAGATAAGGCTTACAAACAGGCAGCGTGCTGCTGTATGCGGCACGTTTTCATTGAACAAACTCTGTTGCTACGCCACGCCACAAAGAACATTGCACATGCAGAACATTCGATGCCAAGAATTGGTTTAAAATTTTACTTGTTTCAAAAAAAAAATTTCAAAAAGGAGTGTTTAAATGGTTTTATCATTAGACGCGGTGAGTGCTTTATCACTGACGGACCGACGTGGTATGAAATATCTTTGACGTTAATTCTGGTTTTTAGCCTCGAATTTAGCTTGTGGAATCTTGAGCGTTGCGAAGGTTTCAAAAGGCACGAGGGTTAAACAATTTGCCACCGAGAGAAACATAAAATTGAATGAAAACGAACATTAACAAAGAAATAAATCGGTCGGGTCCGCTTGTGTGGTAAATTCCAGAAAAAAGTGTTTTCTCGTAGACTCGACTGAATAGTTTAATTAGTGGTTCTAGAAATAGACTGTATTAATATACGATCCAAAGTCAGCAAGTCCATTGATTTGCGGATGTTGTCACGGTTAAAAAATATAACTTTTTAAATTCAAGTGCCATTAAAAACATGTTTATTAAAATAGAATATACAAAATACACGCACTTATATCTTACAATGGCCGCAGGAAAAAAGAAAGTACTTATGTAGCAAAAATATAATTAAAATACGTAAACTGGACCAATCTCTGTATGTATCTCAGTTTGGCCCTATGGTTGACTGGTAGAGAATGCCATACATTTTGTGCAATAGAGTTTAAATAAAAAAAACCTTTGAAGTTAAGCACGAATATGAATGCGAATGAAGAAGACTATTCTAGAAGTTTCGCTGCGAGCTGTACCATTCACAATATTAACTGACAATACTTCAACCTTATTGCCAAGGTGTAAGGCTTAAGGTCAGTTAAATTGCTGTTCGTAATTGAGCGTCTATTTATATCGCACTGAGAATAGCGCGTTGCCAAGCGCATGCGCACGTGACCTTGAAGCGGCAAAAACGACGGCTTTCTCCAGTCATGTCTGGGTATTTGGCTTTTTACCACGGTTAGCGATAAAGTCAGTATAATTACCGTGTAGTTGAAAGCATTTTAAGGAAATAATAGAGTACCTGATGGTAACCTGGTAACCAAACAACGTGCGTGATGCTTTTTAACCGACTTCTTTACCCAGAACAGAAGTAAGAGGTTCTGTATTCGATTGTGGCTTTATTTATTTATGTATTATTTTTTTGCTTCTAAGGGTTGTTTGTCATTGTCTTTACTTTTGATTAGAAGTTAAACATATAATTGTGATTTTAATAAAATAAATAAATAATAAAATTCTTTATTTCAGGCCAGTTTGCCCATAGATTGTTAGTTACATATTAAATTTACAGACTTACATTACTAGTGTTAGTAAATCTTAACCTAGGTCTCACAGTCTCAAAAATTGATCATTTGGGATCTTGGTACACAGGACGATGAGCGTCTGCTCATCGTCTGGGCGTCTGCCCAGTGACTAAAAAACGGACAGTCCCATAAGTGGTTTTTGTAGTCTATTATGAACTAACTGCTTCATTATTGCGGGACGATTTATGATACTCGTATAATCTTACATATACATAAAAATATTTAAGATAATTTGACTGAAGTATTTATTGTAAATAGGATACACGTATTTTATAGTAGTAAATAAAATAAAATACTTACATACAGTCATCTTTTAAACTAGTAAACTAGTCTAATGACACTCTCACACTCACATAATAGAGATATTCATTAATACAATAATATCATTCATATGCCTTATCGCATTGTCAGTCGAGTGAAAAACATATAATCTTGAATCATTAAAATACTTAAAAAGCGAGTAAACGTTATTAAAACGGGAACCTGAGCCGCGATAAAGTGCAATTAAATTTATTAAATGCAGTAAAAAATGACGTTCGGTAGCGACTTTCACTTGGCGAGTTGCGCTGACACATTGTTTGCCAATTTGCAGTAAAAAACATAATTAGCAACATTGCCCGAGTTGATAATAATGTTTTTTTAACACTTTTTAAGAGATGTTGCTAGGCGAAAATTGTTGCATAATTTTATATGAAATTTGTATGCAAAAAAAACAATAACTCAATGTGACAATATATCATTGTCAAATGATTTGTTTTGTATGTGACCGATTTTTACTTACTTTAATACATACCTATTTATATCACCCTAGCTTCTGCCCTTCTAGACTTAATGTGTGGAAAGACGATTATTAATGATGATAATGACATTAATGACTCAAATTAGCTCCATACTAAATTTCAATCTAAATCCTTTCAGTGGTTTAAGCGTGAAGAGTTAACAGATATATAGACATACAGTTTACTTTCGCATTAGAGTTATAATATTTTAGTAAAATTAATAAAAATAACTAATATTAATTGAATATACTCGACGATTCCTCGACATGTTTCGACAAGTGAGTGACCCGTTTTAGGCCGGATTTAGACTTGTAAGTTTAAACGTGAAATAAGTAACTTACGACTGCGTTTACATCTAAAAATAAAATTACAGTAAGTGACACTTATAACTAAAATGTCTGTGTCTTTTGAAAGTTTTTTTTACTAAATCATTAATAAAATTCAGCACAGACAAAAAAAAGCAACAAAAACGTGCCAGACAAAGTATCAAGCCCGCTCACTCGCGCTACACGCCGCGATGGGAGTGAGGTAGGCGTTACGTGCGAGCGAGACGGCTGTACGTCTGTCGGTGTCGAGTAACGGTGGTGCGCGGGCGGCGACCTCGGTGACCGCTTCGTTTCATTTGTATGTATGTATGTAAAATGAAAATTTTATTACGACACATGAGGGTTGATGTGATATTTGATAGTGTCTTATGGAGCTTGTACCATATTTGGGCCATTTTATTTAAATTTGCGAATTTTTATATTATTTCTACTCAGAATCACGAGCTCTTTCTATCCTAATAGGAGAAAAAAAGTGTCCCAAGGTTTTTTTTTTCATTCCGTTACCATTTTTCATAGACTTTGTGTGGCGGTCACGGAATGGAAAGATCAAAAAATGTATGGAAATTTTTTGACATTTTTTTTCTCCAATTAGGATCAAAAGAGCTGGTGATTCTGAAGAAATAACATAAAAAATCCCGAATTTGAAAAAAAAATGTCAATTTTAAATGGGTAAAATGGCCTGTTTTCTTATTTTTCTTTTTATAACATGTTTCAAAAAGAGGTACATCATTATGCGTATAGTCGTATTAGATTGGATGTCTTGAGAGGGAATGCCCTATTTATCTAGCTATAGTTCGTCTTTTTTAGCATTAGAAAGAAGGTAAGCGATCTTGACAAGTCTTTTTATTAAAAATCACCATTGAAAAATAAGTCACAGCAAATATGTTACAATTATAAATCATTTACGATCTTTTACACAAAACAATTGCTTTCATAAGTAATATAAACTATTTTTTTTAAAGCGTTTTTCAATATTTTTTAATAAAAAGATACGTCAAGATTGTTTACCTTATTTCTAATGCTAAAAAAAACGAACTATAGTTTATAAAGAAGGAAAGAAATAAAATTTCTTTAGTTTCGAGTCTAAATAACATTTATTTGTAGAAAAAATATTAGTTTTACATTTTTTTAATAAAAAGAAACCATTTCTTATGACTTCTTTTTGCAATTCGTTGCACGTATAAAGCGAAACTGGCAAAAAACCGTATAATAAAAAAAGCTGGAAATGCAATCATCCAAAATGTTGTACATATTTGGTCATTTTCACTTAAAAGTGTACCATTTGCTTTTTTCCAAAAATCAACCAACTTTTGGCTTAGGTATTTCTACTCAGAATCACGAGAATATCAATATAAAAAGAAAGAAAAAAATGTGTTCCAAACAATACAGTTTTGTAACGAATATTCATATACATTTTGTATGGCCCGTTACAGAACTGAAACCCAAAATTTGTATGAAAACTGGGGACACTTTTTTTCTTTGCCTCATTCAATAGTACTCGTGATTATGAGTCAAAATAACCCAAAAGTTGATGGTTTTTCGTAAAAAAGTTAATGGTACCATTTTTCCTGAAAACCCCCATTTAGGTTATGATACTACAGATATATTTATACAAATAATTTTTTTAAAGTATAGTAGGAATACTGTCAATGGATTCAGTCCTTTATTTTTATTATAGTATTGTTCCTTATTTTATTTATTTTTAGGTATGTTGTATTGTACTTACTTACACTACATTTTTTTTTTAATTTGGAAAAATTGACGTTATTTCTACTCATAATAACGAGGTATTTAAATCCTAATAGAAGAAAAAACAGTCCCAAAATGTTCACACATTTTTCGTTCCTTCATACAAAGTCTATAAAAATGGAATGTGAATAAAAATCTTGGGACACTTTTTCTCCTATTAGGATTGTAAAAGCTCGTATTTTGAATAGAAATAAGTATTATATGAAGATATCCAAATCTGTCGTTTCTATTATTTTATTAGTTTTATATTTATAATTTAGATTTATTTATTTGCTATTGTTTAAAAACTTTAAATAAAATGACATATGTAGGTACCTAATTTCAACAAAAAAAAAATTACAGTACATATGGGGCTACTTTTCCGCACTAGTGCGTAAAATAGCACTTTTCGTGCGTATGTCGAAACTTTAAAGTGCCATATGTACTGTAAAACGTTGTTCGATACACGTGCGAATAGGTAATTCGCAACTCGTGTCGATTTAAAACACTCCCTTCGGTCGTGTTTTGATTTCCTCTTTTCCGCACTTGTATCGTAAATAACTATTTTAATTAAGTAGATACCTTTATAAGTTTTAGATCATCAATTCATCAGCCTGACCAGCATCGAAGTTTAATATTTTTTAAATTGTAGTTATAAAATGGCCTAAGATTATTTTTACTAACTTTAATAGTTATATATTTTTTCTTTGTTGGTTACAAAACCAGATATGTTATAGATATTACGAAAGCAAAGTTATTTTATTTCTACTGACATTTTATTTGACGTATGAGTAGGTCAAATAATTACAATTTATGAAAACAAGTTGTCTAAGATAAAAATAATAGGTAAAGCACAACAAAACAATGAGTCTGCACCACTTTTTTTAGGGTTCCGTTTTTTTCCCTTTATAGATTAGCCCCCCGCCCCCCCCCCCCTTTTATCTCCGAAACTACTGGGTCTAAAAATTTGAAAAAAATTCACAAAATAGTTCTTTACCTATAGATGACAGGAATACCTATTAGAAATGTGCAGTCAAGCGTGAGTCGGACTTAATGCACGGAACCCTTGGAACGCGAGTCCGACTCGCACTTGGCCGGTTTTTTACTTAAGGTGCCCACTGATTAACAGTCCGGCCTGTCAGTTGTTTCGAACTGTCAAAATTTTGTTCTAACTGACAGGCCGATACCGTCCGGCGGACTGTTAATCAGTGGGCCCCTTTAGTGACGACTTTTAGTCAAGTGCAAAACTAAAGTGTCACTCTATGGAACTTGCAAACAACTATGTAAACAAAAATCACTAGTAAATTCGTATTTTTTTGACAGTTTCACTTATGGTGGTTTGTTTACATAGTTAGCATGTTCCATAGAATGATAATAATAATTTATGGGTGCATACAACTCACTCATAAATATGTCCCATTGTTCTTAATTCGCTTACATAAGAGCTATGGGACATATTTTTGAGTATGATATGACTGATGAGTGCACCTATATTTTTACACTTGACTGTACAGTAGGCCAAGAAAGTGGTCTACCACCCTACGGTTGAGGTTCGTCGTGTGAACGTCATGAGACAACAAGGTCGACACACGTACGTCAACTGTACGTCATTGTCAACCTTAGCGATCGTTAGATCTCGCAGAAACTTTTGTCAAAACTGGCCGCGTAGCCAAGATGCCAATCGCTTACGCTTCGTAGCGATCGAAACGCAACTGTCACTGTCGCACTAATATGGAAGAGTGATAGAGAGACACAAAGCGTTTCGTTGTCGAAGCGATAGCCATTGTAACCTTGGCTAGGCCGGCTGGTAGACCACACTTTCTTGGTCCACTGTACTACTGTGTATTTACTAGAATATTAAACGTATGTTTTGTAGTTTTCTTTGTTTAGATTTAATTAAAAATACATACCTCATAATTGCTTTCCTTGAACCCCCGTAACATGATCTGTAAACAAAAAAAAAATGTTTTTAGAATATTTTTTCAAAAATGGACGGCAAAGTCGACGTTGCCGGTTAAAATTACTTAAAATATAGGTCGCGAAGTGCGTAGTTTATGGTCAGTCAAAAAATTAAAAAGTTAAAAACATTGCAGTCTCGATTTCGGGACTGGAATGTTGCATACAAATTTCATTATTTGTCGAGTTCCAAACTTTTTAAAAGTTGAAATGGCCATATCAAATGAAAGCATAAGTCCGTTAAACAGTCAAACAGATGATCAATACTTATTATTATAATGTTGGTACCGCGACTATTTACGTGTCTCAAATAGGTTGGCGTATTTTCAGCAGAAAAATACACTTCTTTTTTTTTAAAGGCGGCAAAGCAAATATTTTTAGTGATTTATTTTTTTCTGTGATAATTAGACCGTTGCTTCTGTAAAATATTACTATTTCTTGCACCATTTTTGAGAATAAAGCACTATATATGACTCGGCTGGAAGGCTACTTGCTGGCTTCGGATCAATTAAACGGACTCCCAAGGTCGTCCGTTTAAAACGAATCCTCAGCCAGCAAGTAGCTACTTCCGAGCCTCGACAATAATGTACTATTTCAGTATCACTATGTCGTGCTTATTGGCATACAAATTCAATAAAGATATACACACTCTAATTATAATAGAGCCCTGCCTTAAAGCCGATGGTGCTGGGTTCGAATCCCGGCAAGGGGCTGTTCATAAATTACGTTATCTATTTTGACGATTTTTGACCCCCCTCCCTAAAATCATCCAAAAATCATGCTTCGAATGACCCCTACGTCATGTATATCATCCGATGTCCAGACCCCCTCCCCCCCTAATTTGAAATGACGTAATTTATGAATAGCCAGCCCCTGAGGGCATTTATTTGTGTGCTGAGCACAGATAATTCTTCCTGAGTCATGGGTGTTTTCTATGTATACCACGTGTCCCAGAATTCAACGATAAGCTGGCACCAGAAGATGGACCTGCTCATGACTACTCGAGAAAAAAAAGAAAAAAATATCTCAATTTATTATGGAATTATACTGGATCAACCAAATCTTGTCAGTAGTAAAAGGCGGCAAATTTGAAAAATCGCGGGTTAGCAACACTGTGTTCGAATAATTCCAAAATCGCGTGTCATCTGTGTGTTATCTGTGGAATGTGGATCGTGAATGACAGCCATCATCTTATTGTTTACATTCTGAATCGTTTCTATTTCAAGAGAAATTTCTGCTGTCACCATTAAATACCAAGATTATGCATAACCTCAAGCAAAGCTAAGGTGCCTACAATGTACAATCATGCTCGTTGACGGTAAACATTACTAAAATTTGAGGTTATGATAATTCACTCGAACTGACGTATGAAGGGCGGAAAATAAACACGTTTTGGTTCGATGTACATTGCTGCTTTTCTTAGCGCAATTCTGCTCTTTGAGTGTTACATGGTGTTACCCTACTTTAATTTGCAGTACATTGCTACTGACAAGATTTGCTTGACGCACTATACAAAAAAAATGAAAATCGACACCTAGTGGTATTCTTAACGACCATGTCTACAAATTTTCAATTTTTTTTTTCATTTTTTTCCTTTCCTCCATCTGAGTAGTCCATCTTCCGGTGCCAGCTTATCGTTGAATTTTGGGAAACGTTGTATAAGTATGTATATTTAACTATATAAGTATGTATATCGTCGCCTAGCACCCATAGTAAGTACAAGCTTTGCTTATATTAGTTTGGGGCTAGGTTTATCTGTGTAAGTTGTTCGTTAATATTTTTTTATTAAAACAATAATAGTCAAAATAGATTTATTTAAGATTTAAGATTTACTGCGTGATATATATACATACATGCAGTAAATCTTAATTAGGTAGTTAGAAAAAAATGTAATGATAATAGTGGTCAGGGTCCATTATCATTAAATTTTAATTTTGCAAAAATATTGAATATAAAAATATCCTCATTTTTTTCTAATCTTTCTGACATGATGCACTGTTATTCAGGAAAAATCACTACATATAAGTATAAAAAAGTCGCTTCCCGCTGTCTGTCTGTCTGTATATATGTATGCGGTTTTTTTAAATAGATAAAGTGATTCAAGAGAAAGGTTTATGTATAATTTGTTAACCCGTGCGAAGACGGGGTGGGTCGCTACTGTCGCTAGTACCTAGTTTATACTGAACAAAATAGTTATTTTCGATACAAGTGCGAAAAAGAGGAAATTCGAAACGAGTGGCGATAAATTAAAACACGACCGAAGGGAGTGTTTTAAATCGACACGAGTTGCGAATTACCTATTCGCACGTGTATCGAACAACGTTTTATAGTACATATGGCACTTTAAAGTTTCGACATACGCACGAAAAGTGCTATTTTACGCACTAGTGCGGAAAAGTAGCCCCATATGTACTGTAAAATATTTAACAAAATACTGTATTTCCTAACGTATGTAGAATGAATGTGTTTTCTGAACCAGGAGGAGAGTATTTATCACTCATCAATCTCATCATAATCTGAGCCCGTACCATGAGTCACTGACAGTGTCAAAACTGACATATACGCTATCGAGAACGTAATTTACTTTCTATACATCTCGTTCGCACTAATATGCGAGTACGAGCGAGATGTAGGTATAGAAAGTAAATTACGTTCTCGATGGCGTTTATGTCAGTGCCAAACTGATGGTAGCCGTACTATAGATAGAGTACTCTTTATTGGCACACCTCAGTAAAAAGATACAAAAGAAAAGAACAATTAATTAAATAATCATCATCATTTCACGCAGACGAAGGTCACAGAAGCCGGTAAAACCAAAGGCATACGAATATGCAACAAAGAAAAAGCGGCCAAGTGCGAGTCGGACTCGCCCATGAAGGGTTCCGTATTTAGGGGATTTATGACGTATTAAAAAAAAAACTACTTACTAGATCTCGTTCAAACCAATTTTCGGTGGAAGTTTGCATGGTAATGTACATCATATACTTTTTTTAGTTTTATCATTCTCTTATTTTAGAAGTTACAGGGGGGGGGGGGGCGACACACATTTTACCACTTTGGAAGTGTCTCTCGCGCAGTTCTTATAGTTTCGGAAAAAAGTGGCTGTGACATACACGAACAGACAGACACGACGAATCCATAAGGGTTCCGTTCTTTGCCATTTGGCTACGGAACCCTAAAAAGGGCAGATGCGAATCGGCTCGCCCACTGAGGGTTCCGTACTTTTTGGTATTTGTTGTTTTAGCGGCAACAGAAATACATGATCTGTGAAAATTTCAACTGTCTGGCTATCACGGTTCATGAGATACATGTCCAGACGGACAGAGGAGTCTTAGTAATAGGCTAATAGGGTTCCGTTTTTACACTTTTTTAAAGAGTAAGTAGGTAAATATAAATAAAACCGACGCAGTTTAGGCAAAAATGATTAATCCAATCAAAAAACCCGTCCGAAATACATTTAATTTGGCCCCTCGGAAAAAAGATCAAAAATCTCCCTCGAGAGGGTTGCGAAAAAAAAGTAACATTTAACGAGGGAGACGGCATGTGTAGACCCCTTGTGTTTGCGATGTTGCCAGCTCGTGCGTTGCAGTTTCAATGTTGCACAGATGATGACCTAGAATACCTATAGTCTGTCAAGCTGTATATGTCAGTAGCAATGTAAAGCAAACTAAAGTATGGTATTTTCGAACATATGGGATTTTCGAACAATTCAAATGTAGATGCTAACCCGAGATTTTTCAAATTTGCCGCCTTTTTCTACTGACAAGATTTGCTTGACCAAGTATAACTATAGAAGAGAAGATAATAAAAAGATTTAGAAGATAATAGAAAGTTTATTCAAGTAGGCATATGTGACGGGCTATGGTCAAAGATATAGAGTTATGCATATCCCAGTAATCTACAATAAATAAGCTAACGATAACACAAAAGATCAACCTCCTAAGTTGTGTAAGTAGTTACAGAGATATAATTTATTAAAAATAATGTTGTAAAATGAGTAACTTTACGATAGAGACGTTTTAAGTTTACCCACCTAAAAACTATGTTCCTGAAGTAAGTTACATAGTTGACTACACATTATGTGTAACTATGTACTCAAATAATATTGGAAGGCTTGGAAGTAAAAAAAATATCTTATAAAAATGTAGAACCCTATGAAAGAAATACAATTGTGTACAGTCACCATCACATATATCGGAGCGGCTAAGGTGCTCACAAATATCTGAACACGCCTCTATTGTCAGGGCGTTAGAGTGCGTGTTCAGATATTGTGAACACCTTGGCGGATATATCTGATGGCGACTGTACAAGTACATAGTCTGTCAAAAATCAACAACAAAGCCCGAATGATTGACTACTAGTAGGTACCTATACACTCTGATTGGTGAACACATAATGAGAAGGGTGTTGGAAGGCTAGGGGGGTGGTATCCAGATTGGTGGCCAAAAAATCAATAACCTCCGCTTTGAAGATGACACGACTATAATCGGTGCCTCTGAAGAAGAACTTGCAGTGCTGCTGCGAAGGATTGAGCTCATCAGCGATGAGTATGGTCTTAGAATCAATAGAAGCAAGACGAAGTTGATGTTTATTGATCGTCCTGGGAAAACGAACAGAACAAACGAGTTGCACGATCTGGACGTGGTACACAAGTTTGTGTACCTGGGGTCGCAAATAAGCGACGATGGGGAATGCGGCCAAGAGGTCATTAGAAGAGCACAGATGGCCAAAGCTGCGGTGAAAAGACTGGAGAAAATATGGGAGAACAGATGCATAAACCGCAAAACAAAGATCAGACTAATGCGGACCCTTGTATTCTCGATCTTTTTGTACGCGTCAGAAACCTGGACCAACAAAACCGAAACCCGTCGTAGGATAGAACATTCGAGATGTGGTGCTGGCGGAGAATGCTCCGGATCTCATGGACTGAACGCCGTATAAATGCATCTATTCTCGACGAACTGAATATAAGAACGAGGCTCTCCACTGTTTGCTCCCAACGTGTACTTGGCTTCTTCGGCCATCTGAGCAGGACAGGGCCAGATAGCTTGGAAAAGCTTATTATGACTGGCCGCATGGCAAGGAAGCGTAGGGATGGACGTATATCCACACGTTAGGCGGACAGAATAACGTTGGTGACAAGCGCCACACTGCAGGCTAGCATGCACTGGGCCCAGGACAGAGCGGCCTGGAGAGCACTGGTGAAGAGTGCCCACAATCGTCACGTCCCTCAGCCATGAGGTTACGACAAGGAAGAAGATACACTCTGAGACGAAGTTCGCATTATAGAAAAAAATATTTTGGAATCTCCTAGTAGCAGGTATACACAGGTAATGTCTATACCAATTAGGAGATCTCAACCTTTATTAATTTACCTGTATTGTTTAACAGATTTTTTTTTCATAGAAAGCCGAGAATATCAGTTCAATCGATCGAAGCTCTATCTTACTGCTCGTCAAAATCATGCAAAAATAAATATAAATTAAAAAGAGAGTGGCCGAAATAAAAGGACCTTGTACGAAAAAAATGACAGCTCGCACTCAAGGTCGCGATTTCCAAAAACTCTCATCTCGTCTAAATCTGAGACGGCCACAAAACTTACAGTCCTTGACATAACCAACCTTGGACCTTATCTTAACCCATTAAAAGCTAAAATCGCCCAACTTTCCCTTTGCAAATGGCAACATAAATACCATATCATATTGAAGTACAAACAAAATTAAATTCGCCTTTTTATTAATACGTTAAAGTTCATTTCAGCACGATTACACTTTACCTAGCAACTATAAAATCTTTGCACAAATTTATCCATACCGCCGCTCAAATCAACCTACCACCCTATTGCAAACACATAAAGCTTATTTCTGCACATATTTCAGTTTCGCGACAGTGCAATGTTCGTGCGGCGTGCGTATGCGACTACAAGGTCATCACCAGCAGTTGGCAATATGGCCGCGAGTTCGTTCAACCAGTCATTCACTCAGCTCAACGAACGACCAGTCTAAAACCATTCTCTAGACGAACAGCTGTTATTGAACTACAGGAAGCCACTGTAGGTCCGTCTTCTTTTAACGGAGGCGAGCATACAGAGGCGGGAAGATTGGTGGCCCCAAATAACGATCCATATCCCGTATAATCAGCCGTAAGCGATGATGTGGCATGTCGCAGCGGGCTTCTCATCCACAAAGAAGGATGATTAGCGGTAGAATGCCACCCGCGTGTTTGTGCCGTGCGCGGGGACCCGTACGGGTGGAGAAGGAGATCCTGGGAGCGGGCGCGAAGCGGGGGTCTGCTGTCGTTATCCCCGTTAGAAGAAGTTCCTTTGGCTCTGGATTCATCTCACACGGGAGGTCTAGACTTAGCCAGTCAAGATCAATCGGCTGTTGTGTCCAGTCAGATGGCCGCATGGCGAGTGTCCTGGGGTGTAGGGGTCTGTAATCGGCGGAGCACGATTCCCATGTCGGCTGTGGAGCTGACTAGGGTTTTGGCACCGTGCGGATTCATGGGCAACGCACTTTGGGACGCTATATCAGCTTGGTATCCCTGATGTGTCAAAGCATCCCAAATGTGAGGCTCCGTGGAGGGTGGGGAGCCAAGCTGCTGAAATTTTCACTGGTGGTTTTATGGATGACATATTACCAAAAACGACGGAAGGAGGAAAAGCCGGACCCGTACGGGATGAGGCAAAGGCGCATAGCGCAAAGGTTGCTGCTCCAGCGGTTCGCGGGCCTGTCCCTGACAGGAACGCGAGAGCAGGTAGTGGCAAGGTGTGGAGGTCCGCGAGGACGGAGGACGCGCACGGCGCGAAAGGCAGAGGCCATGGTGGTGCAGGCCACTCCAAAGGTACCACTCGAACTTTTCCCCAAGGGTCGAAAAGCGAATGCGCCCAGCAAGTTTCCCTAGGGGGACCGACTAGCGTAGGTGCCGGAGGAGTAGGCAGCGGAACGATGGCCTACTGCGAGAGGCGAACGGGAGCACCGCTTCCAAATCCTGCTGGCGTTGCTCCGGGCGCCCCTGACAGCACGGCCATGCCTACGGGCGTGGACGTGCAGTCGGGTGGAGGAGCCGCTATGTCCAGGAGGCAGAAGAGGCGTGCGAAGGCGCGAGGAAAGACGGACGCGGAATCGGTGGCTGGACCCTCCACAAGTGGAGCGGGAAGGCCACAGAATAAGAGGTCACTGGGGGCCAGTGGCGACTCATCTCTGCTCGCTGGTGACTGCAAGAGAACGAGGGTGGGGGGATCGTTCGCGGAAGTCACGGCGAGCGAGAAGATGGCCATCGTCCCAGTGGCCTTCCCTGCCGAGAAAGTGATGCAGGAGCATATGCCGGCCATCGTAGGAGCTCTGCTCCTATTTCTGGATGAGGCCGCAGAGCCTATGCCCGACATCACACTCGGCAACCTCGTGGGGGGCGCGCTCAACGTCACCTGCAAGGGGAGGGAATCCGCGGCATGGCTCAGCACGGTAATCGGAGGTGGGGAGATTGCCGGGCTGCGCCTAAAGGTCGTGAGTGCCAAAGATCTGCCGAAACCGGTCAAGATGGCCTGGAAAACGGTGGTCGATGGCAGTCAGGACATCGCGAGGGCCCTCAGGGTGCTGCAGAGGAGGAACCCTAGGCTGCGCACATGCGAGTGGAAGGTAGTCGACACCGTGGGGTCGGGGCCGAGCACTAGGCGAATCGTACTGATGGACCGGGTGTCGGCCGCCGTCATCAAGGAGGCCGGCTACGTTCTGCACTCGGGGCTCGACACCAGCCACTTCAAGCTTCTGGAGGAAGCGCGGGAGCAGGGGCCTGGGGGGGCTGAGGTCGAGCCGGGTGGGGTGAGGGGAGAGGGGGGTGAGGTAGCCCAGAAGGCTACGGTCGCTGTGGCGACAGGGGGGGCCCCGGGATGGGAGGCGCCACCAGCCGGTGACGCACCTGTGGAGGTGGCTAAGGACCAGCCGGAGGAGGCGGGGGACATGGTGCAGCTGGGAGAGGACCATGCCGGACTGTGCATGACTCGAGCATCGTCACCGATTTCATCGATGGCGGGCTCAGAGGATCTGCGTGGTCTGGCGGAACTCTACCTGGAGAGTACCATGTCACCCATGTCCTTCGACGACACGGTCCAGGAGGTGGCTGCTGATCTCAGCACCACCAAACAATAAACGCCGCAATGGAGGGCTTAAGGTGCGTACAGATAAATCTTCAGCACAATAAAGCAGCCACTGCCCTTCTGGCTAGGCAGCTAAAAAGCGATAAATTCGATATTGCTCTTATTCAAGAACCATATATTTACAAAGGCGAGATAAGAGGCTTAAACGGTACTGGCGGGACATTGTTATATGTTTGTCCTGAGAGTACTATGAGGACATGTATCTATGTTAAAAATGGCATTAACGCTATGCTTCTACATGCTTTCTGTTCCAGGGATCTGACCACGGTCAAGATCCAAAACAAGGGGGGGGGCAAGGCGCTAATCATCTCATCAGCCTACCTTCCCTACGAGGCAGCGGATCCAATCACTGGGCAACTGAGGGATCTTGCTATCTACGGCAGCCAGGTGAACACCGACCTGGTCATCGGCTGCGACGCAAATGCACACCACGTCATCTGGGGGAGCTCAGGTGTCAACAGAAGAGGGGAGAAGGTACTGGATTTTCTGGTAAGCTCCTCTTTACAAATATTAAATAAAGGCAATGAACCGACATTCGTCAATGCGAGGCGGGGTGAGGTTATTGATATAACGCTAGCGTCCAACAACGCGAGTAATAAGATCAGCTCATGGCATGTCTCTGGGGAGATTTCTTTATCGGACCACAGATATATATGCTTCAGGTATAAGACTAAAATCGAATTAGGAACTATACGCAAACGGAATCCCAGAAACACCAACTGGTTAGCGTTCAAAAGCGACCTGAAGGTGGAACTGGGAGACCCTAAAGGCAAGTTAAACTCTATTATTGACATAGAACTTGAAACAGACAGAATAGTACAAGCTGTCTGCACAGCTTGGTCAAACAACTGCCCGGAAAAGAAAATCCTGGCGAAGAAGGCGCCTTGGTGGAACCCGGAGATTGCTAAACTCCGGAGGGAAACCAGGGCTGTCTTCAATGATGCTAAAAGGACCAATGACTTTGAGCATTACGCGCAGAAACTCACGGAATACAGCAAAGCCGTGAGGAAAGCAAAAAGGAAAGCATGGATGAACCATTGCGATCAAATCAGGTCCATACCGGAAGGCATGAGACTCACAAAGGCACTAGCCGCAACGAAGTCAGTCCCACTTACTTCCATTAGAAGAAGTGACGGAGGAATGACTGAAACGGGGCTCGAAACCCTTAAAGTTATGTGTAACACACACTTCCCAGGCTCGATAATACATCAGAGCGTAACGGACGATGTAGTAAACAGTGCAATGGAACAATCCATTAGCACAACCAGGTACAACTGGGACACGTCTAAAAAGGTAGTAGATCACGATAAGATACAATGGGCACTATCCACATTTCAACCATACAAAGCCCCGGGGCCAGATGGAATCTACCCCATACTACTACAAGAGGGCGCCAATGTACTAATACCGCACTTAGGTAGATTGTACAGAGCGTGTATAGCCTTCGGACACGTGCCGCGTGTATGGAGGATGGTAAAAGTAACGTATTTGCCTAAACCAGGCAAAGCAGATTACACAGAAGCCAAATCATACAGGCCGATAAGTCTGTCATCGTTTTTCCTCAAAACACTGGAGAAACTGGTAGACAGACACATAAGGGATGGTCCTCTTAAGAGGCATCCACTGCACCAATTGCAGTGTGCGTACCAGCCGGGTAAATCGACTGAAACGGCACTACACCTGGTGACAACCAGAGCGGAACAGGCGATAGAAAACAAAGAACTATGTCTGGCTACTTTTCTAGACGTGGAGGGGGCATTCGACCGCACCACGTATCAGGCAATCAGTATTGCAGCATCTAAACATGGCATAGAGCAGACAATCTGTAGATGGATTGGTACTATGCTAAATAGCCGACTAATAACATCCTCCCTTATGGGAGACGAAATACTAGCTACGGCTACGAAAGGTTGCCCACAGGGTGGGGTTCTCTCACCAACTCTCTGGAGTCTGGTAGTTAACTCACTGTTGGAAGAACTAAACAAAGGCCCAATACATACGGTAGGGTATGCAGATGATTTAGTGATTCTTGTAAACGGAAAATTCCCGGGAACAGTATCGGAAATCATGAATAAAGCACTGAAGCAAGTGGAGAGATGGTGCAACTGTCATCAACTCTCCATAAACCCAGGCAAAACAGTGGTAATACCGTTTACCAGGAAAAAGACCCTTAATGGCATGAAGCAGCTGAAGCTTTATGGAAGGGTCCTGGAAATGTCCAATGAAGTGAAATATCTAGGCGTAACACTTGATAAAGAACTGAACTGGAGAAAGCATGTCGAACTCACAATCACCAAGGCACTTAGAGTGTTTGGAATGTGTAGATCGGCTTATGGCAAAACGTGGGGTCTAAACCCCAAGGTACTAAGATGGATCTATACCATGATGGTAAGACCAATCATCTTGTACGGATGCCTGGCATGGTGGCCAAGGACACTAAAGAGAACATGCAGGGATGCCCTTATGAAAATACAAAGAACGGCATGCATGGCTATTACTGGTGCGTTTAGAACGACGCCAACCGCGGCGATGGAGGTACTGCTAGACCTTCCACCGTTACACCTAGTGATACAATCTGAGGCGCGGAAATCGTTACACAGGTTGGCCCTAACAGGCCTCTGGAGCGATAGCAAGCCAAAGACCAAGCACACAAACATGGAATGCGACAATTTCGTGAAAAGGATTACGAACATGGGCTGCGATAAAATGCAACCCAAGTTTGTATTCCATAAGAATTTTAACGTTAAAATTCCAACAAGGGCAGAATGGACCGAAGGTCTTGAAGCACCAATCCCTGATGAAAACGACATCATATGGTACACAGATGGGTCTAAGACAGAATCTGGTACGGGAGCAGGCATTTATGCAAATGACTTTAGTAGTAGTATAAGCATGGGCAATTACGCCACTGTCTTCCAAGCTGAGACTTTCGCTATAATTGCCTGCGTGCATGAGAATATAGTTAGGCAAACCCAAGGGAAGAATATCTATATACTCAGCGACAGTCAGGCGGCACTCAAAGCGCTTGAATCGCACAGAGTGGACTCTAGACTGGTATATAATGGCGTCCAAGCTCTGAACCAGCTTGGAAGGCAAAACAGAGTGCAACTGGTATGGATCCCAGGGCACGAGGGATTCATAGGCAATGAAAATGCAGATGAACTTGCCAGAACCGGATCTGAAAGCAACTTTATAGGTCCGGAACCATTCGTGGGGCTCTCACAGGGAACCATCACAACGGCTATTAAAGACCATGCCAAGACCAAACATCAGGAAGAATGGAACAGTCTGACGGGTCTAAAGCATGCAAAGCTCTTCATGCAAGGAGTAGACTCCGGCTGGAGCAAAAAGCTTTGGAAACTTAGCAAAAGACAACTCCAAATCATAACGGGGGTGTTCACTGGTCATTACGGGGTCAAGGGAATTCTGACCAAGATGGGACATTCTAACAACACCGATTGTCGTATGTGTGGCGAAGAGGAAGAGACAGTGAAACACTTAATGTGTGAATGTCACGCCCTCGCCAGACAAAGAATGAAGGACTTTGGAGCAGGATATCTGGAACCAAAGGACTTTAAAACGCTACCCATGAGCTCCATCATCCGACACATGGATATGGTGGGAAAAGCTCTTGAGTAGCTGACGGATCTTCTCCAGGGGGTAATTGCACAAAAGATCCCTATGGGTCGAAGTGTATCCGTAAGGGCCCCCGAAAATAATAAGATAAGATAAGAGAACTACAGGTCAAGGTATACTGGCGAAGTTCGCAAGCGGAGTTCGCAGTGGAACTTCGCTTTGCCATTTCTCCGTTCGGCCGCAGCGGGTCGCCGACTCGGCTGATTACGCTGCGTTTGCAAAAAATAAATCTCTGTAACGTCACTAACGTCATATGTTTGATCATTACTCCGCTTTAGATAAGTAGACAAGACTTGGGTCTTTGAGAGTCCCATCTTTAGGTTTCGTCTCAGTTTAAGTCAGTTTAAGCGGCGTGGAGAGCACTGGTGACTAGGGTTGTCAGATCGAAAGGCGCTATTATCGGGAAAAAATATGAACTTTTCTGGATTTTGGGCCTTAAGTCGGGAAAATGAACCATTCAAATTAAATTAATTGTATTAAAAACAACGATATTTTACATTATTAGCACTACGTCAGCTGCTCTGCCCGATCTCGCCACGCGCGCCCGCTGACGGGCTCGACGCGGGTCGCTGGTTCGCTCCACGACAGTTCAGAACTTGAAATTATTGTTTTATAACGTGATGCTGTTTTTCGGGACAATTTTCACTTTGTCGGGAATCGGGAACACATGCTAAAAATCGGGAGAATCCCGCCGAATCCCGACCATCTGGCAACCCGACTGGTGACTGAAGAGTGACTACAATCGTCAGGTCCTTCAGCTATGAGGTTACGACAAGGAAGAAGTTAAATCTCACGAACCCGCCGCCAAAAGCGGCTCCCGTACAATCGAAATTACGCTCTCATTTTAAAAAAGATATGCCAAAATTTAAAAAGATATAAATAATAATAATAATTTGAGCCTATATACGTCCCATTGCTGGGCACAGGCCTCCTCTCGTGCGCGAGAGCTATAGTCCCCACGATAGCCGAATGCGGATTGGAGATTAGGTAAAAAGATATGCTAAAATAATTTGTCATGCTCTAATTATTATGCTGAAACTCAAGTTCTTTTAAACTTATTAGAGATTAAAATCTCAGTCTTTAGGTATAAACTTGTGTTATCTCTAGAGGAGGCTAGAGTTCTTGTCCAAAAAATTCGAGACGCCTTGTCTTTAGTGCACATATATAGGTACTTATAGGTATTATTCTGTCAAAATTCTGTAAAAATATGCCGTTCCTTTAAAACTGCAGACATTTCTCCTTTCTACAGTCAGACCAAGACAAGTCTGCAACGATTTTGATAGCACACGCAGTGCAAGTGTTATTTTAAACGCCAAACTTCTATGAAATTATGACGTATAAATTAAAAATATATAAAATATCATTTATTTTAAATAACGCTTGCACTGCGTGTGCTATCAAAATCGTTGCAGACTTATCTGGGTCTAACTCTAAACATTTTTCTGTCAATCAGTACAGAGCTTGAAAGGATTCTATTTTTTACATAACACATCGGTGGCAAACAAGCATACAGCCCGCCTGTTGGTGAGCAGTTATTAGCCTATGGACGCCTGAAAATCCAGAGGTGTTACATACACGTTGCCGACCTTGTTCCTAGAACTAAATGGTAGGTAAAAAGAAAGTATAAAGTAAGGTGTAACAATTTAAAATCTGTCTATAGATAAAGATCCCAATAGATAGGGTGACCACACGGCGTGAAATAGTTGCTACTGGTTAATCGATCAATAGACCGACAATCATAGCACCACTTTTTTATATCATGCTGACTAGACTTCTACAATGTTATAAAATTGTTAAAAGCTATATTAAAACATTATTAACTTCTAACACCCGTTTCTCAAAAGCTTGTAACTTGCAATAGGTACAAGCGGATGCCACTTTTTGGCAGCTTTTGTTAGAAAGGGACTTCCACTTGTATTACAAGTTACTTTTGATTGTCGATTTTATTTTAAGTTTTTATCCAAATACACGTCCAAGCGTAAGCGTGACTCCGCGTACTGTTTAGTCATCAAATTGGCCCATTATCACCAGTCTACCACCGACCCCTGACCCCTCACAACCCACCAGATCTTCCAGCCTAGAGGTCTACAATACTGGTCAACGTCTTCCACCAACCGCTGACCCCTCACAACCAAACAGACCTTCAAGCCTAGAGGTCTACAATACCGGTCAACGTCTACCATTTCGTTTGACATGTCATGTAAGCCAATGAACTCTATGAAGATCCTTGGTGGTGGAACCAGTGAAACGTGGTCTGTGGTGTTTCATATTTTGGATTACAGGAGGTCGACCAAAAGTCGTGATATTAAATAAAATTATCAGTTTCCAATCGAATTTAAACTGTTGTGAGACATACTAACATTGAATAATTTTACGGTTTTACACATGTTTCGGAGAGCCTAGGTCTCCTTTCTCAAGCTCTAACAGTGCGAGCAGCGTTCACGACGGCCGTGTATCGCGTACTCAGGCTCTCGGCTGTAGGCTCTCCGAAACATGTCGCGCGAGTGACTTAAAACAAGTGAGTCTAAACCGTAAAATTATTCAAAATTATCAGTTTCGTACGGTAGACTTTTTAAACTTAGGTCAGTTAACCGTAGGACACATATATGTCGTTAAAAATTTCGCAATTTAATACATTTTAAACTTAGGTCAACTGGACGTAGGAAAAAAGATCATCTTTAGGAATTTCGTACATTAGACAATTTGTTTTTCGATGTTCTGTCTTTAGGAATTTCGTACTTAGGATAGGTATTTGATTTTCGAAATTATGCTACATATTTAACCATCGGACAGGTCTTTAGAAATTGGAGTTTATATTATTTTGTTATACCTTTAAGTATGTTGATATTTAGGTACATGTTTTGTGTTATTTAAGCTAAAAAACTTAGGTAAGAAGTACCTACAAGTAAAAGTCACTAATATCATTGAATGCGTAATTCTGGTGAAAAGTTTTCAAATGTCAAAGTCACTTACATAGGAGTCACTATCGCTAGATGTTTTTTTTACTAGACCTAAATGCTAGTAGGATTCATAAATCATAATTTATTTATTGCTTTTATGGGTTTTACAAGATTTTATAGTATTTACATGTTCCAGCATAAACCCTGTTGGGGCACAGCAATATACATAAAGACTTAAAAACTAATACTTATAAAACTAGCACACACTAGCAATTAACATTATTAAGACTTATAATTAAGATACTCCTTTATATTGTAAAATGAGTTTTCAACCAAGAACTTTTTTAGTTTGTTAAAGAATGTTGAATCTTTCTCTATATGTTTTAGTTCTAACGGTATGTTGTTATATACTGTAACTGCCATATGGTAAGGACCGGAATGCACTATTTTTAGATTTGTGAAAGTGCTAGCTAATTTGTTTCTTTTCCGCAGATTTTGATTCCTTGGAAAGTTATCTCTTGTTCGCTCAAATAAATGTTTTTGTTTTTTAACTAATTTACACAATTCAAAAATGTACAGTGAAGTTAACGTTAATATTTTCATTTTTTTGAAATAAGGGAGGCAACTCTCCATGTCATTTATATTTGCTAGTATTCTTATACACTTTTTTTGTAGCAAGAACAACGACTCTACGTTCGTGCTATTCCCCCATAAAATGATACCATACGATAACCAAGAATGGGCATAGGCATAATAGGCATTAGTTGCAGCTTTTAAGTCTGTACATTTCTTCAACATGGAGAGGGCATATGTAAATTTGGATAATTTTATCGAGATTTTATCAACATGTGCCTTCCAATTTATGCAGGAGTCTATTTCGACACCTAGCAAAGAACATGACTCAACAACCGCCAATGATTCATTATTATAGCAAGGGTTCATATCAATTGCTGGCTTCTGATAAGGTTTTATCTGCATGATTTTAGTTTTAGAAATATTCAATTGGAGATTATGATCATTCAGCCAATCTAATATTAATTTAAAAGTACAATGTAGTTTATTGTTTAGGTCCTCACTATCGTTGCATTCAAATATTAAGGAGATGTCGTCGGCGTATAGCACGGCCTTTGTACTAAAGATTTTAGACAAATCATTAATGTAAATTACGAATAGGATACAGCCCAAAACACTGCCCTGTGGGATGGAATTTTGTACATTCAGTTTCTCAGACCTAATTTTAATCATGCGTTTATTTTTATAATCATGGTGGTAAATTTCTACGTATTGTACTCTACTTTTCAAATAAGAGGAAAACCAATTGAGAGCTAAACCACGAACACCTATACCATAAAGCTTTTGTTTAAGAATTTCATGTGAAACTTTATCGTATGCTTTGCTCATATCCAACATCATGGCTATTGCATATTTCCGATTATTAATCACTCTGAGAACTTCGTTTATAAAGTCATAAAGAGCCGTTATAGTGGACCTTTTTTTTCTGAAACCATTTTGATTGTTATCATAAATTTCGAATTTCTCACAAAACGAATTTAAACGCTGTGCCATTGCCTGTTCAAATATTTTCGAAAAAATGGACAACAAAGATATTGGTCTATACTGCTGAGGATGATTTGCATTTTTTAGTTTAGGTATAGGTTTTATTATTGATATCTTTAATAAGTCTGGAAAGGTGCCCTCTCTAAAAGACTGGTTAATTAAATCTGATAGAGGTCCTGTTAATTCATTTTTACAGTATTTTACTAGGGTCGGGGGTATCTCATCGAAGCCAGAAGTAATTTTATTTTTAAGTTTAATAATTATTTTTTCAATTTCTCGCTCATTTGTTGGGTATAAATACATAGAGTTATTCAAAGGTGAAATTACCGGGCGACCTTTGGGTATGTTATTTTTTTGTATTTTTCCCACAGATATAAAGAAATCATTAAATATATTCGCTATTTCTCGGGGTTGGCTTATAATTTTGTCATTAATTTCCAATTTTATATTAGTTTCTTCTCTATGCACTACTTTGTTTGTACGTTCTTTAATAACTTGCCACATTGTTCGAGTTATATTTTTTGATGAGATTATTCTCTTTGTATACTGATTTTTTATTGATGCTTTTATTGATCTTTTTAATATTTTTTCATAGTTTTTATAATAGTCATGTAATACTTTACTTTCTGTCTGTGATATTAGTATTCTTAGCAAACGTTTATTTTTACATATATATGGATATGACGTGGCGTAGGCGAATAACTGTCTAGACTAGAGCTACAATTAATAACCACAATATTAGTTCCCCGTTTTAGTTGATTGTAGTACTACATAGGGGTCAATATAAATTGGACGCTGGGATGACTGGCTGTCTGGGGTAGACTAGATCAGCCTAGGCCATAAGACCCAATATCTGGGAGACCGAGCTTTGCTCGGAAAATATATAAAAACGCAAAAATATGCGTATTCCCAGAGATAAAACCTAGCTAGATCGATTTTTCGCCCCCGAAAACCCCCATACCTACATCCAATTTCATCGAAATTGCTAGAGCCGTTCCCGAGATCCCCGAAATATATATAGGTACATTTAAATAAATAAATGTACAAGAATTGCTCGTTTAAAGTTATAATATCTTATTATCCATTATATTAAGTATATAATATAATGGAAACTATAGGTCTAGATTAAGAGAAGAAACTGTAACAATATTTTCTGTACGACCGTTTGTTTCATACTTAAATAAAAAAATAAAATATCTGGGAGACATATAAAAACTCAATAATTAGCGTTTCCCAGAGATAAGATCTAGCTAGATCGATTTTTTGCCCCTCATATACCAAATTTCATCGAAATCGTGAGAGCCGTTTCCGAGATCGCCGAAATATACACATAAATAAATAAATATATAAATAAATAAATATGCAAGAATTGCTCGTTTAAAGGTATTAGATGCTCGTTTAAAGGTATTAGATAATAATAAGATAAGATAAGTATAAGTATTAGTGCTCGTAAAAATAGTGCCAATTTGGTGGTAGTGGGTTCGATTTCGAACAATGCAAGATTTGCTGCAGATAAGGGAGAAGTCTAACATTGCCATTGCCACTTTATTTTGGTAGTATGGGAACGAGTTTTGTACCATATTTAAATTTTTAAATGTCAACACTAATTTACACTTACTTTTCAACAATTTTCGCTATGAAACTATACTTACCCAAATGGGTGTCATTCTAAATCCCTAACGTTTGTCCTAAAGTCACTTGCCCTAACTGGTATGTCCTAATAGGCACATGCCCTAACGATCAATTGTCATAACGATTATTTTCCATAATGTAAGGTTCTGAAAAATGGTTAGGTTTTAGAACTTGCTGCCACAAAAGTGGGTTCGGTTAGGGTTAGAACTGCGACCCTCGCAAAAAAGAAAATATGCTTAATAACAATAGGATAAGTAATCAATAATTAGGGAAACCAAAATTAGGGTTTTTAGTGTTAGGACAACTGATCATTATGACAAACAATATTAGGGAATGCAAAGATAGGAGAAAAAACTTTTGGGATTCAGACATAGATCCTACCCAAATAATGCAAGTGGCACTTACTTAGAAATAAGAATAAGAATTACACGAATAATTATGCGACCTATTCCTTCGTTCCAATTGGAATAAAATATATAAAAGGAATAATAAAATTATTCATGTAATTAGGGTAAATCGTCAATTACTGGCCTCTGTTTAATAACCGGCCACCTTTATATAAAAAATAAATTCTATTCAACTATAAAAGTGCCACCAATTGACGATTTACCCTAAAATGATTCCATTCCAATCACTACACTGTCAATTCAATAGGTAAGCAGAATGAAGCCATGCCTATTTGTGTTGGTAGGTATGTATGTCAGTCTGTAAGATACCTAAGTAACTATAGGTATACCTACCTTATCAATTATCATTTTGAATGGACATTTTCAGAAAAAATGTACTACAATTTACTTTGTTTCTAGAAATCAACAATTTTTGGGTCATTGTTACTCAGAATCACAAGGACTTACCTACCTATATTTTCGATTACTTTGCATATTTTTTTACAATTTACCACACAATTATTTGTTTTATTATAAAAAATAAACACACAAATAACAACACAAATGACATCAAAAATAGTAGATTGTTAACCAAGGGATAAAATGATGCATTTCACCCGAGTTAAACACTCTACTTTTCATTTTGAATACGAGGAAAGTAAAAAGCATGTATTTTTTTATACATGACATAAGTATAATTTTTTATAGGATTTCTTGATTAAATTAACAATTTAGGTAAAATATCAGAATGCAAATTAGTATAACAAATCCATTTAAACCCATTTCAATTGTTTATCGTTAAAAAAAATCGTACTTGGAACGTAAAATGCTCTAGTGCAGAAACGTATCATTCTCTGCACACCTTTTAGAACAACAATGACACTCTTTCTGAGCATGAGAAATGAAAATACTTATGATATTTTTTTTGTACACCGCATCATAATCTTTACGCTCACACCAAAACTGTATGTCACTATGTATCAAAACTCGCTCTACGATTGGACAATTCTATTCTACGAGGGTTCTATGCGACGTTGCCGCTCCGCAGGGACGCCTAAAGGGCCAAGGGTCTATGCGACGTTGCCGGCAGGGCCAATGCGTACACGCATGCACCTATGCGCTCCTAGATTGGTCTATTCGGAATCGGATAACGGGCTGTGATTGGTCAGAGCGACACGGGAAAGAACTAGTTTCTATGGTTTGGGACTGGTGGGGTTTTTTGGTTTTTTTTTGTCGGATGTTAGACATAAATTCGGTTGCGGTGGACAAGTTGGAATTTAGATATTATGTAGGGTTTTATGTTAAAATATTTTCTGCGTTAAGTAAATGCGATTGCGAAACGAATGCAAATTACTATTAGGGAAAGTCAAAAAAATAAAAACTATAAGGGTTTATTTTTTTATGCGATGGATTTAACAAAAAAGTACCCATTTCCTGAAGGGAGAATTTTACTTGAAGATATTTTTAATTAATTTTAATATTATTTTCCTCGAATCTATAGAATTCGATCCCTACAATTCCAATAAAATTTTTTATTTATCTCCATAGACATAAACGCAAAAATCTTATTTTTTTTTTGGACTTTTATTAAATATAGAATAAAGAATTAACGATAACAAAATATACATAATTATATACAGGGTGGATTTTCTTTTTGGGTCAGTGAGGGCAGCTACCAGATCCCGTGCTGCTACGAGAAAACGGTCTAAGAAGACCTTCCCTCGATTTCAAATTAATGAAGATTGGCTTTTACAGATTTTGGAAAAAACATACAGGATGCGAGAAAAAGGTCATTTTTGACAAACTTTTTTTTTGATGCCAATCGATCCCATTCCTATTAAGGATCAAAAGCTTGTATGGAACCAAAAAAAAATTCCGGCTAGAAAAGCCACTAATCGAGGAAAACTTTTCCCATACAATTTGTATGAAAATGAAAACTTTTATTTTTCACATGCTGTTTTTGTATGCCAATCGATTCCATTCCTATCCAGTATTAATAGTTTCCTAGGGGTCAACTTACGGTAATGTACTAAAAAGCCACAAATTAATAAAAACTTTTTCCATACATTTACTATGGGGAAAATGTGAAATGTTATTCTCAATTTTCTATCTCGCCCATCAGTCCTACAGCAATGTCTTCATACAGTATTATGGTCCTTAAATGTAACAGGACTGATTGGCCAGATAGAAAAATGTGAATTAAATTTCACATGTTCTCCATAGTAAATGTATGGAAAAAGTTTTCTTTAATTTGTGGCTTTTTAGTACATTACCGTAAGTTGACCCCAAAGAAACTATTGATACTGGATAGGAATGGAATCGATTGGCATACAAAAATAGCATGTGAAAAATAAAAGTTTTCATTTTCATACAAATTGTATGGGAAAAGTTTTCCTCGATTTGTGGCTTTTCTAGCCGGAAATTTTTTTTTGGTTCCATACAAGCTTTTGATCCTTAATAGGAATGGGATCGATTGCCTCAAAAAAAAAGTTTGTCAAAAATTACCTTTTTCTCGCACCCTGTATGTTTTTTCCAAAATCTGTAAAAGCCAATCTTCATTAATTTGAAATCGAGGGAAGGTCTTCTTAGACCGTTTTCTCGTAGCAGCACGGGATCTGGTAGCTGCCCTCACTGACCCAAAAAGAAAATCCACCCTGTATATTATACGTATATATTTCTTTATGGAAACCCATCAGCATTATGTATATAATTTGCAGCACTTTGTTTAAAAAAAGTTCGAGTGTACATATTTCACGTAGGTAGGTAATAATCCCTAATATAGTTATCTATCAATAGAAAAACAAGGTCATGTACAACATTATGTTGGTACCTATATATTTCTCAGCCTAAAAAAAATAAAGTAAATCAAAAACCCACAAATACACACACAATTTAGACACTAAATCAAAATTCGTTATCTGTCTCTATCTCTCGCATTCGAGCGATAGAGACGGAAATGGACGACCGAATGAAAGAAATGGTTCACAAACCAGGTAATCCGTGCCCTTCCAAGAACTATCATAGCACATATTTACTATACATTCATAGTGATCCTTAAAGTTATGGGCGGAAGATCGAAAATCCCTTGATTTATTGGCCTAAAGTTGACACAAAAAAATTCTACCTGGCTCTATGATTTGGACCAATAGGTGGCGGTTATGTTGCTTATTTATATATTATTTAGGGTTATTTATGAACATAGGTGTCTAGATTCCGCGAATTGGGGTTTACATGCTTTTTATGACAGTAGGCAAAGTCTTAAAATGTCAGTACCTATACATAGAAAATAATTATGGGTCTCTATTGTTTCCCAAATAGTTTTAAGCCATAATGTATTGTTTGCCCGAAGTTTCGTTAGTCATAAATCTTTTCGTTCAGAATTCGTCACTTTTCAGGATTGCCATAAAACAAACCTAACCTAACCTATCTATAGGATAACCTAACGAAAATCCTGAAATGTTAACGGTTTCAGTTTTATGACTAATGATAATATGACAAACAATATTTTATGACTTAAAACTTTATGGGAAACAACGGGACCCCAATAATAATTATACATTAGTTGCAAGTAAAGAGTTACAATAGGGTACCTATATTTAAAATAAATTATTTTACACCATGCATGAAATAAAGCACCAGAAGATTAATAGAGAAACGTAGACAGCAGTTATTTTGAAGCACAATTTCTATTTTAAAAACCGTATAAAACTATAAAAAGTAGGTTATTTGATCGTGTCGTCACATGCTAGTGTTTCATATAAATTCCATAGTAGCAAAATCGTTTTGACAGTTCGAAGAAAGAAACTGATTTGACTAGTAGCCATGCAAATACCCCATTGTAAATATGTCTGGCGATTTATAAACATATGGGATTTTCATTTTAACTAATGGGTATGTATCCCAATTTGTACTGTCAAGTGTACCTTATAAAATTATGGGTGCACTCATCATACTCCAAAATAAGTATGTCCCATAGCTCTTATGTCAGCGAACTATGGGACATATTTTTGAAGAGTAAGTTGTCTACACCACGTGTACACCCATATTAAATAAAATAAAATAAATATTATAGGTTTTTTTACACAGATTGACTAAGTCCCACAGTAAGCTCAAGAAGGCTTGTGTTATGGGTACTTAGACAACGATATATGATACACCACACACACACATGATATATAAATACAATAATATACAAATACATAGAAAACACCCAAGACACAGGAACAAATATCTGTGCTCATCACACAAATGAATGCCCTTACCGGGATTCGAACCCAGGACCGCGGCAGGCACAGGCAGGGCAACCCACTAGGCCAGACCAGTCAGTCGTCAAAGTCAGTAAAGTCATTTTTACACTTGACTGTAACACATTTTCCATTTACAAGTTGTGCAACAAGTTTTTTTTATACCTATTATAAATGGGCTTACTCATGGCCACAGACTAGCCGAGGCGAAGACGTGGCCTACGATGGAGCGAGCCTGCCCAGAAGGTGCCTGTTCACCCTTGATTTGAAGGTTGGGTTATATGAGCTCGGAGATATAGACGCCGGCAAGGAATTCCATTCCTTGGCAGTGCGCATAAGAAACGAGGAAGCAAAGCGCTTCGTGCGAATTGGTGGAATATCTACCAAGTAAGGATGGAAACCGGCCGTGCGTCTAAAAGTCCGATGGTAGAATGGGGACGGTGATGCGTACTTGACTTTTCCTCATATTACGCATTGCATACACTACACAGCTGTACACAGCACACTACACATTAAGGTCTAACATTGCACTCAAAAGTGCAGTGTATGAGGTTATCAGATACTTACATGTTGGTGTGTATGAAAGTGCTTTATTAAACATGTGATACCGGAGAGCAGTGACCGAGGTGCATTGACAAACAATGCCACTATTTATAGGTATATATTTTATAGGCATTAATTAATATTTTTCATTCCTCATGCTCTTAAAGAGGGTCATTGTTGTTCTAAAAGGTGTGCAGAACATGATACGTTTCTGCACTAGAGAATTGTACGTTCCAAGTTCAATTTTTTAATTTTTTTGCGATAAGCAAATGAAATTTGAGTTTATATGGATTTGTTATACAATTACCATTTCTGATATTTGACTCCCCTTTCTATGTATACCTAAATGACGATACTTTTGCGTGCTTTTGCCTAAATTGTTACCTAATTGAAAGTACTTCAAGAAATACTATAAAAATATATACCTACTTAGTTATGTTTATAAAAAAACACATGCATTTTACTTTCCTCGTATTCGAAATGAAAAGTAGAGTGTTTAACTCGGATGAAAGGTATAATTTCAGCCTCGGACTATTGGCGCTTTCACTGCGTTCGAGCACCAAACTACCTCGGCAGAAAAGAGTGCCTTTCATCCCTCGGTTAACAATCTACTATTATTTCAGAATATAGCGCTATTCGACTTTGTTTTTGACAGGTTATGTGACTTGGCGAATAGTCGTAATATTTACAATAATGTTAATATCCAGAGAGGAAAATGAGGACTACGAGTGGCGATTTGCCGCGGGCACAGAATAAATAATAGTACTAATAAGTACAGAAGACTCACTCTCTAACAAAATGCGTCTGTTACGATCAGCAGCATATGGCCGCTAGGTGGCGACAGCGCCACGCGCGGCTTATGGCTTTCCCCAAAATTGGGGCCGGAACGGATGTACTTTTAGCTACCTGTAGCAAAGCGACGAAATCGCGGAGTGAGACACGCCTGCCGCGGGTCCTCCTCTTTCGTCCTAATTCCCTTAATCCTTTTGTTGTAATATGGGCTGAAGTTAAATTGTGGGCATTCGTCCAAACGCGCTCGTTTAACGTTGTTCTGAGGCAAATACAGCAGTTAATTCCAAAAACATGGCGCCAATCTGTAGTTTCTGGTGCCAATTTATGTGCCTTGCATCGTATTTTGTTACAATTTTAAAAGAAACACAGGAAATAATTTTGTAATATTCTTCCAAATAAGAATAAGTAAAAACGTAACAATTAATTTATACAATTTTTTTTCATATTTGACGATCCTTTTGTGAAATTCTTAAATTTGTGTTAAATTTGATTTGTATAATAATCCAATATTATTATGGAATAATAACATCAATAAATTGCTCTGATAATTAGCTTAAGATAATATATAAGTATGTTACGATTCATAATAGTGCTTGTTGCTAGGCCTACCTGAATAAAGTATATTTTGACTTTGACTTTAAGAGCCTCGGTACTCTCTAGTACCATTTGGAGTTGAAACTCTAGGTCCATGGGGTCCCAGCGCGCATAAGTTGTTCGCAGAAATCGCGAAGCGTCTGGTTGACGTAACTGGTGACCGAAGAGCTGGCGGCTACCTCGCACAACGTATCAGCATTGCGATACAGCGAGGAAATGTCGCCAGCATCCTTGGTACAATGCCTCAAGGGCCTGTTTTAGATTTAAGCTAGTTTTTAATTTCTTTTAGTAATACCACATAATAAGTGGACATTAACCTACATATTATCAATGATATTATTTACCTAACTATAGATATTAGGTTATACTCATACTTAAGGAGCACAAAAAATACTTCCGTATTTATTTCTGTGCCTACGAAGAAATCTGTTATTTTTGATTAATTTACTCATTCCATCCATCTTTGTTACACTCGTTGTCAAACATAAGGTCGTCTCTTTCTCTTTCGGTGTGCGGGAGCTCGTTAGCACGTGCACATTTCTCGCTTGTCCAGCCACGACTAAAGGCAACTTGTCCAATTTGTCACAAGGTACGCGCTTCAATTTGGAACGCCTATAACCTATCTTGAGTTATAAATCATTGCATATTATGAGACCAAGGTACTACAAAAACATAAATACATAGCTGTACAGTCACCAGCAAAAATATATGACTGTGGGCAGCCATGTAAAAATATCTGATGCTCCATTGGAGGCATAAGTATATGACGACACTACCTCGGTAAAAATATGTGATGCTTTGTGGCCGGCAAAAACATCGTTAGTCTGTATCCGCATAAATATCGGATCGGGTGGCTTAAAAATATTTGACGACTCATAAAAATAAAAATTATGTGATTACTCTCATCTGGCGTAAATATCTTTCCACTGTGAATGTAAATACATGGGATGGCAGACGGGCCGCCTATATATCTGACACGAAATTATGAAATATGTATGTCATCAATCGGCAAAAACGAACCATACCTGGATAGCATAGAGCCTTAAATTGTATGAAGTGATTTGACAATTCACGAAAAGAGTGCAGACTTGTCATTGCATATGTCTGTCTCACGTATTTCATTTCCAATTTTAAATTGTGACATAATTCAGGTAGACTTTTAATAGAAGATGTGTAATAAAACTAATAAACCTCCTTCTTACATAAAAAAGAATGATAAAGAAGTCAACTTGTGGACTGTGACAAGGACAAACAATAATAGCGCTTTCGCTGCCACTCCTACTGAATGATACATAAGACTATCCCGTTCGGTCATTTCCCCCACCCCTCATGCCAGATCCAGTTATATACTAGATTCATGATATGATTGCAATACGTTCAAATTTACAAAAAAATTATATCCATTTTATTCCGTCAAATCGATGATAGAACATAATGTGAGACAGACATATACAATGACAAGTCTGCACTCTTTTCGTGAATTGTCAAATCACTTCATACAGTTTACGGCTTTATACCAAACATGTATGGTTCGTTTTTGAAGGTCGATAACATATTTGTGATTTTTCCAATGTGTCAGATATTATAATAGGCGGTCCGTCGTCCATCCGATGTATTTTAAGCGACCCAATCCGATATTTATGCGGATACAGACTAACGATATTTTTGCCGGCCACAAAGCATCACATATTTTTACCGAGGTAGTGTCGTCATATACTTATGCCTCCAATGGAGCATCAGATATTTTTGCACGGCTGCCCATAGTCATATATTTATGCTGGTGACTGTACTAGAGACAGCAACGGAGTTGAAGCCGTGGCCGAATCAGCCGTGGAGTCATTATTAGTCATATACAGTCAACTACTCTGCAGAAACTAATAATTATTAGCAGATTGTAGACATGTGACCCTTTGTTTCCCATAAAGTTTTAAGTCATAATGTATTGTTTGTCATATTATTATTAGTCATAAAACTGAAACCGTTAACTTCTCAGGATTTTCGTCAGGTTATCCTATAGATGGGTTAGGTTAGGTTTGTTTTAGGTATGGCAATTCTGACAAGTGACGCGTTTCTGAACTAAATAAATTATGACTAACGAAAATGCGGGCAAAAATACATTATGACTTACCTTTGACTTAAAACTATTTGGGAAACAATAGAGACCCTAGACAAGTACCTAAGATGAGTATACCAAATTGAAAATTATTCTTCAATCAAAAGCATTCCTTTAGGAAGTCTTCCATTTATTAGAAATTAGATGGGTTACTTATGGCACTTATTGCTTACAGAACCTTTTTTATATATGCGTAGACGTAGTTAAGTACTTATTATCTTGTTTTGTTATTCTTCCTAGAGACTTTAACGTACTTATTTAGCTAAAAATTATCAAAAAAAATAATAGCAAAAGAGCGTAAATTTCTTTACAGTACATATGGCCCTATTTTCACGCACTAGTGCGTAAAATAGCACTTTTCGTGCGATGTCAAAAGTTTAAAGGGCCATATGTACTGTAAAACGTTGTTCGATACACGTGCGAATAGGTAATTCACAACTCGTGTCGATTTAAAACACTCCCTTCGGTCGTGTTTTAATTTATCGCCACTCGTTTCGAATTTCCTCTTTTTCGCACTTGTATCGAAAATAACTATTGCAAATTATAATCATACCTATAAACTAAAAACGGGCCATTTACGGAGTAATTTTGTATTCATTGAGTCCCCAATATTTCTCGTATTGACAGCGGTTAGTTTATGATGTAAATAACCATCTGTGTAAACCGTTGTGCGTTAAATTTTACCTTTATGTATTCAATGTAGAGTTTTTCTCTAGGACGTGATAATGATAACTTCAGAGAAAAATAGATAAGTAAATATTGTAGAGTCATGAATACTCATGAATCACGAATTTTCAGATTCATGAATTACTTCCGACTTTCATAATTGAATCAAGAGCAGAATATAAAATGTAGATATTTCAGCAATCTGAGAATTACTCACATTTGTTCCATACAATCTGAATCTTTTAAAATTAATTTGTATTAGGTTGTCTGGAAGATATCGCTCCTTAGCGGTCGCGTTTTGTTTACTTCTGTCTTCATCTATTATTTGTGTTTCCTTCATTTATTCTGAGGTTGTGCAATAAAGAGGATTAGTACCTAAGATTGTATTGTACATTTAACCCATAGATTTTTCAATCCACTGGATAAAATTTCTATTCATCAAAATTATTAGGACAGCCTCTAACCTCAAGAAATTTAAACTAAAAACCAGAGCTGGGTATACCTGGGTTAAAAACGTTGTATTATTAATTTTAACTAGCAATATTTCAACGGATTTTTTGTAGTTGTAGTAGTAGTAAATCACTTTATTGTACAAAAACAGGTTCACATGAAATTCACATAACATTATACATTTCACTACAGAGAGAAGTAAATTTTTACATACTTCACATAATTCACATAATATTTGTGGCTGTAGTTGTGACACAAAAGCGGATGATCAATACAACCACAAGAACAAAGCATTTCAGGACCAAACAAAGGCAAAGACGGAGATTTATGTCGATATATGAGTCTCAAACCTATGTAATATCACATAAGAGGATATAACTACTATATTTACTTGGAGAAAATGAGCCTACAGTTGTTTTTGGAATGAAAATAGCTACAAAATCAGTTTTTTTAGGTCCGATTGTACAATAGAGCAAAAAAATGGGTCTCTATTGTTTCCCAAATAGTTTTAAGCCATAATGTATTGTTTGCCCGCATTTTCGTTAGTCATAATTCATTTGGTTCAGAAACGCGTCACTTTTCAGGATTGCCATAAAACAAACCTAACCTGTCTTTAGGATAACCTAACGAAAATCCTGAAATGTTAACGGTTTCAGTTTTATGACAAACAGTACATTATGACTTAAAACTTTATGGGAAACAACGGGACCCCCAAAGAAATCATAGTTATACCTATGTTGCACGTTCATCACTTTAGTATGCTTATTATTGCGTAGTGCAAACCTACTTTTAGTGTTTCTGTGTACCTTTATAGGTGACTAATTTCTTTGTTTGTAGACTCCGTATTAGCTAGGTAACTGTACCGACTTGAACAAAGCAAAGTGTCTTTATAAACGTCATACTTTCATAGAAATTTCACATTTATACGATTATTTTAAGTTGTATAATGCATGTAGTTTAGTTTTATTGTTTAATTTGTCTTTTTATGTCATAAAATAAAGTTTTCTCTGTACAATTTCACATTAATGATGACACTGGCCCACTTTGTCATTGCAAATGCCATGCAGACTTAACTTGGTTCAACTTTCAGTAAGTAAAACTGTTGTAGGTACAATAGATAACTAAAAGAAAATCAACAAAATAGTTTTGCAATGAATGGTGTAAATACAGTCATGGTTGTTACGATAAGGCACTGACTCAGGTATTATTGGTTAAAAATCTGTTTTAAAACCAACACAAATAAAGGAAATGGTACAAATATAATTTGAAAAGAGTACCTATCTTAGTTTTTGAACCACCAAAGAAAGAAAAAGCTTGAACGTACCACAGATAATTTTCTGTAACTCGTGAAACCTAAGCGCAGAGTGAAAGCTATCTTCGAAAGGGGGTGGAGGGGGGCACCGTTTCCAAAATGGCTTCCAAGACATGACGTAACATAAAATGCATGACTTTTACCCCTTTTAGACCAACATAGGTAAATTATTTACGGATTTTATACGTCATAACATGAGGTTAGGAATTTTAGGTTAGGTTTATCGATAGCTCTATCTTGATGGAATGACGAGACGCAAGTATCGATTCGTTAACCACGCCCGTGTAAATGCGTTGTAATAGGTAAAGAAAACAAACACTTTTCCTAATGACTCAAGTCATAAAAAAACAATTGAAAATTCCGGTGCGTTCAGGAATTAAATAGAAAATTTGCGTTTAAAACAAAAGAAGCTAAAGAGAGTGGGATTATTCAAAATTGGAACGCACCTTCGAAAATCGTAATTCCAAATTCAAAACCAACTCACCAATCCAACATGGCGGACACAAAGAAGCGACGCACCAACTGAAATCCTTTTTCTTCGGCGTTTTTTCCCGTTCGAACGCAATCCTTTCGGTCTTTCGGTTTCGGAGAGGTTTTGGATTTGGTTTTTGGTTTTTTTTGGCCGGTTCAATGGAGTGTATGCACCGGGAGGAGTGCAGGCGTGTACTGACCCGCGCGGCGGTGCAGCCCGCACACAGACACACCACATACACACACATACGGAGCGCGGCTGCCGCCTGGTAGCACGGGGTACACGCCGATGCACATAGCAACACAATTTCAAAGATTGCAGTCAACTGAAGTCGGGATTCAATTTTCGGAAAATAATTTTACTAGGAAATAAGATCACGACGTAGCGTTTTCGTAGAGCTAACTTTAGCTTGGACATAACATTAACAGAGACGACATTACACTTGTTTATATCTAAAGCAATTTGGAAAACGAACAGCAGGAAATGGTGCCTAAAACTGCACGGTACTGGAACTGTCACTGTCAATTAAATACAAAAATCGCCAGAAACACTGAAACTACTGAATGTTGATTACCTACAATTTGTCATTATTGCAATTTTTTTACCTCTGACACAAGAAGAGGAGTGGTAAACGTTTGAAGCTAATGTCTGCCTGTCTGTCTGTGTGTCTGTCTGTGGCATTGTAGCTTTCAAGCGGATGGACCGATTTCTATGCTGTTTTGTTTTTGCGTGAAATCGCGTTTCCTTGCGGTGATTCTTAGTTATGTTTGATTAAAAAACAATCCAGCAGTGTGAATAAATGAAGTACTTAATGCATATTTGCGCTGAGGGTTTTAATTTTTTAATTTTATAATAGTTATTATTTTCATATAGGTACTTATAGTAGTGTAGTGTAGGTACCTTCACGTATGACTTACCCGTCTCTCTCAATTCTACATTTCAGTCTAAAAAGTTTTTGGCAAAATTTTAATTTTAGGTACAAGCTTTTATCGCTGACTGTACTTTTCTTACGACAGACAACTAATACTCATCGAGACAATTCTAAAAACCCCTAACACAATTAGGTTGCGTTGTTTCATCACAGAGTTCCTATGGCCACCTCCTGTCTCCATCATCAGATCAGTTCGACAGTACCATATTATTGTATTGTCATCAGATCTACATACAGCTGCCAATTTTCATGACGCTACGATCCTTGGAAGATGGTTAGGTTAGGTTAGTTTAGTTACCTTAGATTCCATTACATAGTTACATACAGGTCGACCTAATAAAAGCTTGTTAAAAATGCACCTTGTTCATATAATATACTTTTTTCTACTCCAGCACTTAAATGTGTCAATTAAATGACTGACAGTGATATCTAAAGCAATGTCATTTGAATGCTTTGTCTATAGGCTCATAAGATGACTGCTAGCAGTCATCTTATGAGTATAATACAACTGCTTTATTTTTTTTAAAGATACAAGATACAAGTTCCGATCATCTTGATTGAAAGAGGTATGTTTTCATTTACAATAATAACTCTTTTTTTTTTAAATAATAACTCAATTTTTTTTAAATAATAACTCTTTTTTTTTAATAATAACTCTTTTTTTTTAATAATAACTCTTTTTTTTTAATAATAACTCTTTTTTTTTAATAATAACTTTTTTTTTTTTTTTTTTTTTTTTTTTTTTTTTTTTTTTTTTTTTTTTTTTTTTGCTGCAGCTGTCATAGAAAAAGTAATGTATGCAACAGCTCATAATTGGTTCTTAAAATTCTCGGGTCTTTTTTTACAAAACTCGACTACGTCTCGTTTTGTAACTTCGACCCTTGAATTTTAAGAACCCTTATTATATCACTGTTGCATAAACTACTATTATCTACACACATGTCATTAGTGCTCTATAATGCGTTCAGAAACCGTAGGAAATGACAAGCTTTATTACAACCAATTTTACTATGAGAACTTTCTTATCTGTGGTAGTAGGAAAATTTGTACTTTAATGTACTCGTACGAGTACAAAGGTAACGTTATAGATTTTTGTAAGGTTATGAGTTTAAATTTGGAACAGCAGTCAAAACTCAAGTGGGTCTCTATTCTAGTATCCATAGATATTAAAACAGTTATCGATACGAAACGTCAATTTAGTATGTTTTTTTAATATAAACCGCACGATATTTGATCTCGAGTGACATGAGAATAGGGACTTCATTCTTTTGTCTAGGAATTAAAAAAGCGGCAAAGTGCGAGTCGGACTCGCCCATGAAGGGTTCCGTATTTAGGCGATTTATGACGTATTAAAAAAAAACTACTTGCTAGATCTCGTTCAAACCAATTTTCGGTGGAAGTTTACATGGTAATGTACATCATATATTTTTTTTAGTTTTATCATTCTCTTATTTTAGAAGTTAGGGGGGGGGGGGGGGACACACATTTTACCACTTTGGAAGTGTCTCTCGCGCAAACTATTCAGTTTAGAAAAAAATGATATTAGAAACCTCAATATCATTTTTGAAGACCTATCCATAGATACCCCACACGTATGGGTTTGATGAAAAAAAAAATTTTGAATTTCAGTTCGAAGTATGGGGAACCCCAAAAATTTATTGTTTTTTTTCTATTTTTGTGTAAAAATCTTAATGCGGTTCACAGAATACATCTACTTACCAAGTTTCAACAGTATAGTTCTTATAGTTTTGGAGAAAAGTGGCTGTGACATACGGACGGACAGACAGACGGACAGACGGACAGACAGACAGACATGACGAATCTATAAGGGTTCCGTTTTTTGCCATTTGGCTACGGAACCCTAAAAACTACGGATGTGTGACATGCGTCAAAAAAGTTTTCATTCACCGCCATTTGACGTACAGTTTATCTTTTAGTTAGTGTTTAGATAAAGTAGTGTATGTAACTGTACATAATTAGGCATTAAAATACTCGTGTGATCCTTTTAAGAAACTCACTAACGTTCGTTTCTTAAATCCACACTCGTATTTTAATGCCTCTCATTATGTAGCAGTCACATAAACTACTATTATCTGCTGAACGTTCGCTTGTGACAAAAGTATACAATTTCCATCAATGTATAATTATTAATATACGTTTGTATAAATAATGTATAATATAAATAGTTTGTCAAAGGACTGTATCATTTCAAACATATACAGAGAGAATCATACTATATTTGTCTTAAACTAGTACTAGCACCCAAAAGAAAAGGATTAGTATAGTTTTCCTGGTTCTTACTGACTCACAAATTGGTTCGACCAACTATATCTTAATTAGTTAGTGTAAGGTCGTTTTTAGATTAGACTATACTAAACTAAATTAAATTCAAATATATATCGAATTGTTAGAACGAAAATGTTGGCTGGGAAGAGCGGGGTCTCCTGTCACAGGTATATTTTACTTACTAGGAGACTCCATTAACTGTATTGTTAAAACGAAACATTTACCTAAATAAATAATTTTTCATTTTCATTTTTTTCATATCTAACCTAAATAGCAATAATATAGGTACATATGTATTTAATGTGTGACCCAATATAATTCTTACAAAATAATTGATAGGAAACATTTTAAAATTTGCTTGTATACAATTCATAAAGTTAACATTTTTTTTTATATAAGGTACCTACTTCTTGTTAGTTTTCTACAATAATATTTAATCTTTAGGTTTAACATTAATCTAAAATTTTAATATATTAGTTTACTAAATTTATATTTGGCAAGTGTAACATTTTGTATGTGGCCTGATAAATAATTTTGCTACTTTTGCACACATTGAATATATAAAAACACTCAAAGACGTTACTAATTATTGATTTGAACTAAATATAAAAATTAAAAATGTAGACAATTTTAGTACAGAATTTAAAAATATTAATTTAAAAGCCTTTTTCTCGTTTTGTTACCATTTTCATTTATTTACTTAAAGGCAAACATCTTAATTACAAACAGTACAAACTTCTTCAAAACTAACACTATGTTAACCTAAACTACATAAGTTTTTTCTAAAATTCAAACAATGTATCTTGTCAATATATGAGCCATTTAATAAAGTATCAAGGTGGATCAATTATTAACCTAACTTTAAGACCTGTAACTAACCCTTTTCTGCAAATAAATATGAATATAATATATTTTTGGCACTTACCAAAAATCTAACAGTTAGCAGTCTAAAATCTGACAGTTGGTATCCGCTCTACATTTTATGACGGTTTTATATTGTGCCTGCCAAATTACAAACCAGTTTCCGTTTCAAACTGTCAGAAAAAAAAGTGTTTTTAGGATATTGAGCTAAAAATATAAAATATAAGTAATACTATAATATTTCAGGACATAAAAAAAAGTAATACTAGTAAAAATAACCTACCCACTTTTTGTATAATTGGACACTTCTTATAATTAGAAAGAGAAAAAGTAACAAAGAACAACACAATATGTAAACCAACAGCGGATCTTATTGAACTGAAAGTGAATACTTATTGAATTTTCGTAATTCAACGGAAATAGGCATACATTTTTTGTCCGAAATTTTCTAAAACTAACAAAATAAAAATCGACCCACGAATCGTTTGCAAACATATATTAATATACTTAGTGATATTGTCTTCGGTTACCGCGATAGTTACCTATGAAATAAAACTATTAAAACGGATTAGATCGCGTATATTGAATTTATACTACATCCCGACGCTTCGAACCCTTTACAGCGTTCGTGGTCAACGGGTGAATGAGGAAAAACTACAGTGTGCAAAACTACCCACATAAAAAATCAATGAACCATCATAAACTATACATTTTAAGGCTAGTTGTTGTACATACAAAATTGATTATACGGTTCGTTTTAATAGTTTATTTCATATATTAGTGAGTTGAGTACCTTGGCCGCTCTAATAAACATCATAGCACAGACTGTGCAAGTGTTATTTTAAGCGTCAAACTTCTATAAAATTATGGCGTTATTATAACACCTGTACAGTGTGTGCTATCAAAATCGCTGCCGAATTAGCTTGGTCTGGCTCTTAAAGTCCCGAAAAAGCATTTTCCCATTTGCCTTAAGCGGATAAAACCGTGTATGTACAGTCAGCAGCAGAAGTTGCTACGCGGGCGAGGTGTTCAAAATTACCTTGACACGCTCTTATTCTCTTAATAATAAAGTCGCGTCAAGATCATTTTGAACACCTCGCCCGCTTAGCAACTTCGGCTGCTGACTGTATATCAATAATTGTCTTGTTTTAGATGAGCATTTCTCAAATAAATTGTACATTTAGTTTTCGATCACATCTTAGATTTCTAACATTCCTTTTTTGTTACCAAATGTGTAAGGAAATCTGGTAACAAAAAAGGAAGTTTCATACAAACTTTCTTGGACATTTTGGGAAATATGGTGGAAATTGTTCAGCTTCATGTACTTTACCAGCATACCAATTTTTATAGAAATCTAAGATGTGATCAAAATGTACAAATAATTTGAGAAATCCTCAGATATACCCCGTGTAGGTGGCCTCTTATTGAAATTGAAATCTTTATTGTCATATTGTGAGTTACAATGATCTTAAAATTATGTTAAGGTAGAATCATCACAATCAACCGCGATGCGGAGTACAATATTAATACTAAAACTAATCTTACAGCTAAATACTTATACAAATATCATGCCATTACATGTGATACGAATAAAATGATTGGTACTATGTCAATGAGTAAATTAATAAATATTACTATTCGTACGAATTATTGTTCGAAGACAAGTGGTCACCTATCTTATAGTAAGATTTTTCTAGGCACCATTTATAAAGTTTACGTCCGAAGTCAGGTTGTGTATCAGCCTCGCTTTATTCGGTCTAATTAGAGACAATTTAACAACAAACAAAACAATATTATAATTTATAACTATATTGAGATAAGAAGCGTGATAGTGAGAAATATGTGCCTATTTTAATTTTACGTAGAGGGTCTAGCCAATATGCCAATAGACTGCGACGTAGCGAACGAAACGGTAATGTGTCTCTATCACTAGTATCACTCTTCCATATTAGTGCGACAGAGAGACATTAGCGTTTCGTTCGCTACGGCGCAAACGATTCGCATCTTGGCTATACCCTCAGTACGGATCCAACGACAAGGGCAATGGAAAATTTCAATCTCCATATGAAATTTTGAAAAGTTTCCAATTGTTTTCCATGTGGAAATTTCGCAATTTTGGGAACCTTCCGATGGGACATCAGTACCAATGATAGACGTTACCTACCAAATTGTTCTCTATAAATATACAGAAAGTTTTCAAAATGTAGAAAAAATTCTCAGCAATTTCAGGAGAATATAAATAAAAATAAAAAAAATATTTTGGAATTTGTAACTTACGTTACAATATATAAATATACAAATACCATGCAAAATTATAAAATGTTTCCAAAATGTGGAAATTTCGCTGTTGTTAAGGCCGTGCATCGAAAAATAACAGGATCTTAGAAAGGTGGCAGTGGCTAGCCCCGGAAACAAACAGTAGTGATTTTCGGATATATGTTTCTTGACTATATGATAAGAGATTTCGTAGTAGTCGAAACACGAATGCTTAAAATTTTCTCGATAGAAAATAAATCCAAACTTACGTGTTCATTTTTCGGTTTTAGCTTCGTGCAACTAGAAAACACATCCATATCCAGCACAACCCACCTTACAGCAAAGGTTTTCATCTCGTCTTAACTTTCAAAGAACTAAATATTAACTTATTATCCTTTACCGATGGATTTATTATCGATTTTTGATTTTATGAATTCAACAGCAAACGCCCATTTTACGCAGTTCGGTTTCTCATTCTGTCATGCGTCAAAGTCATAAATGCATCCTTTATGCCAGTAATGTTAGATGGCCGTCGTGCCTCAAAGAGGTAAGACCTATGTCACTTCGCGCAGCGCTCCGAATTACGTAAAATTTTAATATCCAATAAACGTTGAGTCGTAACTCCATTGAGTAGTAACGGAATCGGAGGTAAACCTATGATTGTGCCTTCTTACAGGCCTATACGTTACGCATGTGTGCGTGTTTGCTAGGCTACGTCATGCTACGTCGAAATCTATACTCTTTGTCAGTTACAACGGGTTAGGAAATTTCGACAGACATTGAAATGTATCGGTAGCTGTTTGGTATTTAGTCATCAGAATCTAACCGTAACTTTTTGCTTTATTTTTGTTTGAAAATAAAATATCTATAAGAATATATTTTTTGCTTTTTTTCTATTGTAATGATAAAAATAAATCTAGTATGTTTCATGCTCAAATAATTTAAAATATATGAATAAATATTAAAAACTAATTGATATTATTCGTTTTAATTATTATATTATTAAGTTTGTTTGAATAAAATATTTTATTTCAATAATACGAAAAGTTATTATATTTAAGTACCACTAAAAAAAGGTCCCTACTTACAAAAACTCACTTGCACGGGCCGGCGGGGTTCGAACCCGTGACCTCCGGTTTGAAAGTCGCACGCCACTACAATTTCACATAAGTAATTTACAATGACATGATACCGTGGAAAAAGTGAATATTACAATGTACTGTGTTACTATCATTTTATAGTTTATTTTGGCTTGACAAGGAGGAATGAGAAAAACGTGCAGAGCGAGAGGATTAAATCTCTCTGTCCCTTTCTTAAAGTAGCCAATCCTAATTATGACATCTGTTTTGATATTAATTCTTTGAACATAATTTGTCGATGTTCTTTTTAGGGTTCCGTAGCCAAATGGCAAAAAACGGAACCCTTATAGATTCGTCATGTCTGTCTGTCTGTCCGTCTGTCCGTCTGTCCGTCTGTCTGTCCGTCCGTATGTCACAGCCACTTTTCTCCGAAACTATAAGAACTATACTGTTGAAACTTGGTAAGTAGATATATTCTCACACAAAAATAAAAAAAAAAACAATAAATTTTTGGGGTTCCCCATACTTCGAACTGAAACTCAAAAATTTTTTTTTTCATCAAACCCATACGTGTGGGGTATCTATGGATAGGTCTTCAAAAATGATATTGAGGTTTCTAATATCATTTTTTTCTAAACTGAATAGTTTGCGCGAGAGACACTTCCAAAGTGGTAAAATGTGTGTCCCCCCCCCCCCCTGTAACTTCTAAAATAAGAGAATGACAAAACTAAAAAAAATATATGATGTACATTACCATGTAAACTTCCACCGAAAATTGGTTTGAACGAGATCTAGTAAGTAGTTTTTTTTTTATACGTCATAAATCGCCTAAATACGGAACCCTTCATGGGCGAGTCCGACTCGCACTTGGCCGCTTTTTATATCATCGAAAAAGATTTTTATTAAAAAAATGTGTTGAATTTATATGTTTTATTTATGTTTTTTTGGCATAAATTTCATTACTTTTGACAAATTTTGATTGTGATGACAAACGATTTGATGTGATGTGTGAAACGAACCATGTGATCAACGATTTATCTAATAAAACTTCATTTAGTCGAAAAAAATAGTTGTCTACTACCGGGTGGAAAAAAATTATGGGCCCTGGAGGGAAAGTGCCTTAAAACCTTAAGTTTGCTCATTTTACTTAAATGAAACATTATTGTTTTTTAAAGAAACAACTGCATTCAAAGATTTTTGAAGTGAAAACTTCTTTAGCGGCGCTAGGCACTTTTTGAGGTGGGGAAAAAATGATAAACTCGAGACAGCGTAAGGCGATCATGTGACCGTAAGGTTTAGATGGCCAATCATTTAGATGGCATTTAAATCAATAAAGAAAAACTCAATGACATTACATGAAAAAGGTTATAATCTTGTACGGGCTGAAATATGAGGATCTCACAGTATTATAACTTTATATCACTCAAATATAATTCAATAAAGCTACATCTTGATGAAATCGCTAATAAAAGTGAACTCTAGTACTGGTGAATAAAACTCAAAATATCATGACCAAATATATTTAGATGCGAGGTCTGCAAGGTAACTTTACAATTTCTATTCGAATTTTAAACAATTAACGCTATAAATTTGAATTACGAATTTTAAACAAGCTCACTGACCAGCAATTTCGGAACCAAAAGTTTTCAATAGAAAGGAGGATGGGTCAATTATACATAGTGCTGCAGACATTTTGGACTAGTCATTGAGTTTTCACTTCTGTCGGCACTCCCGGAATGCAACACGTTGTTTTTTTTAAATTCGCTTAGTCGCGCCCGGGAATCGAACCTACTTTTTCCACACTGTATAAAAGAACACAAATGCTTTTCTTCTGGTAACTTAAATGTTCTATCTATCTTGGTGATATGTCAATGCAATCAAATAATCTGAAAAAATAATAATAACCCAATTTATGAATTCCGTTCCTTCAGAAAAATGCGAAATGTACGTACAATTTTTAGGGATATCGTACTTTTCCCAGAGACAAATTTAGTTGGCTAAGAGACATTTTCACTGATTTGGGGTCTGTACTAAAAATCTAACATAATATGATAAGGACTTAATCGTTTTAAGCTCAAGAGTGAGTTTTCCTAAAGCTTTTTCTAAAAATTATGTCTTTATTAACGTTAGGAGTGCACTGCAGCATGTCAAATGTATGCCAAAATGTCAAGGGAGAGAACAATAAATTAAGTTTCAATTCCACTTCCACTCATCAGCAAAGTGATATAAGTATATCAGCAGTTTAAAGTTATTTTAGATTACAAAATTAGCGCATCAAAAAAATCAAAGTGCATAGAAAAAAAGTCTCCTGAGTCATAATAAAATTGATGTCTCTTGGGTCACCAGAAAAGTCACCAGGGAGAACGATCACCCAAATCACATTTAAAAGAAAATGTAAATTTTGTGTACTACCTACGAACATTTTTCAAAAAACTATGTTTTTATAACATATTAGACCCAGGATAAATCTAATACCTCTTTTCGTACCCCGGATAAAATGGTCGGCGACTAAAAAAGTAACTGCGTTGTACCCTTGCCTTCGTTGCGATATGTTTGGTAAGTCAGGAGACTTAAAAAATGAGCCATGATTTTGGGACATATTAAAAAATATTTTTTTGAATAAGTATATATTAATTTTAGCGGACTTTAATAATTTACCAGTTAAATTAGATGTAAATACCGTTTTAGTTAATCGTTAATATGATATATTAAGTAGCAGTAAAACACTTTATTGTACAAAAAGACACATAAAACATGAAAAAACACACATCCTTCGTATATGGTAGAATATATTTTTCACACTTATAAGTACAAACCAAAACCGATACGCGATTGGGATACGCTCTCTTTATATGGGATACAAAAAAAAATTCTCCTGGGTCACCAAGACTAATCGACATATTAAAATAATTCAGTTCGTTTTTAAGTTCTAGTCAGATTGACTTTTTGGTTATTTGAGATAAATTACAATAACGCTTAGATTTGAAAAACATGATTTTCTATTTTGTTGCGATCGACCCGGGTAATAAAAATACGGCGAATTTGAACTTTTGTTTGTTGTCGTTGTAAAATGTATTAAAAAATAATGTACCCCTGACAATTGAAATTCAAAATTATCCAGAAAAAGCGGCCAAGTGCGAGTCGGACTCGCCCATGAAGGGTTCCGTATTTAGGGGATTTATGACGTATTAAAAAAAACTACTTACTAGATCTTGTTCAAACCAATTTTCGGTGGAAGTTTGCATGGTAATGTACATCATAAATTTTTTTTTAGTTTTATCATTCTCTTATTTTAGAAGTTACAGGGGGGGGGGACACACATTTTACCACTTCGGAAGTGTGTCTCGCGCAAACTATTCAGTTTAGAAAAAAATGATGTTAGAAACCTCAATATCATTTTTGAAGACCTATCCATAGATACCCCACACGTATGGGTTTGATGAAAAAAAAATTTTTGAGTTTCAGTTCTAAGTAAGGGGAACCCCCAAAAAAATTTTTTTTTTCTATTTTTGTGTGAAAATCTTAATGCGGTTCACAGAATACATCTACTTACCAAGTTTGAACAGTATAGTTCTTATAGTTTCGGAAAAAAGTGGCTGTGACATACGGACGGACAGACGGACAGACAGACAGACAGACATGACTAATCTATAAGGGTTCCGTTTTTTGCCATTTGGCTACGGAACCCTAAAAATGAGTGTTTCAAAAAGGCACCCTGTATTCATTACATACCTAAATAATCTCTTATTCAATAAAACATAAACTAAACACTGTGATTTATTTCAAATAAATGCAAATCGATCGGATAAAAGATATTAATACCTACCTATACAACAATGAATACGAGTACAGTCAGCTGCAATAATATGTTACACACCGAAGGCCGTTTTGCGGTAGATCATGTTAGATCTTATTTGTAGAGCCATAAGAGCGAGCGTGTCACATATTTTTGCGGCCGTCGAAGAGTAACATATTATTGCAGGTGACTGTACCTATGAAAAATTCGAGGGTTAAAAAGCATTTCAACCAAAGTATTTATAATAATAACGACTATGGACGCCTGCAACCCCAGGGATATTGTAACCCCATAACAATAAGGTTGAAATTTGCATTTAGTGACCGCAAAGTCAGGTGAGCGTAATCAAGTAAATCTGTTTTCATCATATTTTATCAAAAATAATCTCTTTTCTGTTCTTGTGCTATTTTCTTATTATCAATACTCTTAACTTATATGCTATATACGCTGCTGCTTCTATGCTGTTAACATCTTCCAAAACAACAATAAATATTCAGATTTATTAATTAATTATTTTATTGTTTGCTATTATGAACAAGTAACAACGCCATCTGTTTAAATTTTTTCCGAATTTAAGTTTCTGGCCGACCGCAGCGACCGCGTATAATGGTAGTTAACTTCTGTAACGTTAGATGGTGCTAAAGGTTCACACAAACTTCACGTGCGGCGCGAAGCGTTTCCATGTGTGCGTGTTAGCGGGGAGGGAAGAACTAGCGGGCGTGGTTTACGAAGCGCCAGACGCGGCTGCAGTAGGCCCTTAAGGTACAAAAGATAGGTTAGCGTGGTTCAGCAATGATTTCTCTGAAACTATTATTATACAGGGTGTTTGGTACATCGTTTGCCAAATTAAAATGTGGTGTGATATGTGGTATACTTTGCTATCTTCTCATGCCGAAAAAATTGGGAGATTTTTTTCAGCTCTACGCCAGTTTTTCGTAAATTTCAAATTGGTACGTGCGCGGTAGTGAAAATAACCGTAAGCAATTTTTTTTCTAGACATGAGTAGATAGGAAATGACTCAACCTATCTGACGTTTTAATTTGACAAACAATGTACCAAACACCCTGTATACCTAGCGATGCGAATGTCCGACACAGCTTATTTCAAATGTCAGCAAATAGGCTATTGATGATTTTATTTTGTGTCACATACAATCGACTTCTGAGCCCGTACCATGAGTCACTGACAGTGTCAAAACTGACATAAACGCCATCGAGAACGTAATTTACTTTCTATACATCTCGTTCGCACTAATATGCGAGGACGAGCGAGATGTATAGAAAGTAAATTGCGTTCTCGATGGCGTTTATGTCAGTGCTAAACTGATGGTAGCCGTACTGGGAGGAGGTTTACGTTTCAGTACCTATATTCACAAATAGGTTTAAGTATAAATAAGGTAGAGTCTGTGCAGAAAGAGAAGAGTCGTAGAATGTATTGGACCACATACATTTCACGTATTTGTGAATATAATTTTGAGAGTAATTAAAATACAGGTACTTACAGTAAAAAAAACTACATCCAATGTGAAATTACAGTTTAGATTTTTTTTTAATCTTGTTTATTTTATAAGCCATACATCTTATGATTAAGTCGGCATAGTTTAGATTTTTTTTTCTCACGATTTGGAGTGCACCAGATTTTTTTTTGAAATTAGATATTTATTTAACCTTTATACCAGATAAAAAAATCTTATAGAAGGGACAAAAGTCGGACTTAATAAGGCAGTGCTGTAATTTATACCAATCAACCTGATAAGTCAAGGTAGATATACCATGGAGCCTAAGATGATGACATATGAACAGTCAGCAGCAGAAGTTTTTTACCTTGACGCGCTCTTATTTTCTTAACAATCAATTCGCGTCAAGATCAAGTAAGTAGGTAGGATATAATATTTTTTTTATACCACATAGGTGGCAAACAAGCATACGGGCCGCCTGATGGTAAGCAGTCACCGTAGCCTATGGACGCCTGCAACTCCAGAGGTGGTACATGCGCGTTGCCGACCTTAAATAATATGTATGTTATCATATGTATTTTGTTGTTGTTTTAGTAATAGCACCGCCCACAATTTTCTTTAACTTTGACTGGTGAGAATGCTGGTAAAGAACGACATCATACAATGACGATAAGTAGCTGGGGTTTATTATACTCCTAAGATAAGATAATTAGGATGAAAATAGGGTTGAAAGTCAGTATTGGAGTATTTAATTACACAAACGGTTCTACCGCGATATAATTTCATCCGGGTAGCTGCAATTTCTTTGTCTACCCCGAACATTTTTATTAACTAATTTCGGGTAGTTTAGTGGTATTTTATTAATATCTCCGTTGACATTTGTTGGGACGTCAGTCTTTCCGTGACCATAGCTGGTGCAACTCAGCTTAAACGTCGGAATTAAAGGTAAAAACAATGAAATTATATCGCGGTAGACCCGTTTGTGTAATTAAATATGTGTACAAAACGCGAGAGTTTAAAGTGTTAGTATTGGAGTAGGGGTTCAAAAGGCAGTTCAACGACTTTTGGGTACTATGTGACTTACGGCCCGATTAGAACTTTAAGCTACGTCAATTAGATCTAGAAACGATATGGATTATGTCAGTGTCAAATATGACGTTTCTTCAAACAAAGATGTCACTTTTGACACTGACACATCCAATCTATATTGTTTCTAGATCTATTAATTGACGTAATCTTAAAGTTCGAATCTGGCAGTACTTTACTTAACTCCATTTAACGTTTAACTTAAACGACTAATAATCGCGGAAAATCAAATAATTAATATTATTAAACAAAAATCCACGTACCCGGTTCGCTTTCCTCGTATCCGCTTGCAGCGCACTCACACAGACGTAATCCCGTACCGTGTGCATGTGTGCGTCTTCCGTCCGCGGACCTGGGGGTGAAGTGTCAAAAATTACAGAATTTCACCGTTGACGATTGGCTGACACATTTTGGGGGTGAATTTTGAAATGTAACCCATATTGTACATATACATACATTAGAAATATGTAACAGTTAATTTGAAAAAAATATAACTCTAATATGATACGAAGTCAGTTAACTGTATTCGACGGGACAGTTGTGTGCAATAAAATCTTGCACAAAGAAAGATAATTACACAAGAAATAATTTACTGTATTTCAATCTGATACATTTTAATTTATATTGTTTTCAATTTTTGAACTCTGAGTGAACTAAGTGTTAAACCTAAGATCTATTGTAAGGCTTCTATTGCCATTTTCAATTATGCATTTTTTTTCTTTTTTTTCCCTCTCTTTTTATACGCATGTGTGTGTGCGTAGGTGCTAGCATTAGTTTAAAATTTAATACTTTGTAACAATCTGTGAAATCCTGTAATTTGCTACCTGTTTTAAATCTTGTTGTCTATTTTAAATTTTAAAGCTGTTGGTTATCCCTAACATAAATAAATAAATATGGAGTATCTTCGAAAGCGTGGTGTAAATCGCTAATATCTACTAAACCATAAGCACTATCGTTGGACATAAGTCCCATTTATATGGTTCAAAAACACGCATGCAATGTTCGATACATTGATTGCTAACTACAGAGTACAGTAACGTTATGCGGATCTACAAATAAGATCGTGTCTGATATTTTTGCGGCCTTCATTGTGTAACATATTATTGCAGGTGACTGTACAATGAAAAAGGTTATTTGACTACGAGTCAAATCAGATTCTTTTTTCGAACTGTCAAAACGATTTTGCTTCTATGGAATTTATATGAAACACTAGCATGTGACGTCACAATCAAATTACCTACTCTTTATAGTTTTATACGGGTTATAAAATATAAATGGTGGGTGCCTAAAAATGACTGCTGTCTACGTTTCTCTATTAATCTTCTGGTGCTTTATTTCATGCATCGTGTAAAATAATTTATTTTAAATACCCTGTTCAGTTGATCGACCAAATACAGCAATGTAACGAAAATCGCATGCAAGTTCTTGATCCGTTTTTTTTTTAAAAGTACTTAATAAAAAAAAGCAAATACCTATGTCTAAAGTGACCATCACACTCGGTCTCTAAGTTTCTGTCGCCAACCGGAAGCTGTCAAGACATTGCATTACCACTTCCGGTGTCATGGCGATCGTTATCCGCAAGGCTGCCGGACTTATGAATATTGTCTGCTTGTAATTGGGTACTTTCCTCTACGTAAAATAAATTATTTCAAACCGTGCACGAAATAAAGCACCAGCCAGATAATTATTAGAAAAACATAGATAGCACTTGGATACTATTTCTATTTCATAAATTGGATTGAAATATATAAAGTAGGTGAGTTTACCGTGACGTCACTATACACGTTTTCATATAAATTCCATACATATTAGAAAATAGTTTTGACAGTTCTATAAAAGAAGCTGATTTGACTAGTAGGAAAGTAGCCTATTGGTCCGATTTTTACAAGTTTACAACTTGCAAGTTGCAATGTATTTATGTAGGTATACCTACAGTAAATTCACCTGCAAAAATATGTTACACAACGAAGGAAGAATATCTGACATGACGATCTTATTTGTAGAGCCATAAGAGCGTGTCAGAAAATTTTTCGGCCTTCAAAGAGTAACACAGGAGTTATTACAGGTGACAGTACCGAAAAAAAATTATTATAATCCTTTGTAGTAAGAAAATACCATATACCTATTTACGTTTAAGGACACGGTGAAATAGCGCTTATATTGTATAGAATAGGGGACTATATTATCCACTAAATTTTATCGAAATCCGAGAAAATAAATATACGACACCAAAATAAAAATATAACCAAAAGAAAAATATAAATGGGAAGTGGGTCTAATTTATATTTGATTACAGACATACAGACTACGGGACAGGTGAAACTAAATTATCCTAAAATTATAATAAAATATATTTGAGATTCTTACAATGAGCTCTTTCATTTGGTCTGTAACATGATATAGTTTCATAATCATAATCATCTCTATCTAATTCTTGAAAGAGTAACGATCAGATATTTGTCGCGTTTGTTGCCAGCAAAAGCCGAGTATCTTCGGTGAAAACTCAAACTGTGCCACGATTGGAACTTCAAGCTGCGTTGCTAGCAGCTTGACTCGCTGACTCAATAGCGAAAAAGAAAAACGTGAAAAACTCTATTTTTTAATTTTCTTATTTACCCCCCAAAAATGGCCGCCATATTTAAAATTAATTTATTTACGTTACAGTTTCGTCTTTGGGTCACAAACTTACATATGTGTGCCAAATGTCAACTTAATTGGTCCAGTAGTATCGGAGAAAATAGGCTGTGACAGACGGACAGGGGCCATTTTATTTAAAGTTGTCCCCTACACTTTTTTTTTCAAAATTGGGATTTTTTATGTTATTTCTACTCAGAATCATATCATGAGCTTTTTTGATCCTAATAGAAGAAAAAAAGTGTCCCAAGATTTCCATACATTTTTCGATCTTTCCATTCCGAAACCGCCATACAATGTCTATGAAAAAATGGTAACGGTATGGGAAAAAAACCTTGGGACACTTTTTTTCTCCTATTAGGATAGAAAGAGCTCGTGATTATGAGTAGAAATAACATATATAGCTGGTCAACCAAATCTTGTCAGTAAAAAAAAAGCGCGAAATTCAAATTTTCTATGGGACGATATCCCTTCGCGCCTACATTTTTCAAAATTGCCGCCTTTTTCTACTGTCAAGATCTGGTTGACCAAGTATAAATTCACAAATTAAAAAAAAAGAGTAAGGGACAACTTTAAATAAAATGGCCCACAGACGCATTGCACGAGGGATCCTATAAGGGTTCCGTTTTTTTCCTTTTGAGGTACAGAACCCTAAAAATTGAGCCAAGAACGTAATTTAGAGCTCGATTCAGATTTATCAACTCAACGGTTTTTAACTAGTTTTGATACGACTTTGATGATCGCTCACGCTGATTGGTGCATGTGAAAGTCGTGCCTGCCAAACGTAGTCCCCATTTTTATTACAAGCTTTTATTTAACTTGCAATATATGTAATATCTATGTAAGTACAATGTTCTAAGACGTTTATTAAGATAAATTACAAGATAAATAAGTACATATGTAGTTATGAATATGTTTGTACGGGTCAAATCTTGCAAGGCGGGTGACAATGAAATATAATGGTACCATCGAGCTGATCTTTGATGGAGACAGGAGGTGGCCATGGGAACTGTGTGATAAGGGGCTATTCATAAATTACGTCATTTCAAATTGGGGGGTCTGGACATCGGATGATGGTAGCATGACATAGGAGGAAACGAGGTCATTCGAAGAATGATTTTTGGATGATTTTGGGGGGGGGTCACCAAATGGTCAAAATTAGATGACGTAATTTATGAACAGCCCCTAAAACAACGCATCCTAATTATGTTTGGGGTTTTTAGAATTAATTGCCTATGATGATGAGTAGGTAGTTGTCTGTGGAAAGAAAAGTGCAGTCAGCGATAAAAGCTTGCATCAAAAATGATTTTGGATTTAGATGAGGTTTTTTTTTTTAAATAGACAGAGTGATTCAAGAGGAAGGTTTAAGTATAATTTGTTAACCCGTGCGAAGCCGGGGCGGATCGCTAGGTACACTGTAAGGTCAGACTGCAAGTTGCGCGTTTCGCCTAAAACCGAGTCAGGCCAAGAAGGCAGACGGGCGTCTGTGCGGACACGGAAGTAGAGACCAGCCTTCGCGGGTCAACGACCGCGCGCGCGCCGCTGCCAGCGGGGAGCGGGTAGCGGGGAGGGTCGCGGAGCGGTAACGGGGAGGGGAGCGGTAGCGGGGAGGGTAGCGGAGCGACAGCGGGGAGGGTAGCGGAGCGGAGGGACACCACGGGTTAGCGCCACTTGCACCATCCCACTAACCCGGAGTTAACCGGTTAAACCGTTAACCCAGAGTAAAATTGTACTGGTAACCCCATTTAACCGGTTAACCCAGGGTTAGTTAATGGTGCAAGTGGCCCTTAAGGATTACTCACGTTAGACCAGGCCGTGTCCGGGCCGGAGCTTCCGGAGCTTCGTTTTCTATGGAAAGCATCACGTAATCATCTGTCATAGAAAAGTAAGCGCCGAAAGCTTCGGCCCGGTCTAACGTGAGTCATCCTTTATTCCTACTAGTTACCACCAAGTTGTTACCAGCGGTAACTACTTACTGGGATTTTTTTCCCACCTTTTACCACTGGTAACTACAGTAGGGCTAAGAAAAAAGGGCCGGCTCTTTATCATTTGTCACCATTGTCATGCCATGCGTCACTTTCGCACTTACATATTTGTTAGAACGCGACCGTTCTAACAAATATAGAAAGTGCGAAAGTGACGCATGGCATGACAGGTGATAAAAATGCGACCATGATAACAACTCGGTGCCCGTCGGTGGTAGCTAGTGGAAATCACACCCGACACCATTAGTGTTATACAAAGCTGTTGGCAGCGATTTTGCAAGTGTTATTTTAAACGTCAAATAAAAGTTCTGACATAGGCAGTATAGGCACCATCTTTAGACGCGAGAGAATGAGGATGGATTTCTTTGCGTAGTAGGTACAGTCACCAGTAGAAGTTGCTAAGCGGGCGAGGTGTTCAAAATTACCTTGACAAACTCTTATTCTCTTAACAATAAAGTCGCGTCAAGATCATTGTAAACACCTGGCCCGCTTAGCAACTTTTGCTGCTGACTGTACGCACAACACTACATAGTATATAAAACAAAGTCGCTTCCCGCCGCTGTCTGTCTGTCCCTATGTATGCTTAGATCTTTAAAACTACGCAACGGATTTTGATGCGGTTTTTTGAATAGATAGAGTGATTCAAGAGGAAGGTTTATGTATAATTTGTTAACCCGTGCGAAGCTCGGGCGGGTCGCTAGTAAAAGATAAGAGATACACAGTACTATGACTTATAAACTATATTTACAATGGATCATTGGTTCTCCACATTAAGAGTAGATGGTGTTTCAGAAAGGAGACAGACTTTGCGAACAAGTACCATCGTCCACACTGTTAACTGTACATCGGTGGACCTTATGCCTTTTGTAACAAGGTCCACCGATGTACAGTATTGTACAGTTAGGAATGTTGCTATTTGTACAGACAACAATAATAATAAAATTATTATTATCTCCGTTCCCGCCGACATAGCGGCCCCACCCAACTCCCCAGACAAGCCTGCTCCCCTCTCGCTCGCGCGCCGCGCCCCCTCTCTCTTCCCCGCTGATGTATGGCCTTTGTCTGGACCAAAAACGAAATTCGAGACCTCTTTGTGCACTCGTTTGACATTTTGAGGGACCAGGGAGCAAATAAAATGGAAATTACGAAAAGCTTCGTAAGAAACAATTTTAAAGACACTCATCTTTGACCGAAGCGTAGCGAAGGTCTACGTTTTGACTCGGGCATTTTGCTTTTGTATGTCCGGATGTTCTCCTCTACAGGTCACAATTCTCAACCGATTCTTGTGAAATTTTGTGACTTGTAAAATTTTTTTGTCGATCCCGTTTTTCGAAATTTTCAAAAATGGAGGAGTTGTGAATCCCAATAAGCTATGCTCGATTGCTCGCGAGGTCTATACCTACAGCTCACAGAGCCACTAGTTTTACAAGCTTTTACTTAACTTGCACTGAATGTAAGTAGGTACAGTCAAAGAATTTAATTTCCGACCCATTTCGTACCTTGTCACAGTGACAATCAATATGAAAGTCGCTATCAGAGACCTCATACCTTTGTCACTGTGACCAACTGTGACAAAGTTCATAATGGGTCATAAATTAAAATCTTCGACTGTACTCTATGTATGTAACTGTGTGTCACTTGTACTTATGTGTCAAATCTTGCAAGTTAAATCTGACCCATTTCCTGGTTTATGATGAAGCAGAAAATTTGCATAACGTAATATTATGCACTGACATGACAATGTAATATTACCTATGCTACCATGGAGCTGATCTGATGATGGAGACAGGAGGTGACAATAGGAACTCTGTGATAAAACACGCTACCTTATTGTATTTGCGGTTTTTAGAATTGTCTCGATGAGTAGGTATTAGTTTTCTGTGGAAAGAAAAGTACAGTCAGCGATAAAAGCTTGTCCCAAAAGTGAAATTTTTGTCAAAAACTTATAAGTGTTGGGTAAACTCGAGTCTTTTGAGACTACATTTGAAAAACTGGACTAGTTTCCATGAAACCAAAACTGTAACCTAATACTATAAGACTGATTATCCTTAGTCTTGCCCAATATTTTTCATGAATTACTCAATATGAAGTAAATAATATATTTTTTGTACTTAAATCCTTCCCAGTTACCCAACGATAAACAGGAATTTGTGGATATTATACTTATGTAAGAAGCAAAAAAAAAATCTGCTTATACTTGGACAAGCAGATCTTGTCAGTAGAAAAAGCGAGAAATTTGAAAAATGTAGGCGCGAAGGGATATCGTCCCATAGATTTTTTTTTACTGACAAGATTTGCTTGACCAAGTATCAATCTAAACAGTTAGGTAAGTTAATTGCACACTCACCTGCAATAATATATGTTATTCTTCGAAGGCCACAAAAATATGTGACACGCTCTTATTGCTCTACAAATAAGATCGTGTCAGATATTTTTGCGGCCTTCGTTGTGTAACATATTGCAGGTGAGGTGACTGTACCTTATAATTATTTAAAACGGATTAAATTTAATAAAAATATTTAAAAAAAATGGATACGACATTTAAGATACAATAAAGAGTGTCTATTCTATCTATCCAACGAATACAAACATCACTCCATAAAATTATCTATGCACACACACTTGTCCAAACGTAAACGGCCCTACCGACCAATGGCGGGCCCTTCCAAACGGGTCTAGGATCATAGATAACTTTACATATTTTTTCCGGCAGCCACGGGCCGTGGTCCCCCAATAGAGTAGAAGAAAAAGTGCCGACCAATGGGAGCCGAGATACGTTCGCTTGATTTATTTTCGACAAAAGGGCCAGCGTTTTGGTTATGTTGCGTTCGGGAACTTCGGGAATGGGATTTTTTTTGTTTTAAATTAGGTGTTTGTCAATTAATAAAGAGCGAATGTTTTTTTTTACAATTATCAATACGATGGGTCTCTTATTTATCTTTTAGGTATTAATAGGGTATTTGACTGTATTTAAAATAAATTATTTTACACCATGCAAGAAATAAAGCACCAGAAGATTAATAGAGAAACGTAGGCAGCAGTTATTTTTAGGCACAATTTCTATTTTAAAACCCGTATAAAACTACAAAGAGTAGGTCATTTGATTGTGAGTTGTGACGTCACATGCTAGTGTTTTATATAAATTCCACAGAAGCAAAATCGTTTTGACAGTTCGAAAAAAGAAACTGATTTGACTTGTAGTCAAATACCCTATTGAGTATGTTTTAAGGAATCAGTTATTTTTTTTTTTAATTATTGTTTAATTAATAAATCACTAATTTGTAAAATAACAAAAAATGGTAAAAACAAAAACACTACAATCCTAATTACAAAAAGCATTCAATAAGCATTATGTTATGTTACTAGCTGAAGTTACTGACGTCATATCTATACGAACAGTGTGACGTAATGGCGATATTACCTAATGGCAACTACATAGGTAGGTACCTACTACAAAAGCAATGTGCACCAGTAAGTAATTATAGACTCTAACCATTTCCGCGAATAAAGCAAAAAAATCGGCTTAATCAAAAAATATGTTTTTTAAATTGTCCGGGTCAATTTTTTTTATACGAGTACACATACCTAGATAAAGTGTCATTCAATAGAACTTGCTAACTATGTAAACAAACTGCCATACTAAAATTGACACTGAATGTCAATTTACTAGTAACTTTTGTTTACATAGTTAGCAAGTTCTATTGAATGACACTTTAGATACCGTATGGTCGGGGTACTTTAGCTCCCCATGGTACTTTGTTCACCCATGAAAACCTATTTTATTGAATAGGGGGTATTACTGCAATGTTCTACCGCCAGAGTTCAGCACTAGCACCCATCGTAAACCATAGAGTAACAGAGTAAGTTATACATACTACGCCTTAAATTGTTTTTTGACAAGTTTTTGACAATTTAACAAAAAAATTTTTCAAAAACATACAACAACAACAATATTAATTTACCAAATTAAAAATCTAGAATAGAATGGAAAAAACACCTTTTAAAACATCTTTTGACGGCTAGAGCATAAAGAGATCATTGATTTCAATAATGACTTATCATTTATCGTTCTTCCAGCAGACACCTCGGCGCCCCCCGATACCGTATCTTATCACTATCACTTATCACCCTTATCCAGTTATCAGACCGTGGATACGATCTAATGAAGGCCAGACTTGCCAAATTTGGAATGAGGATAAGTTTCTTTTTTCGAACTGTCAAAACGATTTTGTTACTATGGAATTTATATGAAACACTAGTATGTGACGTCACAATCAAATTACCTATTCTTTATAGTTTTATAAGGGTTTGAAAATAGAAATTGTGTCTAAAAATAACTGCTGTCTACGTTTCTCTATTAATCTTCTGGTGCTTTATTTCATGCATGGTGTAAAATAATTTATTTTAAATACAGTCAAATACCCCATTATAATGGAATCCTAGGAAAGTCAGTCTTTGATATATTATATATATGTAGTATGGAAAAACTATATTTAAGAGAAAAAGTAGTGAAATTGAAAATAAGTCGTATTGTAGCAATTTTAGTCTACTTTAAAAACGCTCTGAGAAGTTACTATCAAAAACTTGTCCTTTGGTGTTATAAAAAAAAATAACCAAAATCTAAGAAATAACCGCAATTTTCGCGGTTTTTTAGATTTTTGATAAAGTTTCGTTTGGCGCTCAAAGTCTCAAACTTGGATTATTCATTGGGCCAACAAGCATAAATAAGTCTGCAAAAAATCAGAACTACCGGAACCTTGCGTCAACAAAAGAGCCCCGTTACAAAATTCGACAAAATTCCTGGATATATAGGATTATTATTTTTATAACTTACTAGCTTTTGCCCGCAGCTTCGCATGCGCAGGAGAGTTTTTTTTTAATTTGGACCCCCATTTCACCCCTTTAGGGGATGAATTTTGAAAAATCCTTCTTACCTTGGACCCCTAGACCTGATAAGAAACCTACTTGCCAAATTTGGACTTTCTAGTCCCAGCGGTTTGGGCTGTGCGTTGATTTAAGTCAGTCAGTCAGGTCTTTCACGTTTATATATAAACTGTCATTCAATAGAACTTGCTAACTCTGTAAACAAACCGCCATACTAAAATTGACACTGAATGTCAATTTACTAGTAACTTTTGTTTACATAGTTAGCAAGTTCTATTGAATGACATTTTATAGATTATGACATCCCATTGAAAACCTACCAACTTTCTTTTGTGTTTATCATAAGTAGGTATAGGTACTTGAACATCAACCTTCCTGATAACCACTTTAAATAAGCAAAACTAACACTTATTCCGTCGGCATAGGGTCTTCTGTATGGAATATATTTAGAATATCAGATAATATATCAGAAACCTTGTCATTATCGGTTGGAACATGTCAACTCATAATTTTATTGTCACTGAAGGACAAAATTTGCATATTGTCTTACTAATACACGTGAACATTTTTAAATAAGATAATTTGTGACGTCCCACGAGAAACGGTACCTTATGAGGGTTTCTATTTAGGTGTCGTTTAAGAGGAGACGTAAAGCCAGTTAAATTAGAAGGAAACAAAAGATATGGCGCACCGTGTGCAACTTGCCATGGAAGATATGCCCACCGCGCGGGTTTTTGCCTTTTATTTAAGTTACTGAAAATAAATGGGACTTAGTCAATCTGTGTAAGAATGTTGTATAATATTTATTCATTATTTAAATGAAAATAAGTTTATGGCAAAAATTGAATATTTAGTACTTACAGACTTTTATCGCTGTCTGTCCTTTTCTTTCCACAGACAACTAATACTCATCGAGACAATTCTAAAAACCCCTAACACAATAATGTAGCGTGTTTTATCACAGAGTTCCTATGGCCACCTCCTGTCTCCATCATCAGATCAGCTCGATGGTACCATAATATTGCACTGTCACCTGAATTGTGCAAATTTTCAGCTTCATTGGAAGTCAGGAAGTGGGTCAAATTTAACTGGTAAGATTTGACCCTTACAAACATACAGTACATAGGTACTTAGATTTATTTAGATACATTAGGTAATTGCAAGTTAATAAAAAGCTTGTAAAAGCTACAATTTTGCGTTTACCTCTTACATCTTAGGCAGTCAAAGTCGCAGGCAGTGCTAGTGTTTCATAATGCGTGGTCTATCTCGTAGCTAGTCTGTGGTCTGACGAATTTGCTCCAAAAAAACCTACGGCCCTTATTTAACCAAACTATATATACAAGAATTCAGTTAAAAATTCACTTGATACCTAATTAAGTGACGTAAAATCAATAATTAAGTTAATTAAGTATAGTCCAGCATTCTCCGTCAGTTAGTCACTGGCCTTGACCGACTGTCTGTCTGTCTGTCTGCTTATTATTCAGACCCGAACTCGTTCCATTAACATTGTAGGCAGACAAACTTGAGAACATTATTATTATTAAATATATTTAAAACGGGTCACTCACGCATTTTAAGTCGAAAACGCTCGACATGTTTGTTGCGTTTTCGGCTTAGAGCCCATCAACGTGCACACTAGCGCTACTGCTAAATAATCGTGATTATTTAAATTTAACGAAGTATACTTAAAAAAAGGGGGCCGCTACGTACTGTACCTTGTATTAACTAAGTATCTTTTGAATACATCACACTAGTTTCTATGTTGCTGGATTCGTCAATCTATGCGTCCAAACAAGTCCAAAGTTAAAACGGCCATTTTTGTTTTGAGTTTATAGCTATCTATATATATATACCTTTAGCCTATACTCGAATAGATACCGCCATACCTTTGGCCTATACTCGTCTAGATGGCGATACAGTTTGATATTTAACATTTTTAACACGTAATACGTATTGGGACTGATGGGACAAAGTCATATGGCGTTCTAAAAATAATAAAAAAATAATAAAAAATCATTTATCCATTTTTGATATTTTATACATTTTAATTTATAGTTTTAATACTGTGTCGCGCTAAATCACCTTACCATACAAACGTAGCTCTCATTTTCTTCTCTGGATATTAACAATATTGAAAATATTTTGATACAATTTGTTGTATATCAACTACCGCCATGCCCTTACGTTTGATTATATTCGAATTTTTAAATATTATAACATTTAGGAGCATTTAATTTTTTTTATGAAATTTGTTTTTCGCACCTAATTATTACAGTAATCAAAAAATCTAAAAAAGCCAAACGTAGGGGCATAGCTATAGTTAATATACATCAAATAGGGTATTTGCTACTAGTCAAATCAGTTCCTTTTTTCAAACTGTCAAAACCATTTTGCTACTATGGAATAGTTTTATACGGGTTTTAAAATAGAAACTGTCCCTAAAAATAACTGTTGTCTACGTTTCTCTATGGGCCCGGCCACATGTCAGCGGTGCGGCGCCGCCGCCGCCGCGCGGCGCGGCACCGCAGAAATCTGCGGCGACGCCCGCCGCAACGCAAAATTTTGCGGTGCCGCGCTGCGGCGCCGCAAAGCGGTGCGCGGCGCCGCGCGCGGTGCCGCAAAGCGGTGAGTTTCGCCGCGCGCGGTGCCGCAAAGCGGTGAGTTTCGCCGCGCGCGGTGCCGCCAAGCGGCGTGCGGCGCCGCGTGCGATGCCACGATGCATACTAAAGAATAAAATTCGACTGCCAGTTGTTTAATCAGACATGGATCCCTTCACACGTGTTATGCTCTTGCTGTTGTTATAGCGATAGCGGTTCGGCAAAAAACGCTGCAAATGGTGTTAAAGGTATCAAAATCGGTACGATTGATCTTTAGGATATTTGAAACAATTTGACCCGAAGCACCAACAAATAAAAAAACGAGAGGAGTTATGACGTCATCTTTTTTTTGTATGAAATTTAAAAAAAAATTGTTTAGAAACCTATCGTGTGTAGTATTAAACGAAAGGGCTTTCTGGGCCGATTCCAAAAATATATCACTTCATTACATTTGAGTCATTTTTTTTAAATTATAATAAAAATATTTTTCAAAACATACCAAGTTTGGGTTTCTCCAGATACAATACCGTTAAAAAATTTTTTGTTAAATATACCTCAAATTATACCTAATATCCTCATATCTAATTCTAATAAAGCAATTTTGAAAATATTTACATTTAGTATATTTGTTTTAATTTTTTCTACTCCCGTACCTTTATTTGTCATTTAAAAGGTCATCATACACACACCTTTAAACCCCTATGTTATAGTTGTCAAGACAAGTCTTTAGTCTATTCCCCAAAAAAGTATTTGTGCATACACGCAGTAATTTTTTGGTACTTTTACGATACTTCGTGTAATCACCACTTAAAAAATATTGTATTAAATACATTGTTGCCAACCTAATTTTAATTGATTGATGAGTACTAAGTGCATTGCTGCTAATTTACAAAATATTCATTAGGTTCTATAGTAGAAACAATAAAATTCCTTCAGAAGTCAGAAACGCGCATGTGACACCCGTAATATAGCAAGATCCATAGACTACGAACACCGCTTAGCGTTGCTTGTTAGTCTCCATAGGCTACTGTGCCAAAATCGAGAAAAAAAAACTATCCAAAATTGTAATTTAACTAAGAGCAAGTTCCAGGGCCTCATGAGTTACTAGAAGGTGTCGCTGACCATCCGGCCGTGGGGCGCGGGGCGCGGTGGCCGGGTCGCGTATCTTAGCTGTATACTTTTGGTTTGTTTACCTACATATATGTCCTATATGATTCCACTTGTTTAAAGTATTATTTTTGTTGAATGAAAAATATTTGTTAAATTTACAATTTTTTTTTTCAAAGTAAGTAAGTGCTTGGTCGTAGAAAAAGTATTGTATGCAACGTTGTTTAACCGAGTCAAAAAATACTCGTGGCGTCTTAAATCGGCGTGGCGTTAAAGGTGAGATTTTTCAGTTAATTCTTACATAAATAATTTTTACTACGACTTATAGATTCCGAGATATAAGCGACTTTCTGGAAAACCGTTATACTTATATTAATTTTATGCTTTCTATTTAAATATTTAATTGAGAGATTCATAGATCACACTTTGTAAAATTGAAAAATTAAAAAAAAAAGTACTTCATGTAATTATTTTCAAAATTGCTTTCTTAGTGTTAGATACCTAATCTCCTCATAGGATATTAGGTATAATTTGAGGTATATTTTACAAAAAAATATTGAACGGTATTGTATCTGGAGAAGCCCAAACTTGGTATGTTTTGAAAATTATTTTTATTATAATTAAATAAAACCGGCCAAGTGCGAGTCGGACTCGCGTTCCAAGGGTTCCGCACATTACACAATTTTGAACAATATGTTTTTTTTAATGAAAAGTCAGTAAAATGTCTTTAAAAAACCCGTAGGGGTCGGATCAAAAACTAAGTACTTAAGTCGGACTCACGCTTGACTGCATATTTCTAATAGGTTTTCCTGTCATTTATAGGTAAAGAACTATTTAGTGTATTTTTTTCAATATTTTAGACCCAGTACCTAGTTTCAGAGATAAAGGGGGGGAAAGGGTAATTTTTTGCCTATTTTCTTGAATAACTGCTAAACTATTTATCTTAAAATGATCATTCCAAAGTTTAATTAATAATTAAATTAATAAACTTTATTTTGAAACACTTTTAGGTACAGAAATTTACAAACTTTTCTCAAAATGAGCTCTTTCATTTGATATGTAACACGATATCTTAGTTTGAAAAACTTTATTTTTTAATTTGCTCTTTTACCCCCCAAAAGTGGCCTACATATTTAAAATTCATTTGTTTACGTTACATATATGTCCGTCTTTGGGTCACAAACTTACATAGGTATGTGTACCAAATTTTAACTTCATTAAAAGTGAGTAAAATGTCTTTAAAAACCCCGTAGGGGTCGGATCAAAATCTAAGTACTTAAGTCCGACTCACGCTTGACTGCACATTTCTAATAGGTTTTCCTGTCATCTATAGGTAAAGAACTATTTAGTGTAATTTTTTCAAAATTTTAGTCCAGTAGTTTCAGAGATAAAGGGGAGGAATGGTAATTTTTTGCCTATTTTCTTGAATAACTGCTAAACTATTTATCTTAAAATTATAAAAAAAATATATTTGAGATTCTCAAAATTTGATACACACACGATATATTTTGAATAACTTTATTTTTTTATTTGGTCTTTTACCCCCCAAAAGTGGCCTCCATATTTAAAATTCATTTGTGTACGTCTTTGGATCACAAACTTACATATGTGTGCCAAATTTCAACTTATTGAAAAGTGAGTAAAATGTCTTTAAAAAACCCGTAGGGGTCGGATCAAAAACTAGTACTTAAGTCCGACTCACGCTTGACTGCACATTTCTAATAGGTTTTCCTGACATCTATAGGTTAAGAACTATTTAGTGTATTTTTTTCATTATTTTAGACGTAGTAGTTTCAGAGATAAAGGGGGGAATGGTCATTTTTTGCCTATTTTCTTGAATAACTGCTAAACTATTTATCTTAAAATTATAAAAAAAAATATATTTGAGATTCTCAAAATGAGCTCTTTCATTTGATATGTAACACGATATAGTTTGAAAAATTTATTGGTCCAGTAGTTTCGGAGAAAATAGGCTGTGACAGACGGACGGACGGACAGACAGACGCACGAGTGATCCTATAAGGGTTCCGTTTTTTCCTTTTGAGGTACGGAACCCTAAAAAAAATTACTAAAATGTAATGATATGATATTTTTGGAATCGGCTCAGAAAGCCCTTTCGTTTAATACCACACACGATAGGTTTCAAAACAGTTTTTTTAAAATTCCATACAAAAAAAAGCTAACTCATCTCGTTTTTTTTTTAATGGTGCTTCGGGTCAAATTGTTTCAAATATCCTAAAGATCAATCGTACCGATTTTCATACCTTTAACATCATTTGCAGCATTTTACTGAATTTCTCGGTGTACTGCCAGCGCTATTAAGAAGGCGCAGAAATAAAAAAAAACAATTGAAAAGAAAATTTTGGGTGAACCCATATCTTCGTATAATGAATGAAGATGCAAATCATTTCAAAAGAAAATACCGGCGCGGCACCGCAGAAATCTGCGGCGCCGCACGCCGCTCGGCGGCACCGCGCGCGGCGAAACTCACCGCTTTGCGGCACCGCGCGCGGCGCCGCGCACCGCTTTGCGACGCCGCAGCGCGGCACCGCAAAATTTTGCGTTGCGGCGGGCGTCGCCGCAGAGCGGTTTGCGGCGCCGCAGATTTCTGCGGTGCCGCGCCGCGCGGCGGCGGCGGCGCCGCACCGCTGACATGTGGCCGGGCCCTATGAATCTTTTGGTGCTTTATTTGATGCATGGTGTAAAGTAATTTATTTTAAATATTATGTAAAAATATTTTCCAAAATGTCAATATCCAGAGAGGAAAATGGGGACTACGTTTGTATGGAAAAACGGCCCCTTTCCTCTTAAGGTGCAACGAAACCAAAGCTAAATCACAACGTTGTTGTTATTATCTGTGGTCGGAATCATACAAACAGCAACACTCCTAACTGTACAAAGGTGGACCTTATTACAAAGAACATAAGGTCCACATCGGTACAGTTAACCAGTGTGGGCGATGGTACGAATGGTACGATACATTCTTGGCAAGCGCCGCGCCATTCTTGAGCGCGGTCCAGCTAATTCGTTGCATTTTACATAACAACTTTATATTTATAATATAATAATATTTTAAGTCGTTCAACCCTGGCTCGACGCCCAAAGGACTAACTAATAGTATTTTATGCAACCGTTGTTTAAGAGAGGTCAAAAAAGGCGAGTGGCGTGAGTAACAATTTGAGGCGAAGCCGAAAATTGTTAATAAAGACGCCACGCGTATTTTTTGACTCAGTTAAACAACGTTGCACACAATACTTTTTCTACGACCAAGCACATACTTTGAAATAAAATTGTAAAAACAAATATTTTTGGTATCAGCGTAATTCGTCCCATTCGTTTTTCGTTCATTTCTTATGGTCGTCTCATTCTGTGTTCGTCACTCATTCTTTATTCGTCTCGATCGCTATATGTCCCTATCGTCTTAAGTACAATTATGTAACCTGTCTCTTTCTTAACAAGTCTTTTTCGTTTTTCGTCACGGTCTTCCTAGGACTATGTCTTTGTTTGTGTCTCTCTTTTTTGGTAGCATTCGCACTTTATCTTTAGTCACTTTCGTTATTCGTCTCACTCTTTTTTTGTCTTTAATGGTAACTCGTTCCGTTCTTGGGCACGTTCGCTAATCGTCCCGTACTAGTAGGTCTTAGTTGCTATTCATATGTCCTCCGGATCGGAATTCATAAACAAATTGAAGTTTATATGTCCCGTACATATACAGAACGGAAAAAATAAAGCCAATTCTAACAACTTGAATTCGAGCGAAATTATCATTAAGTGGCCAGTAATATTAAGTACGCAGATTGTATAAATAGAGTCATACCTCCTTAGCTTTTCCAAGCAAATGAACTGTCAGAATTCAAAGTGTTATTTTAAATGTCAGACTACTACGAAATTACATGAAATTATGACGATCACTCGGTCAATAAGATATAATTAAAAAAAAAATAAGATTGACGGAAAAAGATAGTTACAAATAGTGACCGAGACGCAAAACGAATGTAACGAACTTAGAATTAGACTGAAAATGAATGAGACTAATCACGAATGTGACTAATAACGAATGCATGAAAAAAAATGAGACGAATAAGTGAATGAGACAAAAATCGAAAGGGAATAAGAAAGAATGAGTCCTAGGAAGACCGTGACGAAAAACGAAAAAGACTTGTTAAGAAAGAGACAGGTTACATAATTGTACTTAAGACGATAGGGACATATAGCGATCGAGACGAATAAAGAATGAGTGACGAACACAGAATGAGACGGACATAAGAAATGAACGAAAAACGAATGGGACGAATTACGCTGATACCATATTTTTCATTCAAGAAGTAGCAAAGAATGGAGGGTACGGGCGGGAAAAGAATTAATGAAATAAAAAAAAACATGTCTATATGGTTCACTCATCTGTCAGAGATGACAGTTAAAATTAGGTTGGCAACAATGTATTTCATACAATATTTTTTAAGTGGTGATTACACGAAGTATCGTAAAAGTGCCAAAAAGATACTGCGTGTATACTTTTTTTGGGGAATAGACTAAAGACTTGTCTTGACAACTATAAGATAGGGGTTTAAAGGTGTGTGCACGACCCTTTAAATGACAAATGAAAGGACGGGAGTAGAAAAATATATTAAAACAACGCGTGTCTCCCGTTGAAGCTCCTCGTTCTGGAGCGAAACATGTCGGTCAATAGGGAATATTACGCGAAACTCTGCGTAGGGAGCGCCACTTTCACAATCCGTTACAATCTAAGGATCTACCGCAAACGAGAGACTCGAAATTTGGTTATTTAACCTCTCTATCACTCTTGCCTATTCGAGCGATAAAGAGGTAGATAAACAAACCGCCTTGATGTATCAATGTAATGTCATATTTGATTGTCTGTGAAAACTTGTCAAATAACCGTTTAAGGCACAGTATGTATAAGTTACTCTATTGTTTATTGTTTACGATGGGCGCTAGTGCTGCACTCTGGCGGCAGAACATTGCAGTATAATACCCCCTATTCTAGTCTACAAACGTCACCGTGAGTGACCTGGCTTAATAGGGAAAACTGGGGGAATTGGGACCACTAAACTTTCAACGCTCTAAAATGAAAAAGAATGTTACAAGTAGAATAGAATAGAATAGAATGGAATATGGAATGGAATGGAATGGAATGGAATGGAATGGAATGGAATGGAATGGAATGGAATGGAATGGAATGGAATGGAATGGAATGGAATGGAATGGAATGGAATGGAATGGAATGGAATGGAATGGAATGGAATGGAATGGAATGGAATGGAATGGAATGGAATGGAATGGAATGGAATGGAATGGAATGGAATGGAATGGAATGGAATGGAATGGAATGGAATGGAATGGAATGGAATGGAATGGAATGGAATAGAATAGAATAGAAATAGGATAGGATAGGATAGGATAGGATAGGATGAGATAGGATAGGATAGGATAGGATAGGATAGGATAGGATAGGATAGGATAGGATAGGATAGGATAGAATAGGATAGAATAGAATAGGATAGAATAGGATAGGATAGAATAGGATAGAATAGGATAGAATAGGATAGAATAGGATAGAATAGGATAGAATAGAATAGAATAGGATAGAATAGGATAGAATAGGATAGGATAGAATAGGATAGAATAGGATAGGATAGAATAGGATAGAATAGGATAGAATAGGATAGAATAGGATAGAATAGGATAGAATAGGGTAGAATAGGGTAGAATAGGATAGAATAGGATAGGATATGATAGAATAGGATAGAATAGGATAGAATAGGATAGAATAGGATAGAATAGGATAGAATAGGATAGAATAGGATAGAATAGGATAGAATAGGATAGAATAGGATAGAATAGGATAGAATAGAATAGAATAGGATAGAATAGGATAGAATAGGATAGAATAGGATAGAATAGGATAGAATAGGATAGAATAGGATAGAATAGGATAGAATAGGATAGAATAGGATAGAATAGGATAGAATAGGATAGAATAGGATAGAATAGGATAGAATAGGATAGAATAGGATAGAATAGGATAGGATAGGATAGAATAGGATAGAATAGGATAGAATAGGATAGAATAGGATAGAATAGGATAGAATAGGATAGAATAGGATAGAATAGGATAGAATAGGATAGAATAGGATAGAATAGGATAGAATAGGATAGAATAGGATAGAATAGGATAGAATAGGATAGAATAGGATAGAATAGGATAGAATAGGATAGAATAGGATAGAATAGGATAGAATAGGATAGAATAGGATAGAATAAAATAAAAATAAAAAGCCTTTTATTTCTTGCATCCATTTTTACAAATGAAGGTTGAAATAATTTGTTTTTTATTATGCAAGAACCCCTCGGTGGGTAAAGGCCTCTTCCAAAGTTCCCAATCTTCCCTGGTTTGTGCTGTTTGTATCAAGTTTTGGTCTGCTATTTTTCTGATCTCGTCTTCCCATCTAGCATATGGTCGCGCCTGTTTCCTTTTCCCTAGTGGACCTTTCCATGTTGTCAGAATTTTGTCCATTTTTGTCCAAGAGATATAATAATATGTATATTTATATTATGTGAGATCAGCCACTAAACATCTGTATTAATATAAAATCTAATCGTAATTGAATCAATTCCTACGACAAACTTTATTTTCATTATCATGCTATCAAATTTTTATTTATTAATTAGTGACATACAAAACTTAAATAAAAAAAACGATTGATAAATGTTACCCTAGGGACAAAGTTTCTTTTAAATGATGATTTATTATAATTTATTTTAAGCACTTACATAATAGTGTATATTTAATTACTTACTAGTGAAATTGCTTGCTTTTTTGGAACTGTCAAAACGATTTTGCTACTATGGAATTTATATTAAACACTACCATGTGACGTCACAATGAAATGACCTACTCTTTATAGTTTTATACGGGTTTTAAAATATAAATTGTGTCTAAAAATAACTGCTGTGTACGTTTCCCTATTAATCTTCTGGTGCTTTATTTCATGCATGGTGTAAAATTATTTATTTTAAATTCAGTCAAATACCCTATTAATAAACTTTATCATCATTTCATCATTTTATAGCCTTCAGTCGCCCACTGCTGAGCATAGGCCTCTCTTCGTAATAAACTCTATACTATAGTAAAATCTTATGAAGCATCACTATCGAATCTTATACCACTGTTACTATCTTACTATATGACATAAGACATAACTATATACATGCTCTCTTACCAGTCTTACCCCTTTGAATAAATCGTCATATCAAGTCTTAGTCAATTCTAAAACCTAACAAAGAGCACTTCAAACACTAAAACAAGTCTAATACTCAAAGTAGTATTAAAAATCTAAACCTGCTCTTGATTTCATAAAAACCGTCCAATATAAAATGATCTAAATTTCCATTGCAAATATACTAAGTCACAATCAAATTTATATTAGTTTTGCTCAGTCAGTTACAGTAAAGACCCTAAAATTCATGAAATTACCATCACAAAACTTTAATGTCACCAAAATATTTCAACCCTTGCCCTTGGTGTTCTTCAAGGCCGTTCCCAGGACACAACTTGTCCAAACAGGTTCATGTGAAGGGTGCATAATGCAACTACGATAATAGATCTAGTAACTAAATATAGAACTGTTCTATTTACTAGTACGTGGTCTAGTATCTTGTATATAAAGCTATTACATAATACATATACGATAATAATTGACGATAAAGAATAAAACAGGTTTATGAGTATTTCTATGAAGGGTGAATATTATTGGTAGATATGAACTACGAATAAATGATGCTTTATAGTCATAGGTAAAATAGGGTAACCCTATTTTATCTATGGTATAAGTATAAGGGTGTATTTTAATATCATGTAGACAGATAATATAAGGTAGATAGAGTAGGTAGGTACCTTCCTTTTTGAATATTGACCTATTAGATATTATCACCTAAATGGGCTAAGTCCTATATTTATTTGGTGGTACTGTGTGTTGTGTTTGTAATAATTGGTTGTTTATATTTGTGAATAAAATAGTTTACGTGTTTATACTTATTACCCAATCTATCTACTTTTTCTATCAAGCGATGGCCATTAGGGTATTTGACTGTAGGGATTTTTTAAGTACCTACATTATTTTACAATATGCATGAAATAAAGCACCAAAAGATTAATAGATTAACGTATAGACAGCACTTATTTTTAGACACAATTTCTATTTTGAAACCCGTATAAAACTATAACGAGTAGGTCATTTCATTGTGACGTCACAGTATGCTAGTGTTTCATATAAATTCCATAGTAGCAGAATCATCTTGACAGTTCGATAAAGGAAACTGATTTGACTAGTAGTCAAATACCCATATTAATAAATATAAATGGCCATAGAACATGTTTAAACAGGTTATTATTTGAAAGGGTTCATAATGTTACAGTTAACACACTGGTACTGTGTTATCGCAGTCGATAGCGAATAGTGATAGAAAAGGCTTAACACCTAGTGTTTCTATTACTCTCTACATTTTATCTATGACCCTGGATGGCCAATTGAACTTGTCCAAACAGGTTTTATTTTGTGAAGAGTGCATACCTACCTAATATTGCTTGCGAATTATGCTCAGAATTTAATGTCTCTAATGACCCTATTTTGTCTATGATATTGGATAGCCAATTGAACTTGTCCAAACAGGTTTTATTTTTAGAAGGGTGCATAATGTTGGCTATGAAAACGAATAGCGATAGATTAGCTATGCTCAAAATTTGATGTCTATGATTGCATGGGCGCTATGTGACACTATGACCCTATTTTGTCTATGATATTGGATGGCCAATAGAAGGGGTGCATAAATATCTATGACAACGAATAGTGATAGGTTATGCTCAGAAGTCTTATGTGTCTCTTGCCCTAGTAGGTATTATCTATTTTATCTAGATGATATACCTAGGTTGGTCGATAGAACTTGTTCAAACAGGATATTTTTTGTTAACTACAGCAATAAATACATTTCATTTCTATTCCCGCTTTCTATTTCGTCGTTTACATTATTTTGATGGTCAATATTACTTGTCCGAACAAGTTCTGTTCTCAACTTTGGGAATCGCCACTCGTTTCGAATTTCCTCTTTTCCGCACTTGTATCGTAAATAACTATTCTTTAATATATGACATCTATCTCAGTTTATAAGTTCTGTTCTGTGCATAATATTGGCTACAATAAATAATAGTAATTGATCAATTCCAATATTTTTCTGTATAATGATTAAATTAAGGATACAGTATTTTAATGATTTGATGTTTAACAGGGTAGGTATTTGACTGTATTTAAAATAAAATATTTTTCACGATGCATGAAATAAAGCACCAGAACATTAATAGAGGAACGTATTAGTTAGCACTGTTAGCAGTTGTTTTTAGACACAATTTATATTTTAAAACCCGTATAAAACTACAAAGAGGAGGTGATTTGATCGTGACGTCACATGCTAGTGTTTCATAGAAATTCCATAGTAGCAAAATCGTTTTGACAGTTCGAAAAAAGAAACTGATTTGACTAGTAGTCAAATACCCTATTCTAGCCTATAGCACAATCTATTCGAATATTCAACATTACAACCCCGTGGAAAAGCAGCTTTTAAACGCGTGGGCACTTTTTTCACCAACTGTGTAAATACATGTGGTATTACAGGTATTGCAATATAATTCTGCTGTGACGTCACTAAGTCATTGAGAAATTTTTTAGCATGCGTAATTACTAGCCTAACTTCAAGACTTCAACCCCCATTCTAACCCACTAAACTAGGGGATGAATTTTGGGATGAAATTGTATGCCTTATTATATGTACATATAGGATTAATTTCGTCAAAATGTAGGCCAAACAAACATGTCGAATTAGGAATTAATTTTCTGCTCTAGTGTACAGGAGTGGTCAAAAAAGGACAGTACAGAATAACACCTCTAAAGTTGCAGGCGTCCGTGGGCTACGGTGACCGTTTACAATCAGGCGGGCCGTATGCTTGTTTGCTACCGAATAGGTATAAAATAAATGGGGTCCCTTGGATTCCCATAAAGTTTTAAGTCATATTGTATTGTTTGTCATATTATCATTAGTCATAAAACTGAAATCGTTAACTTTTCAGGATTTTCGTAAGGTTATCCTGTAGATAGGTTAGGTTAGGTTAGGTTTGTTTTATGGCAATCCTGAAAAGTGACGCGTTTCTGAACCAAATGAATTATGACATTTATGACTAACGAAAATGTAGGCAAACAATACCTACATTAATTATGACTTAAAACTTTTTGGGAAACAATAGAGGCCCAAAATAAATATACAAGTATAAAAGAAAAAAAAAACGTGACGAACACAATACATGAGCACCTTGGCCGCTCCGATATATCTGATGGCGACTGTAAGTGTACGGCTTCGGCTCTGTTTTAGGATTCTAGCTCTCTTGTTTTAGGTCATTACTCGCCGCGTGGGCGAGCGTGACGTCACACCTGACATCAGACACACACACACATACACATACGCACGTATCTCCTGATGCTAGGCTACACTATCTTATTCCTAATGTACACTCTAGAGCTAAGAAAACGGGTCACTGCATAGACATGTGACCCGTTATGTGTACAGGGTGGCCCAAAAAAAACATACATACTATCGCGGTAACCGAAGACAATATTAACATACATATTGTTCATAATTTTTAACAAATGTTTGCGTATGATTACTTACATATTAGTATTACTTACACTAAATCTAGCTCGCATAGTCGTCAAAAACTTTTAACCCCATTTGTAATTAATTAATTAATTTATAATTTACTTTCGGTATTTATTCAATGAATGTGGATCAGTATGAATATGATGAGTTACATTTTAGTTTTAATATCGACTCTATAGTTGTCTTTCATCTTACCATGCGATGAAAAATCCGAGGTTTGTATATTATTATTCTAGCTTTAGCCCGCGTAGTCGTCATAAACTTTCAACCATATTTGTAACCCCTTAAGGGATGAATTTCAAATAATCCTTTCTTAGTAGAACTTTAAAATATTTGATTTTTTTCGTGGAATATTTGTGGTTTCACATGAAGCAGATATAAGGACCTTCTCTGATGGAAAGCCACATATAATTAAAACTTCAAGGTCATACCTTAAATGGTTTAGGCTGTTCGTTGTCTGTCATCAAAGTGGGAAGTGTGACTGAAAATAATTATTAATTTATTATATGTTAAGTACGAGTAGTATGAAATCAGAAATTATTTATTTGCATACAGGTACATGTATTATAATTTATAAAATTACTTTTGTTCATATAATAACAATATTATTTATAAACTAAATATACCTATGAATAAAACTAAATATGTAAATGAATCTTACTTCTGTTTTTTTACATTTAAATTTTATTCTAGAAACTTTGTATGTATAATATGTTTTCAGTGTTTAACGATCTTTGTATATACATTATAATATAACACTTTAAACTCGGTTTTGGAATTTTAAGGTAAAAACAACGAAAATATATCGCGGTAGACGCGTTTGTGTAATTAAATATGTGATCTTTGTAAGATATGTTATTTGTATCAGATGATTTAAAAGTGCTTGAATGTTGCTAGGCCAACTTGAATAATAAATATTTTCACTTTTATATTTGGGTAAATGACGTCACTATAACCTACAAATACCAACTAGCCTCCACCCATTTCATTCCCTTTGGGTTTAATTTCAAAATTAGTAAGTAAACTTTAAGATAATAAAGGTCATACATTCAGTTTTTCAATTTACAAATATGTATAAATTTTATGTTTTATGTTGCTTTTATGTAGGTTGTATACTTTTTACATCGTATAATATATCATTTTAATGTGACATATGTATATACGTATAAATGTAACAAGTGTAACTGGTGTATAACCGTGAGTATATAAATAAATACCTACATAGTACCTATTTCCGTGATTGTACAAATAGCCTATAAGTTACAGTTTTTACAGTACATATCATACTTTTCCGCACTAGTGCGTAAAATAGCACTTTTCGTGCGTATGTCGAAACTTTAAAGTGCCATATGTACTGTAAAACGTTGTTCGATACACGTGCGAATAGGTAATTCGCAACTCGTGTCGATTTAAAACACTCCCTTCGGTCGTGTTTTAATTTATCGCCACTCGTTTTGAATTTCCTCTTTTTCGCACTTGTATCGAAAATAACTATTAGTTACTGTTGCAAATACTTTTTTATTCTTTATTCAAACAAACACAAGCATAAGTTTATGTTTATTTATTAAGCTTAGCTCCATTAATTATCCGAGTATGTAAGTAGGACGTAGAAATAATTCTTGTAACTTTTATCAGAAATTTGTTAGAACTTTCCCAACTTAGAAAACTTGCCATAACACAATACATATTATAAATTATACGAAAGTAACTCCGTCTATCAGTATTCAGTATTTTACCTTTTAAGTTTTAATGACTGAACAAATATACCAATTTTGATAAATATTTGGCAATTTATTTGCATAATTTACCCCCTGTAAATATATACCTATACCCTATAAAAAAGGGGTTCTCATACATTCTTTTTATCTATATTTATTTTGTAAATTTTCATATTTTTTTTGTGTAACGATGTTGAGAAATTAAAGGCTTTTTTTTATAATCATTTGTACAAAAACTCTAGAAGGCCCTGTCAAAATTACAAAAAAAAATGTTAAAAAAAAATTGTGTCAATATATGATCTGATGATGGTTCTTATTATAATAATTGTATTTTCTCAGGTACGAATGTGACTGAGAGTATGTGCTAATTGGGAAGATTTCATGAAATTCAATAGAGCAATTAGAGTACTTATTAAAAAAAAAAACAGGACAATAGAAAATAAAAACTTGCATATGTTAAAACATTTTTTTATAAAAAATACCCGGCCTGATATTTGTAATTATTACGAGCAAGTAAAATAATGAATCTTCTTCTTCTAAGTAAAATAATGAATAATGATATTAAACAGATAGGTACTTACTTTACTATTTTTAATACTAGGCGTCCCTGATGAAAATAAATATATAATTGTTTTTACTAAATAAAATTAAATAATATAAGTCATTGATTAAAAAAAATGCAGTTCTGTGCCTATGTTTTTTTTTTTCACTTTATATCAAAAAACTAATTTAAATGAAGGTACAAATAATTCCCGTAAATGTAAACTACCTAAATGCGACTTTATAGTTTATAATGTCCAATTTCCATGGCAGTTGTGCTTAATGGGAGAAATATACCTACATTAATTTTTGAAGAAAAAAATCCAGACAGATATTTGGCCTAAGTCGTAGTCGTATTTTTGAAGTGATTTTTATCTATCAGGATATTTAGACCTATTAAATGTAGCTAAACTATTAAAAATTATATTAATAAATCAGGTTAATAGATAAAAACTTAATTATCAATTTTACTTCAAAATTTATATCATATAAAATTAATTAAATTCATGTTTTTATATAGTTCTATTTAAGCCAATGACTAAGGTTTGAATGCCACGTTTTATTATTTACTTTATTGTATTTTGATGCATAATCACAATGTTCTTTGTATTTTAAAAGATCATTTCATATGTTTAAAAAATTGGACGTCATATAAAATACCTATACATATAACTTTTGATTTTAATTTAATTTTAAAACTTACTTATTGCGATGTTACCTACGTTATATTTGATTAATGAATGTCAGTCCTGTTTATTTCAGTAGTATTATGTTTTTTTCTTCGCTGTAACTTTAAATTTAAAATAGAAACTTTTTCTTTCTTAGGGTTTTGTAGAATGACAAAACTCGATAAAAATTATTTATTTATTTTGAAATTCCCAATAATTCAAAATATAAAAAGTGCAAATTATTTATTTTGCACTGTTTCAATATTGTAACTTAAATAATTTTTTTATACGTGTGTGTGCAATACGAGTACATCTTATAAATATGTGGCATAATTCACATTTACCTAATCATTTACGTCCACTAATTAAAGCCCTTGCTACACGGTCGCCAACAAGCCTTCTAACCGTCTGACCTTGGTCTGCCCTTGGTCAGTTTTGGTCTAATTTTGTTGGAAACAACTGTCTACACGGTCCGGGACGGACCAAGGCCACACGGTCTGGGGGCTTGTCGGCGACCGTGTAGCAAGGGCTTAATACTTATTACCTAACCTATAATATACTAGTTTACGGTGAATAAAAAATAGGTAACTAATAATTTATGCTAGCTACTATTTTATTACTTACCTATAATAATTCAGGTAAAATGATATTAGTCATTGGTTTAAATGATATCACCTAATTTCTAGATGAAAATTTCTGCTATTAACTTGTTTAGAAGGTAGTGGTAGTTGTTAGGGTAAAAAATATATATTACAGGTTCCCAAATTTTTTTTATAATAAATTTAACAATTCCCTTTAATATAGGTAAGTAATTAAATTTAATATTTAACATATTTTTTGAACCGTTTAATTTCCTACCATACCTAACCATGCCAGATACGTCTTATATACCTAACGAAAAATTGTAGGTATATTGACGAAAGTAGGCAGACTTCAGGATTTTGTATAAAACATGTTTTTTTAAAATAATATCGTGTAATATGGCAATTTATAGGAATTCTAAGCATTATAGGAAATCTAGAAAGAAGATAGCTTAAAAAGGGAGTTTTTAGATGTCTTAAACACGCAATTATAATTTTAACTATAAATGTATATAAATTCAATTTTTGTATAGTTTTTGTTTTATTTCCAGCTTTTTATTGTAGATAGAATAACATTTTGGCTTTCATTTCGGTCAAAATTGTCTGATAGAGCTGTTAATATACCCACAGTTTTGAGGTCATTTTAAACTCATTTAACATATTATTTTGGACAAAAACTGATTTAAACCTGGTAGAAGAAGCTATTTATTTCTTAAAATAAAATACAAAACAATATTTGTATGAAGATTTTTATACTTTTTGTGTGTTGGTCTGATAGAGAAATGACTCGACAGAGTTCCTTTAAATATGGTCGTAAAACATAATTATATCGCCAAATTTCTTTAAAATAGCTAAAGATAAAGATATATACTTACATATATTTTTGGTATTTTCCGGAAAAATCCATTAAAATCCATCAGCAAGCCACTTTGCTCACGTCATTACAGGTCCTCACAGGCACTTCACAAATTACCAAAAAATACCATATTTCTACCAATGTCCATCCAAAAATCAACTTTAATCGCAAACTGTATTAGAATCCGGTCATTTTGACATACAATACAAAATAGGCCTATAAGAATCTTATTAAGTATTTTCGCGTGGAAGTTTGCGAATTTTTGGCGCGGGTCGCCGCGCGCCGCGTATTTAGGCCTAGCGCGCGCGCCGCTCGCCGCCAGCACTGACTCGTCACGGATAAACGTGTCCCGATAAGGATAAACGCACCATTTACTACACGTGTCCATTTTTTCTGTTTTTTCAGGCACTGTGATTTTTTTCCGTATTTTTTCGCACTCCGGGTGAACTTGGGGGTCGGACTAGGGTGCTCGTACGCGCGAAGTCTGGTCGCGAAATGACGCCGCGCGCGGCTGCCTGCTATGCTCGACCCGCGGCTACGCCTGACATCAATCTAGTCTTGAGTCTTGACTAACAGATTTAAATTGACTAAAAAAATTGGCTTTGTGTGAAGTTTCTATTTACAGTTCACTAATTGTGGTTTATAGGAAACCAATATTAATTACGCTTGAAAAACGTTTTGATAGTGGTTCTTTAAAATCGTATAAGAATCTTATTTGATTTGATAATGGATCTTAAAAGAATCTGATTGATTTGTCCAGCTAAAAATATTATCAGCTTTAATTATATTAAGGTTATATGATTATATTATATTAAAAAGATAGGTATTATAAAAATAAATTATATTTACGAATAGGCATATACCTAATGTCATTCAGTACCTACTCTACATTAGTTATATACAAGTAATTAAAGCCCTAATTCTAGGAAACCGGATCCGGTATTAAAAAATAATTGTTACAGTATAAATAAATAAAATATATTGTAATAAAAAACCTATTACTTAGGAATGTTAAATTAAAAGTGAAAACAGGGTATAAAAAGTTCCTGATATGCTTCTATTTATAGCATTGTGTTTTTTATTTTTATTTTATTGTGTCCCACTGCCAGACAAAGGCCTATGATATCATTTTGAAATGAAATACTTACGGTAAAATTATCTGAAAAGTACCTACAGTCAGCAGCAGAAGTTGCTAAGCGGGCGAGGTGTTCAAAATTACCTTGATACGCTCTTATTCTCTTAACAATAAAGTCGCGTCAATATCATTTTGAACACCTCGCTCGCTTAGCAACTTCTGCTGCTGACTGTACTAAATGATGTAAGCTATTCGGAAGTTTTTTATTTTGAATATTCGAAACGCACACGTGATTCTATACTATAGGTACATTTTAACTATAATAATTATGAAGGTATCATTTCTACATACATTGCAAGGTCCTGATAATTAAATGTATTAAAGTATTTATAATATATTTTTACTAAGTATAAATTAATGTTTTTGTATTAATTATATTTCATTTACAGTTTTTGCAAGCCGATAAAATAAAAATTAATTATAATATCTAAAATTCTGATAGAGCTTTTACAGTATTTTTTTTACAATTTATTATTTGGTTACTTTATTCAGAAATATGGCAAAACTAATCTAATGAAATGACTTTTCACCACACCAGCTGGTAAAGGCTCTTTTTATTCTTCAGGAACGTATGTGAAAGTTTCGTTTTGGTCACAAGAGTGGCAAAGTAATTTTCACCACACCAGCTGGTAAAGGCTCTCTGTATTTTTTAAAAACGTATGAGAAAGTTGCGTTTTGGCCACAAGAGTGGTAAAGTAATTGCAATTTTGGTTGCCTCATGTCATGTTGGCTAGTGCTTTTGACTTTAAAGTGATGATTTTGAATGATAAACATTTAATAAAGTTCTTTTGGTTTGGATTTCTAATGCTTTACATTTATTATTTTCTTCGCGTTGGTGTGGTGAAAAATGTTGTGTTTCACTCGGTAGAAAACTTAGTTTAATCTTCGTGGCTTAAAACTCTCCCAACGCTCAAGACTCCACTTTCAGGGCCACTCGTTATACCTACTCAAGGTTCAATTTTGGACTCTTTCGTTTGCTCGGGTACTTATCAAAATTAGCACGAAGTGTTAAACAATAACTTTGCCCCTGTATAAAACAAATAACAGCTTAGTCTTAGGTTACCTTGAAAATATCGCTTCCTAAAAGTATGCCTTACTACTTACCTCAATATTTTTTATAAATTTACATGATCCTGTTTTTGTACGATAATAAAGTGATTTGTTTTTTGTAACTATTGTTTTGAAGACAAGTATGAAATTCACACATAACCTACACATACCATATTTTAAATAATCGCTAGGTTATATAAAGGTAGGGCGTAATACCTATTGCACTATAAAATAATTAACTAGATTTTGCCCTGTGCGCGGGGCCCGAGGGCCCCGCGGTGTGCGTGTTGTTTGTTGTTGTTATTGTTGTGTAGTTGGTGCTGTTGTTGGTGCTGTAGTAATTTGTTTTCCAAAGGGAAAAAGAAATAAAGTTGTACTTTTGCTAGAAAGAAAAGATCCGCATGCGAGCACTTCATTCCCGCAGCTCGGCCTTCGGCCTCGCGTGCTTGGAAAACCGTAAGGGACGCTCCGGGCCTTCGGCCCTACGCGGATCTCGGCCTTCGGCCTTCGCTGGGTTTCGAAGCTCAGCGTCGGGCCTTCGGCCCGCCGCTTCGCTTATTAAAACACTTGGGGAGGGTTGGTTTTGCTTGGGAGCGTAAGCGGGAAGTTGAAGCTTAAACACGACCCAATAGTAAAAGTGTCTTGACAAGCTCACGTCGGGCCTACGGCCTACGGCCTTCGGCCCGCCGTTTCGCTTGTCTAAGCCACTTTTACTATTGGGTCGTGTTTAAGCTCCAACTTCCCCCTCTCGTGTGACGCTTCGGGCCTTCGGCCCTACGCGGAGCTCGGCCTTCGGCCTTCGCGAGCCTCGACGCTTCGCCGCCGGGCCTTCGGCCCGACGGCTCGCTTATCAAGACAGTTGACTTGGTAGAACGCTTGGAAGCACTGCATTCACGCAGCTCGGCCTTCGGCCTCGCTTTAAATTACTGAGGGTTGCACGCTTGGGAGTCGGGGTGAAGGCTCCGGGCCTTCGGCCCTCCGCCGGGGTCGGCCTTCGGCCTCCCGGCCTGAAGCTCGCCCTTCGGGCTCGCTTAACACACTTTTTTTGTAGGATTTTGCTTTGTTCGTCATTCCCGCGGCGAGGCCTTCGGCCTCGCCTAAAATTACTGGGGGTAGGACACGCTTGGACGACCGGGGTGAAGCTCCGGGCCTGACGGCCCGTCGCGGGGTCGGCCTTCGGCCTCCCAGCCTGATGCTCGCCCTTCGGGCTCGCTTAACCTACTTGGAAATTTGACTTTTGCCCCTGCCCGCGCCGTTTTGGACTTTTCCAAAAAAATTTTTTTACATAGTAATCTTGGGCCCCCAGCCTCGCCGCGTGCCAAATCTCAGCGCGCTCCGACCAACTTGAAAAAAAAAAAAAAAAAAAGTCGGCCATTTTAAATTTTTTTAAATGCAGTTTGTTTTGTCTCGGGGCCCTCTATGACATTTGGTCGAGCACCCCCCACCCATCTCGCACCGTTTTAGAGCTGCCATACAAAAATAAAATTGCTATTTTCTCCGCCATCTTGGGACTTTTCCAAAAATTTTTTTTTTCAAACGAATCTTTAGGCCTCTATCTCCCGCCATGCCAAATCTCAGCGCGCTCGGACCAACTTGAAAAAATTAAAAAAAAAAAGTCGGCCATTTTCAATTTTTTTTAATGCAGTTTGTTTTGTCTCGGGGTCCTCTATGACATTTGGTCGAGCACCCCCCACCTATCTGGCACCGTTTAAAAGTTGCCATACAAAATAAAAGTGACCAGATTTTCCGCAATTGAAACATTTTTCAAAAAAAATTTTCTTCATAGGAATCTAGGGGACCCCGAGTTTCCGGGAGCAAAATTTCAGCGCGCTAGGACAAACTTGAAAAAATTAAAAAAAAAAAGTCGGCCCGTTTGAAAAAAAAATGGCGGCTTGAAAAACTGCCAGGGTCCCTCTATGACATTTGGTCGAGCACCCCCCACCTAGGTCTCACCGTTGGGCCGGGCCGTCAAACATTTTTCTGACCGAGAGCGGTAGACCAAATGTCAGATTTTTCTGGAGGTCACCGAGCCGCCCTCTATACGACCGTACCATAGTCAAATACCCCCCGAACCCCCTTCCGGGAGATCAATTGATCATCAGTCAGTCGTGTTGCAGCTTTATATATATATCAATCATATTATCTCAACTTCTTTATTGATTGATTATCAATCAAAGCGAATCGAGTTATTATCTTATTTGATTTTTACACTTTTAATAAAACATATTTTTACAAGCAATTAAATATACAGAACTATACAGGGTGCTTCCTGTAACAGGAGCAATAAATTAAACTGTAGGCTGTACTCCTCAAACTGACCAACATTTGTTCAGCAACTTTTGAAAATAACTCATGTTTTGAATTTTATTACACTTTAAAGTTTATTCTAAGACGCAATGTCCTTATTGCAAATTTTGTTATGTTTAAAACGTGACAAACAACGTCAAACACACTGATGTCAGCGTACCTACATTGAAGGCAATATTTATTTTGTATGAAAAAGAGGAAGTCTAAAGAATTCATAATTTTTCAAAGTTGCTGAACTAATGTTGGTCAGTTTCAGGAGTACAGCCTTTAGTTTAATTTATTGCTCCTGTTACAGGAAGCATCCTGTATATATAATTTTTTTTTATTTTTTTTTTTTAGTAATTAAAACTTAAATCTATCATTACAGGTAGGTCTATCATTACCTAAAATACATAATGCGATAGATAAGCGACACACCAATAATCCGAGTTATTGACAATACAAACATAACATAGTGGCCTTTGAGAAGTCATTCAGGGAGCACGTAAATATGTCTAACCCCAACGCAACTTTATTATAAATAGAACTAGCATCAATAATTTAGTTTAGGGATCATCCATTAATTACGTCACACGAATTTCTAGGTTTTTTTACCCCTCCCCCTCCTTGTCACACTTGGTCACATTTTGCAAACCCCTACCCCCCTGGTGTGACGTCACATTTTAGGCAATTTTGTTTTCAACGAAATCGACAATATTAACTCAATCAAAAATATTTTTGATATATAAATATTAGTAATTTTATAACACAACGAAAGTTACATCCAAAATCTCATTATTTAACTGTACAGCGAATAAAAAAATATAAATTAATTTTCGGTTACTGATGAAGTTAAAGTGACATCACAATGTTTGTGACTCCCCCCTCCCCCATGTCACAACATGTCACATTTTCTTGACCCCCCTCCCTCCCCCTAAACGTGTGATGTAAAATATTAATGGATGACCCCTTATAGAGACATATAGGAAATCCCTACCTGTCAAGAAAATTTGCCCCACGGATTCCTATCACGGATTCGGTCTGCTTATAATAGTTAAAACCAAGAAAATTCTGCAACGATTTTGATAGCATACGCGAGCAAGATAGTGATTATAGTAACGGCACCAGTCATGGGACATTTAAGAGGAAATTTGGAGTTTTGTGATATTTCCCTGATACATGTAAAAGTCCGCGCTTAGCTTGTTAAAAGATGAATATCCTATTCTTCTTTCATGTTTCAGACGTGTTGTATCAAAGATACTGCAATTAGTTTCCTCATAATTAATAAATTAAAAGTATGTTTTTTTCTCCAGTCATGGACACTAAAGCTCCAGTAATGGAACCCCGGTAATGGACGTGGATCCAGTAATGGGCCCCCTATAATGGACATACCCTATCAGTACCTATAAGATATTGGAATAGGGAACAAGTTTTTGGCAAAAAACTAGTTATTAGTCATTTTTGGTATAAGCTTTTATGTAAGAATGTGTTTTTCTTTCGACAGCCAAATAATACTCATCGAGACAATTCTAACAAACCCAAACGCAATTAGGTTGCGTTTATCACAGAGGTCCTATGGCCACCTCCTGTCTCCATCCTCCATCATGAGATCAGGTCGATGTTATCATAATATTGCATTGTCATCCTATTTGCATACGTATCCAAAATTACAACTCAATCGGAAATTCGAAAGTGGCTTTAATGCCATTTCCATGATTTGAACCACACTTATAACTAGCATACAAATTAACAGGGTAAGTTAAATAAAATTTTGTAAAAACGATATTAATTTATCCGAAGTCCGAGGAGACCTCCTGACATAGTTTATAACTACATTATACTTCTGTATTGTGTAAACAAGAAATTACGCCATGGCAAGCATCATTATGTAAATTGTCCCATCATATGAGGTATGCAGTTTTACAGCTCCTATAATGGGATTGGGAAAAATACCACTATTTTTCAGGGTTCATGTTTATACATCTCTAGAGTCACAACATAGTGTGTTGTATACCTTATCTCATGGTAAATGCAATTAACAAAACACATTCTAGTTTACACCAAGGTCACCAAGTAATAATTAATTACAATTTAATATACCTATGAACTCACCTCTCTTAGCGAAGTTGTTAAGAATTCTTACTGGTTATTTTTTCCAGTAACACGAACGACACGAACTTTTGGGTTGGCGCCAATTTCTTAAAAAGTAACCGAAATTAATTAATTTGTGATTTGTGTTTTGTACAATAAAAATTTTATACATACATACATACATTAATAAAAAGTCGAACTTAAACAGCTCTATGACTGTTATTTATGGTAAAATATAGCCAGTGTTTATAAACTACTTTTGCATACTTATTTTAGAGGATTTGTGGTTTTATGTCCCATTGCCGGTTCCACGTCCATTATAGGGTCCATTACTATACATGAAATTATAACGTATTAAAATCGTTGCAGACTTTTCTTGATCTAATTCTACTGGAAGGTGACGTCATCATAGCTTTTACTTCCATAAATTCTTCAATTCGAAATGTTTATAATAATAATGATAGGGGATTGCATAGGGGTAGAAAACTAATTTTCTAATAGGATCAAATATTCATTTCAGAGTAAAATAAAAGTGACGTCATTATGTATAGTAGTTCTTTACCTACAGATGACAGGAAAACCTATTATAAATGTGCAGTCAAGCGTGAGTCGGACTTAATGTACGGAACCTTTGGAACGCGAGTCCGACTCGCACTTGTCCGGTTTTTTTTAAATGGTCCCTGTTTTTTGAAGGCAGGTATTACAGAACGATTTCAATTTCAAGGACACGAATCTGAGGGGCTACCGCGAAAACCGAATTTCGCAAATTAGTCCCAAAGTAGCCCCTCTGGAAGAGTCAAGAAAACTGTTAAAATATAGGTAGTAAATGTGGCTAATTCCGTCACAGGGTCTGTGACATATGTGTCATAAGTTGATTATCTGTGGCACTACGCAGTTAGAACATGGCGTCAAAGAATACATATTGTTATCATCTTAAACAATCTTTTATTTAATATACACAAAGTCCTGATCATTGTTAAAGCATGTAGTACCTACATGGTGACAGGTGAAAAAAGTGAGAGAAAACCTAAGTGGATCGTAGAATAAAAATGGAGAATGACACGCCCATGACCCTGGGGTTGCACTTGCAGCCTCCTAAAGGCCATAAAATTGAAGACGCGGAAGCTTGGAAAAAGTACAAACAGTTATTCAGTTTGTACATACAGGCCACAGACTTAGAACAGGTTTCAGACGAAAAAAAAATTGCCATTTTCTTAACCTGCGCAGGAGAAGATATTTTAGATATATACAATGGTATGACCACTTCTACATTAGAATGAGCCGAGTTGCTTAAAAAGTTTGATGAGCATTTTAACAACAAAACTAATACCGTCGTGAACAGCTACAGATTTTATAATTTACGACAAGAGCCAGATGAACCGGTGGAACGATTTGTTTTGAGGTTAAAAAATGCTGCCAAAACATGCAACTTTAAAGAGGAAGATAGAATGGTAAGAGACATGCTGGTGATAGGTGTAGGGGAAGCAAGTATTAAAGAGAGATTGCTGCGAGAAAAAGAACTGAGTTTAGACACTGCAATGGAATTGTGCAAGGCTGCTGAATACAGCAAGAAAAATGTAAAAGAGCTAGAAGAAAAAGTAAAGTCGGTAAATATGGTAAAAGAAAGTTCTCGTCATAGAAAAGATGTAAAGAAACCGATTCATTACAATTGCAATTATTGTGGTGGGAAACATGAGCCAAGAAAATGTCCTGCGTATGGGAGAAGATGTGCTGTGTGCAACATTTATAACCATTATGCAGAAATGTGTAGATATAAGAAGAAGGAAGAAAAACCGCAGCAACAACGAAGATACACAAAAAACAAAGTTGATGGCATCAGGGAATCTACCAATGACAGCGACTGCAGTTCAGAAGACTTTGTGGTAGACTCTGTAAGTAGCTCAGATAGGTTACAATGGTATGAGGTAATAAATGTTGAAGGAGTAGATATAAAATTCAAACTGGACTCTGGTGCTGACTGTAGTACTTTATCACTGGAACTGTTTGAAAGCTTAAAATTAGACAAATGTAAACTTGGGGAACCCACAGTGTTAGTTGTTTATAATGAGGAAAAAATGAAAACTGTGGGATGTGTTAATTTACCATGCACTGTTAGGGGAAAAAAGGGCAGTGTAAGATTTACTGTTGTGGATATGCCTGTTAAACCGATCTTAGGCTTGCCTGATTGTGTTAATTTCAATTTGATAAAAAGAGTAGATGCTGTAGTCTCAGGAGACAAGAATAAATTTGTAAAATTAAATAATGATGTGTTTACTGGATTAGGCAACATAGGTACATATTCAATAAAGCTGAAAGAGAATTCAGAGCCAGTAGTTAAGCCCATTAGAAGAGTTCCGCAGACTATAAAGGAAAGACTTAAAGATACTTTAAATAATTATGAAAGTAGAGGAATCATTGAAAAAGTAGAAGGACCTACGGCATGGTGCAACAATCTTGTCATAGTAGAAAAACCAGATAAGTCACTTAGGTTGTGCTTAGACCCCAAAGAGTTGAATAAAGCCATTCTTCGAGAAAATTATCAAATTCCATCACCTGAAGAAATATATAATTCACTTGCAGGTAAAAGTGTCTTCACAGTACTAGACATGAAGGATGGGTTTCTTCAAGTGAGTTTGGAGGACGAACAAAAACTCTGCACCTTCGGTACTCCGTTCGGAAGGTATTTTTTCAAGAGAATGCCATTTGGCATTTCTTCGGCTCCAGAGGTAATGCAAAGAATAAATACAGCCATATTTAGTGATATACAAGGGGTAAATGTGTATTATGATGACATAATTGTTGCGGGGGACAGCTTAGCAGACCATGATAAAATTTTAAGCGAAGTAATAGATAGGGCAAGGAAGTTCAATGTAAAATTTAATCCAAACAAAGTCCAGTATAGAAGTGATTTTGTTAAATATGTAGGGTTGTTAGTGTCACAATCAGGAATTAAACCTGATCCGGAACATGTAAAAGCTATTGTGGACTTGAATGAACCAAAAAATGTTAAAGAACTACAAAAGTTTTTAGGTATGTGTAATTATTTAAGTAAGTTTATACCACAATACTCCAAAACAACTGAAAAACTTAGGGATCTATTAAAAAAAGATGTATTGTGGGATTGGGGTACAGCTCAAAGTCAAGCTTTTGAAGAAATAAAAATGAAAATTAGTAAAGCACCTACCTTGGATATTTTAAAGAAAGACGGGTTGGTGACTCTACAAACTGACAGCTCAAAAAGTGGCATGGGAGCTTGTCTTCTTCAAAATGGTAAACCAATATCGTTTTATTCTAGGTGCTATACAGATTGTCAACAAAGATGGGCTCCCATTGAAAAAGAACTCTTTGCAGTTTGTCTTGCAATGGAAAAATATCACCAATTTGTCTACGGACGCAAAATAGTTGTTGAAACAGACCATAAGCCTTTAGTGGCGATTGTGAATAAAGACATCAATAAAATTTCAGCCAGACTGCAAAGAATGGTTCTTAAACTTTTAAAATATGAATTTGACATTAAGTACATACCAGGTTCTCAAATGTATGTTGCTGACTATTTGTCTAGGCATTATAATTCAACAAATGGGCAAGTAGAGCCAACACTTAAAGAGTTAGTGCATAGTGTGGAAACAGAAAAAGTATATGGACTAGACAAAGACTTACAAATATCAGAAAGTAAATTAAAAGAATTTCAAAATGAAACAAATAAAGATAGTAATTTGCAACAAATAAAGATGTGGTATAGTACAGAATGGCCAAAAAACGATAGAAATATTTATGGTGTGGAATTAAAAAAGTTGTACAAATTAAGACGTGAGTTGATAGTTACAGATAATATTGTATACTTTGGAAATATGGTCCTAGTTCCTAAAGCATTAAGAAACGAAATGTTAAATATAATACACTCAGGGCATGCAGGTGTAGTAAAATGTAAAAAGAGAGCTAGGAAAGTACTGTACTGGCCAGGAATGTCAAGAGATATAGAGGATTATGTGTTAGCATGTAGAGCATGTGAAAAGTACAGGATGTCAAGCTGCAAACAGCCAATTATATCACATGAGATTCCTGATCTTCCTTTTAGTAAAGTAGGTATGGACATTGGCCACTATGCGGGTGAAGATTTTTTAGTGGTTGTAGATTACTTTTCAAAATGGATAGAGGTTGCAAAATTGAAATACAAATCGACCACTAATGTTATAGTTGAGTTAATTAAGATATTTAGTACACTAGGCATCCCTAGGCAAATAGTCAGTGACAATATGCCATTTGGTAGTTTTGAATTCACACAATTTGCAAAGCAACATGGCATAGAATTAGTTAAGTCCAGTCCACATTATGCGCAATCAAATGGGCTGGCAGAGAAAGCTGTGGGGATTGTTAAAAATCTGATGAAAAAGTGTAATGAAAGCGGTTCTAACTTTGATTTAGCAATGTTACATTATAGAACCACTCCAGTAGCAAAGTTGGATTACAGCCCGTCAGAGTTGTTAATGAGCAGATTATTAAGAACAAATTTGCCCTGTTCCAAAGAAGTGTTAAAACCTAAGTTATGTGTAAATGTGAAAGAACAAATGATAATTAATAATGAAAAATCTAGGAACAATTATAATAAAACTTCAAAAGCTAAGAAACCATTTCAAAGAGGGGAAGATGTAATTGTTCAAGATGTAAATAGAAGTAAGTGTTGGTATTCTGGTAAAATAATAGATAAAGCCAGTGGACCTAGATCATTCATTGTTAAAAATGACAAGGGTAATTTAGTTAGGCGCAATGAAAAACATATTAGACATAGTAGAAATAAGTTTATTGTGACAAATCAGTATATGCTGGACTCTTCAGATGTGAGCCAGGCAGTGCGTGAGAGGGGTAGTCAGGAGAAACAGGATGCAACGTTGCTGCCTGCACCGCAGCCTCGTGCACATGTACCTGTTCCACTGGTGCCACATGTACCGGCACCTAACCCAGAGCCATTAGAATTGCCAGTAGTTACAAGAACGGGAAGGTTGGTAAGGAAACCTGCCTACTTGGGTGAATTTGATTTAAGTTAGCTTCTAGTGGCTCCGGAGCTTTTGTAATTAGTATAAGCAATCAATTAACATAAGGGGGGGATGTGACATATGTGTCATAAGTTGATTATCTGTGGCACTACGCAGTTAGAACATGGCGTCAAAGAATACATATTGTTATCATCTTAAACAATCTTTTATTTAATATACACAAAGTCCTGATCATTGTTAAAGCATATAGTACAGGGTCTATTCCGTCCACGAGCGTATATTTCTTTGATTTTCAATCGTAGGAAAAAAACATTTGCTTAATTTTGATTGCTAAAACTAAAAGCAATCGCTGCTTTGTCGATGAATTTATTAATTTTGTTCGTTGTTCGAGAAAAACGCTAGTAGACGGAATAGACCCTATGACGGAATTAACCACATTGATATTTTAGTCATTTTAGCGGTTTAGGTATTTTATATATAGGTATATACATAGTTTGAGACTGCGGCTCACGGCATTTAATGATGGCATTTTAAATAAATATTAGTGACATCTTACTAAGTTAATACATAGTCTGTACCTAAGGTAATACAATCTACGAAGTTATAATATTTTTCTCACCTCAGCAGCTCGAACAAGGGTACTTTGCTACTTAAAAACAGTGAGCAAAATCGCATTTTGCTCACTGAGTGAGACAAAATGCGATTTTGCTCACTGTTTTTAAGTAGCAAAGTACCCTTGTTCTAGCTGCTGAGGTGAAAATTTAATTGTTGGTATATCTTAAGAAAACATGAGTGAATAGGTAAGTGATGAAGAAGGAATACATTTTTCGGGTTCTCTAATATGTTCTCACTGCTGAGGTAAAAAGTTTTGTGAACTACACGAGATCAAAGTTATTTACATCTCGTGCGCTTTTGAGTCCCTTACTACGCTCAAGATTCTAAATTATAAGATAGTATAGAATCTTTCGCTTGCACGGGACTCAAAATAAGCACTCGAAGAAATATCAAACTTTGATCTCTTGTTGTACAAATAACTATATTAAAGATTATATTTTTCTGAGTTATGTATTTCTAATTCTACCATCACGGTACCAGTCACCTGCAATAATATGTTACACAACGAAGGTCGCAAAAATATCTGACACGGTCTTATTTGTAGAGCCATAAGAGGTGTGTTACCTATTTTTGCGGCCTTCGAAAAGTCATATAATTGCAGGTGACTGTATCTATTCACGAGTTACCACATAACTCAATCTACACAGTAAAATTAAGCTAATATTCATTCTTTTCATTGAAAAACAAAATTAATATTGATTACCTATAAGGAATCACTGTTTTTCATTACTCAATTTTTTAAAGTAAAGTCAAAATTTGTTTAACCTTCGTGCCTTGAAACACTCGCATCGCTCAAGATTTCACTTGTCGAACCACTCGCTACGCTCGTGTTACAATTTATGAATCTTTCGCTTGCTCGGGTATATACATACTTGCATATTGGCACGATGAGTTACCTAAACAACAATTTTGCCCCCCTTTTAGAGCATATTACTGTTTTTTATGGGCCAAATAAATCACTAGTACCTATTATTAAATATTTCTTCATTTAGGCGGACTGTAAGTATAGTCGCTAACAGATATATCGGAGCGGCCAAAGTGTTCACAATATCCGAATACGCACTCTAACGCCCTGACAATAGAGGCGTGTTCAGATATTTGTGAGCGCCTCAGCCGCTCGGATGTATCTGATGGCGACTGTACATAGGTACAATAGTATTTTAGCGTAGACAAACTATAATAATTACATAGTTATTTAACAATAGGTTATTCATAATTTTTATTTCATAGGGCGTCACAATAAGGAGTAGGGTGTCACAAAGTTACCCCATTTTATTGTATACAATGTAATAATATAGTACTTTTTATGAATTCGTATGCAAGTCTTCTCAAAAATCAAAAGCAAAATTATTTATTTGGCATGTATAGTTCGTTTTTCTTAGCATTAAAAATAAGGTAAACAATCTTGATGTGTCTTTTAATTGAAAAACACATTTTAAAAATAAGTTACGGTAAATATGTAACAATTATGAATCTAATACGATCTTTTTTTATAGTCTTCTGCTTTCATAAGTAATAGTTATTGATTTTTAAAAAGTGTTTTTCAATTAAAAGACATGTCAAAATCGCATACCTTCTTTCAAGTTCTTTCTAATGCTAAAAAAACGAACTATAGGTGGATTTATACAATAATTTGTGGTGGATACCTCCTGTTAAGTATAGGAATACTTGTGTTAGGAGGTACCGCTCCTTCCAAACGGAGTGTTTCAGGTTTAATCTCAGATACATATTATTTTGTTTGGTACATAGTTGTTATTTTTACAATAACTATAACTATACCTATAGCTAATTCATGTAAGTATTTTTTTTTCTATATCATTATGTGAAGTATTTTGACCAATTTGTAGGTTTTTGTATGTTTTCCCTGTGTAATGCCGGGTAGGTGAATAACCTAACTATGTACGTACTTATATGTGACGTTATCTATGAAAAGGGACCTTATTGTCGATGGCGCTTACGCCATTATTAACGATGCTCCGATATAAATACAATGCCGCGCGACGCTGTGCGGCGTAAGCGCCATCGACAATAAGGTCCCTTTTCATAGATAATGCCCCATATATCTATGTGTGTTATTTGGTAAATTACCATGAATGTGTGTTATTAGGGCATGTACCTACAGCTTAATTTTCATAAATTATATACTCATGGACAAATTAAGAGGAACGCAAAAAAAAGTTAAAGTACCTGTACAGTCACCTGCAATAATATGTTACACAACGAAGGCCGCAAAAATATCTGACACGATCTTATTTGTAGAGCCATAAGAGCGTGTCACATATTTTTGCGGCCTTCGAAGAGTAACATATTATTACAGGTGACTGTACCTACCTACTGATTTTGGAATTACTTTAGGTGCTGTAATCCAGTAATAAAACCTTTTGTTTTGAGTTACGCTGAATTTGTTTATTTTATACATACTAGCACTTACAGATAAACCTTACGTGCTGATAGTGTTGTTAGTATTAAAGTCCGTCAACCAAATCTTGTCAGTAGCAATGTAAAGCAAACTAAAGTAGGGCAACACTCAAAGAGCAGTATTGCGCTAAGAAAAGCAGCAATGTACATCGAACCAACAGTTTTTTTTTCCGCTGAGCGCGCCCTGCGTACGTCAATAGGGATGTTGACAATTTTTTGGAACTGATTTCATTTTGTAGATAGACACGTAATAATTACAGAAACAAATATTAAAAAAATATATTCATTAATTTTTAATAAAAAACATGTATAATAACTTTCGTGTTTAAATTTCGCGCCTAAACGCTCCAAACTGTCACGTGACCTTGATGACGTAACGGCGTTTTAAACAAACTGCTGTCAGTCATTTTTTTAATTTCTTTATATGGCAACTGACAATTTTTTTTAAAGCCTTAATACACTACCGCATCGGACAGCGACTATCTTTCTCGCTCTAACTGCGTCCTTAACGCACCACCTTACACACTATGATCGCGTTTCGATAGTTCGTTCGGTACGATAGTCTGTAGACACTTAGGCAGGTTTTATAACTTGTCTTTGGTGATTCCACTGTGATTACGTCACGCGCTCCGATTGGCGTTTGCAGTCACGTGATACTGGGCATTATTTTAAATACTTTTGATTATTTTTAATTAATTTATTACGCATATTTACACTTGCAAAATATGATTTTCCGCATTCTAATATTCCCTGCTATGGTAAAAACATAACATGTTATATATTCGCGATTCATGTCAACATCCCTATTCAAATTGTCACTCGCGGTTTATTGAAAAAAATTGAAACATGGACGGACAATTTAAAAGCGATGTTAAAACAATGTTAATCAAAATGATGAACAAATTTGAAGATATCAAAAACAACTCCCTATCGTAGTGCTTATATTCTCTTTGTTCCCTATCTATGTCTTCTAAGTTTACTAAAATAAAATCATATCAAAATGCAGATAATTAGATAGTGCATATATTTGTTATTTACAATATAATATGCCACTTGTTAATGTAAATTAGTGTACTGTTCTGGATGAATATGACATACCTGTGTAATTTTTTCGATTGGTATATATTGTACAATACCTATACATATTAAAAATAAAACAACTGATATTTGGGTGTTTATTTAATTTAAAGGTAAATAAGATAAGGGTCACTTTTCGACTTGGTTGCGTTGTACACGTACATAAACCGCCATAGGTAAGTATTGTCTGAAAAGATACTACCTACTACGAACGCCTTATATTGGGCAAGATTTTGTCCTGCAACAAACATGTATGGATTAGGTAGATATTGCGAAAGAACGGCGATATAATCAAGGCTCTTAATACTGTTTAAAAGGTTGACCTTTGTAAATAGTCACAACTGATTGCTGAAAATATTAGACATGTGGGCCTATGGACGGTTTCCAGGACACAATTTATGGTCTTGTTGGATAGATTTAGGCATACGTTTTAATTTTATTTATGCCTTTTAACCCTAAAACAAAAAAACTGAACATAATTTTAAAAGTTCGAAAGAGTTCTTCCAATACTTGTTATAACCTCAATTTTTAGTAATGTTTACCATCAAAGAGCATGATTGTACATTGTAGGCCCCTTAGCTTTGCTTATTCTTATTTAATGTATTGGTATTTAATGGTGACAGCAGAAATATCTCTTGAAACAGAAACGATTCAGAATGAAAACCAAATGAAAACAAATAAGGTGACGGCTTTCATTCACGATCCACATTCCACAGATAAAACACAGATGACACGCGTTTTGGAATTATTTGAACACAGTGTTGCTAACCCGCGATTTTTCAAATTTGCCGCCTTTTACTACTGACAAGATTTGGTTGACGGACTTTATTTATTATAATTATTATATTATTGTATACATTCTAATATTATACAATTCAACATATTAATCTCTGTGATTAAGTACATATCTACTGTTTCATGTCGAACTATATCATAAAATAGGTACATACTCATTTTTAACCCCTCGTCTGCGGCCTGTCATATTTGATCATTTGCAAAAGTGACCTTGACATGTAAAACAATAGATTTAAATTCTCAAAATTCTCACGCACGGATCCGTGTCTTAAACATACGAAGGGTTAACCGACTTCAAAAAAGGAGGTGGTTATATATTATTATGTAATAATGAAATTACACTAAATTATTCTTATTATGGATGTATGTATGTCACAGTATTAACTACCTACTTTTTTATTACCAAATTTGTCCATGAGTATATTTAAAGGGCGGGTCAACATCGCGCCCCAAGAGACTTCACACATTTTTAAGTTTCTTTTCTCAAATCCGACTTCCTCTTGAATGCAGACTTTTTATAGGTTTTCCTGTATCTATAGGTAAGTAAAGATTTTTTTTTAATTTTAGGTTTAGTAGTTTCAGAGATAATGGGCGGGATTGGTCAATTGGCCTTTTTCTCAAATTAGTTCAAAAGTATTTCATTAAAACTATGAAAAACTAAATTCCAGCTTCTCACAAGCCATTTCATAATACCTTTAAACGAGCAATTCTTGTTTATTTATATATATATATATTTCGGGGATCTAGGAAACGGCTCTAACGATTTCGATGAAATTTGCTATATGGGGGTTTTCGGGGGCGAAAAATCTATCTAGCTAGGTCTTATCTCTGGGAAAACGCGCATTTTCGAGTTTTTATATGTTTTCCGAGCGAAGCTCGGTCACCCAGATATTGTAAGTAATACAGCCAAGTGTAAAATATGGGTGCACTCAATATACTCAAAAATATATTATACTTTTTTTTTGTAAGTCAAATTATACTTTCCCATAGTTCTTATGTACCTATGTACATTAAGAACTATGGGAAAGTATAATTTGACTTTGACTTTGGACATAATTTCTGAGTAAGTTGTTTGCATCCATATATTAACACTTGACTGTACATATACATTTATTTATATATCTTACACGTCCTTCACAGGACATAACATACTAAACAAACACCTAGCTAGACAATATGGGGCATTATCTATGAAAAGGGACCTTATTGTCGATGGCGCTTACGCCGCACAGCGTCGCGCGGCCTTGCATTTATATCGGAGCATCGTTAAAATGGCGTAAGCGCCATCTACAATAAGGTCCCTTTTCATAGATAACGTCACATATGGGTAAAACAGACAGCCCCATGTGCAGAGCGTGCATGGAAGAAGAGGAAACAGCAAAACACATTCTCCTAGACTGCAAACAGGAAGAAGTATACTGTATACTGGAGTAAATACCTTATACTCCGTGCACACCGAAAGAGGCATTTAGCAACCTGAAAACAGTGCTAGGCTTCATGGAGGAGCTGGGGGCCGATTTTTGAAATTCGACCGCTCGATTTCGCGTATTTCGTTCAGTAATATCTCCACTACTAGTCATATAAATACTACTAATAGAATTGAAAACGAGTGGTCAATACCACTAGATTCCCAATTTCTATCATTCGTATTTCAAAAATCAGCATTTTTCGCCGTTTTCCACCGATTTTCAGGTGACGAAATCGAGTGATCGAAATTCAAAAATCGGCTCCCTGGGGTGGTTAGAGTAGCGCTACCTCGTTTCACGCAAAATAGGCACAATGGTTGTCGATTTGCGGAAAATGCCCAGAAGCACTAACTAACACGTCCTTCTTTGGGTTCAAAACTTGGACAAAACTTTAAGGTAGTTTTGGAGAAAATGGACTATGAAAGATGGACAGACAGACCGACAGACACACGAGTGATCCTATTAAAGGGTTCCGCTTTTTCCTTTTGATGTAGGTACGGAAACCCAAATCAACTGATGAAGCCAGCCTAACTAAATGTGCATTATTTAACAAATAACCAACTACTTAACTGTAAGTTACTTTGTTGGTACTTCGGAAATTTTGAGTAGGTGTGCTAAATAGGAATCCTATAGGCATAAATCCTGGCTTCTGGCCGAAGGGTGTGGTATTTCGGCGGTTCCGTGGGAATCTGCCAAATCCTACACCTGAACATGCGACACAGCAGAAAACCTCAGTGTCGCCGAAATGATTTTTAGCTTGTAAGGTTATTATTATTGTATGTATGTTAGTTTGTAAGGTATGTATCTATGGGCCTTAGTTGCCTGACAATAAATGATATATTATTATTATATTATTATTATTATTTCCTTTATTCATTTAATTTCTCAGATTAGGTTATTTATAATATGGATATAAAAATAAAATACAAAAACACTTACAAAAACAATACAAAATACTTATAAACAGGCATCGGAGTTTTTATCGCATGGTAAGACTAATAGCAAGCTATGGAGTCGACATTTGCCATAAATGTAAACTCTTATTCATACTCATACTCATGATTAATTTTATTTAATATGTAGTAACTATTTAGTAATCTGTTCTCGATTACTAAATAGTTACTACGTATATGAGTTTAATGATGATATGACACAGATATGTTTTAAAATAAATGTATGTTTTAATTGGGTGAGTTGTACTTCACAACTCAAGCACACTATAGCAGATTTTTCATAGTCATATTGTAAATCGTTGTATGGCTCTATCCATGCCAAAATTGCAGCTATTTCTGGGTTAGGCATATAATAATTAATTATGGAATATTCCACAACGTATTTACCACTTACAGATATAAATAACTACTACGTTTGCAATCACCAGTGATTGACACATGACAAATACTAATCAATTTTATCAGCGGTCAGTACCTACATGACATTAGGTCTTTCGCAGCGATGTAGTTTGTATAAGTAGTTGTATGTTAAAATAATTGAAGTTATGAATTCATAATGTCATAGAAAAATATTTTTATATATAATTCGACTAAGATAATATACACGACCGACCGCTCTAAAGGCATTTTAAGATAAATGAAATATGTAAATGAGTATGAGTATGAATAAGAGTTTACATTTATGGCAAATGTCGACTCCATAGCTTGCTATTAGTCTTACCATGCGATAAAAACTCCGATGCCTGCTTATAAACATATTATAAAAAACCTAACCTAGGGTGCCGCCAGCAGCGGGGCAAGGCGCGCCGTGTCCAAGATCACCGCCTTCTGCATCTGGCCCTTGATCCAACCACCTAGCGAGAGTCTCTCAAGATGTTGGTCGAGACTCTTCGCTATTAGACCGTTCGCTGAAACAACTATCGGGACAATGATCGTCGAATCAACATCCCACATGGCGGTTATCTCGTGAGCCAAGTCTAGGTACTTACTGGACTTGTCCTTCTCGGCTTTCACGAGATTCTCATCATGGGGGATGGTGATGTCAACGAGCACGGCCCGGCGTTGCGATCGATCTATTATCACAATGTCATAATAATTATTATTATTATAAATAATACAGTTTACCTACTTCCTTTTTGAAAGTTACAGCTTTTATCTTACATACTTAACAAAACATTATTAATTATAGAAAAAAGTGTAAAGAACCTATATATACAAAAATCGTGTATAAATGTTAAAAGTTTTAATAGTTGCGTCTTGCACGACAGGTAGGTAGGTAGCAGTAGCAGTAAGAATGAAACTAAATAAACTTTAAAATATGAGACAACTCTACATTATAGTAAACTCTACCGATACATTTACCAGATCCAAATCGTTAGTCTGTCGAGGCGACATCTGTTGACACATAGAAAAGATAACTAACGCGACCTCTAGTGTTGAGTAGCTGTACTACTTGTAGTTGCACGTAGCTCATGTTCTCTTGCTACTATATTTAAAAACATAATTGTGCATGAAATGAATATCGTTAATTGATCGGATTTTTTCTTCAATAAATACTGACAATTACTTTAAAATATTTAATTGATTGGGGTCATTATAAACAGCTGACAGCCGATGAGTCATCTTTCTGACTATAAAAAAAATTGACGCGTGTAATTTTCCTACTTGTCACTTTAGAAATGCAAGATATGTGTACAGAATATGAACTGTAATACAAGTTACGTAGATGCATTTTCGTATGATTAAATCTATAAGTAAACATGATCATTCGTTTCGTTTACTTCAATGCAAATCCGCTGGAAGGGGGACAGCTGTAATATTTGAGGCTTACAACACTGTCGAAAAAACTTGAATTTAATTACCACCAATCACAGCTCTTAATATCGGCTTTATCACAGTCTAATAAAGAATATAATCGCTTAAATTTTCCTATCCTAATAAGACATTTTATCGTTCGAGACGGAAGTGGCATAAAAATAGGATTGCCAACAAAATTCAGTGACGTCACAGGCATGGATGAGGTCTTCTAAAATTACATGAGATCAAAAAAAAAAACAATTTCACGACGTACGAACTGGATTTTGGCGAGAAATTAAATATTTTAGTGTTTGTTTCGGTGAACGGCGCGTGTGAAGTATAAAACGAACGTTAATAGAAGGTTTAACAGTGAATCTCAAGACAGTTGTTCGTTTTGGTTGCTTTGGATACAAAAATTGATATTTATGTGAGTATTACTTAGATTTTCCATACGTTATGCAGTTAATATAATCGATATTAATATAATACGACGTTCCTCACGTGTCACGAAATTAAATTAGTGTTTATTAGACCAGTACTTGTCAAAATCGTGTGTCATGCTTTTACGGTTTCACTAGACCTAAAAATAAATCGGTGAGTATTTTAGGATATATATTTGGCGAATTTGAACGCGCGAGGGCCGGGTGAGTCGCGTGAAAGTGATTTTTATCGATATGCGCGCTAATAACGAAGGAATAACACTTGGCCTTGACTGGCTGAAACCCGCTTTCCATGGTATCATGTTACATGAATGCATTATTAAAAAAAATAAACATGATTTTTTTTCTATTACTACTGAGCGCCAAAACTCGCGTTTTCCTTCGTTTCTTTTGTTAGATTATATTATTCAACTGATCATATTGACCTTGGAATTTGGAATGGAATTCACGAAATTATTTATCACGCGTGTGACTGACGTAATGCCTACATTCCAAGGATGCCATTTAAATACCTAATATGGGTAAATTAATTTGTATGCGGCGTCAAACCCATTGCGAATTTATTTAATTTAATTTTCCTTTCAACTCATGTGGGCTGATAATGTTAAAGAGTATACCTAAGTGACTAAGTGACCCAGTTTTATAGTTATTTGTGTATAAACTGAAATATTTTGAGCAGAGAAAAGTTAGAACTTTGTAGATAATATTTTAATATAGAACTGTTGTCTGATGTTTCACCTTGATAAAAATGTAAACAGCTGACTTGTTTGTATTATTACTTAATTAATTATTTACTATAATTTACAAAAAAGATTTTTTTTTAAACTTTGAACCTTGTAAACTAAAATGGATGTCATAATATGAACCGGTGAAGGCCAGATTTGATTTGTTCCAAAAGTTGTGTTTGAAATGAAATGAAATGAAATTAAATGATATGAGGCTGCTTAGACCAGCTATGCGTAAATAAGTATTAAGGATTAAGGTAACTAAACTATCAAAACCGTAACTCGGGGAGTTAAAGTGGTGGATAAAATTTGTACTCTAACGGAATTAGTACAACTTTTATACTATTTGACAAATCAACTGGCAAAAAGTGTAACCTGTAACTACCAGAAAGTGTAGGAAAAAAATTGATTTGTTAGATATAGGTACTTGTTTGTTTGTATGTAATATGTTGCTACATTATCGCATTGGGTTCAACCTGTAATGATAATTGTATATGTGGAAATAAAATAAATAAATATATAGACTTTGACACCCTATTGAATTTAATTGTTTTGTTAATATTATTATTTCCGGACACGTCCGGGTTTTTTAAAGTCTTTGTCCAGGCGAATTCTTCTCTCTCCATCTCTAAATTTGCCATTTGGCGAATTTAGAGATGGCAATGGCAGCCCTAAATTGAAGTAATAATATATTTACCTTATAATAATAACATATTGTTGTAAGAAAATTCCCTTTTTTAACCCAATATGGTTTTATGGCTGACTTTAAATGTGAATAATTTTTATTCAGCAAATAACATAGTTGGTATATGGTATATACAATCATAAAAAAATAACTTAACAGTATGTTCTAAATCTAAATTAATCTATTGATAGTTTATTAACTACAAAAATTACTGTATTCATAAAACTATTTTTTAAGGTGACCTCATCCTGTTTAGAAAGTTACCTCATAATTTGTTTAGCCTTAAACATGGAGGTGCTAAACAGTCACATTTTACATAATGTTTGTGTAAGCTCTATTACCATTTTTCTGTTTACGATATTAAACATTTGAATTGAACAAAAATGGTAACTATTTTTAATACAATAGTTCGTTTTTTTAGCATTAGAAAAAAAACTACGCGACCTTGACGTGTCTTTTAGTTGAAAAACGCTTTAAAAAAATCAGTAACTATTTATGAAAGCAAAAGAATGTAAATAATCGTACCTATATGATTCATAATTGTTCCATATTTGCCTTGACTTATTTTACAAGTGTTTTTCAATGAAAAGTCACGTCATGATTGCTTACCTTTTTTCTAATGGTAAAAAAGCGAACTAGGTATATAACAAGTTAAAAAAATTCAGCACATATTTAGTTATTTTGGCTGAGAATTTTCCGAAAATCAACATCCATTGTGCCTATTTTGCGTGAAACGAGGTACCGCTACACATAGCACATATTTATAGTGTGTCAAAGGTCTGTTTGATTTCATACATAGACAGAGAGAATCATACTATCTTTGTCTTACACTAGTACTAGCACCCAAAAGAAAAGGATGAGTATAGTTTTTTTTGTTCCTATTTACTGACAAGATTTGGTTGACCCAGTATATCTTCGTAAGTCCCCGTGTAGGTAGGTACTTGTACAAGTACAAATTAAATTCGGGTTTTCAACTCATATAGAAATAAAAGAAAGTTCCAAATTCAAAAGCGCCAAAATTGTCTTAAGGGCATAAGTGTTACGTGGAACTTAAACCCTTTTACACCTGCGCTGCGCGAGACTTGTACCCTTTTTCACTAGGGCCACAGTATTTACAAACCCATATTTGTTTTTTTTTGCTACCTTGCCCATATCTTACTGTCCTTACTGACCTTGGCTACTAATCTTCAAACGAAACAGTCTGTTGCTAGGCGGATGTTATCTGCTAACATCTAGCTGGTAAATTATAGACATGCCTGTACGGTGCTCAACCAGCGAGACGAAATCTTTTGTTTACACGTTAATTATACCTACAACCGAAACCGGTTTTGTTACCGAAACCGAAGGTTTGGTTTTTCTCTAGTTTCGGCCGGAATCGAACCGTCGGCCAAAATAAAACTTGATTTTTATGTCGAAACTGAAACTTAGGTCGGACATTACAAATTATGACATATGACTCAAGAACAAGATACACATTAGGAGCTCGACCTTATCACGTAATAACGCTTATTAATCATCACTTATCCTTGTATAAACATCTGTGCCCGTGGCTGCGCCCTCGTAGTATTCTATTTCAATCTTTATCCCCCCAACTTAATATCGACACCAAATATTAACATACCTCTTTCATTGTTCCAGATTTTCCGAGCCACCATGCAAAAAGCACCCACCTCCAAGTTCAAACTCTAGAATGTGAATACACCCACCGCCAAAATGCCTGTCGTCTCGCCTTATATCAACAGCAGCTCCACTCTGTCCGGATCCTACCGGTCCACCCTCACCTCCTCGTCCAGCCTCGACAAGCCTTACTTCCGGTCTAGCAGCACCTATTCATCTTCAACCTTAAGAAGCTCCTATGGCGACCGAGCCACAGAGTACAGAAGTAGATACTCCGATGTCGATGGCAAAAGGGAGAGGAAAAGTTCCCTAGTGGAGTATTCTAGAAATTCTCGAGCGCCCAGTGTCACAGATTCGGAGAGTGGCGTGTCTACTAGATTCAGAACGGACAGAAGCGAGTCTAGAGGCAGAGATGTTTCCACAACTAGAAGCGAAAGCAGCAAAGTTGAGCGTCCGAAAAGGAACTTCCCAACGTCTGCCGCTTTGGCGATGACCACAGCTGAACTATACAACAAATACTCGCCAGCGAACTATATTCCGTACACGCAAAGGATACAGCAGCAGCAGAATGAGATAGCGAGATCCAAGTCGATATCCAGCGATATCGGGCGGCCGCCGGCGTCTGATGGCTCCAGGTTGAGGAAGCCTAGGAACTCTGCTGCTACGATTATCGAGGTAAGTGTTGAGAATCGTATACGTCTTGAGAGCTAACTGTGAAGCTATATGGATGATTGCTAAATTTAGTTGCTCGGTAATCCCCCTATAGTTTGTCTAAAACTAAAATAATGTACTGGTCGAAAGTGGGACAACTTGTGCAGGAACACAAACTTACGTGAGCTTGAAAATACAGTCAGCAGCAGGTGTAAATATTGTAGTATTGTAGCCAGATCATCGATATACACAATAAGAATAAGAGCGGTCATAATATGCTTCCTAGTGGTACTCCAATAGGTTCATTGGACTTCTTTTTAATTTGAAAGGTTAAGTTAGTTTAAGGTTATTTTAATTTAGAAGAGGTGTTATTTTAAGAGATTTATCATCTTTTTATAGTACTCTCTTTACCAACAATGTTCATATCGTGGATTTTTATTAAATTGTACTTATCAAATGCATTTTAAGGTTCACGTAAGTTTGTGTAGACAGTAGATGTTATAACCGAGAATTTACAGTTTTTTTTCTAGTATTCCTCGGAGGAAGAGATGCTAATAGCTCGTATATCCATCCACATAGCTTCATTGTCTGTTTTGTCAAGATTGTCTTGGTAATGTAGTAGCACAATAAGTATTCTAATTCATCATTCTTGTATAGTTTCGGTTGATGTGTCTGCGAAATTATTTAAATTATTATTTTTAATATTTTTATGTTGTTATTATTCTTTCCTTATGTTTTTGTTCCATATATTTTGAGCCCTGTTTCTATGAATATTGAATTATTTATTTTTAGTTACAATACTTAAATTTAGTCACAAATTAATTGCATTTAGCGATTGTGTATATGTATACGATATTTACTATTGTATTATTTTTTTATCTCCTGTTTTTTAATTTTATATGTGCTGCTGTTTCTTGTATGAAAGCTAGTACTTTGTTCTTGAAAACTATATATCTCAAATCAGCGCTAAATACATACACATATAGGCCTCTTACTATATAATATCTATACTTGTTATCAGCAATATTGACTTGCCAACTTTCGCAGACGCACAAACCATGTGTGCGCGCGTGTGTGTGTGTGTGTGTATGTTCATTAACATTCGCACTAAGAGAGCCATCGCTTAATAGTTGTCACCGTAACTGCTTAACGAGCACACCATGCCACCCAGAAGAGGAACACACACACAGACACGACGCGGCCGAAAAATACCAGTAGATAACCCAGAACATTTCTGACCCAGAGGCCCGAAGGCAGGCGGTTTTACAAAGAAAGCTCACCCACAACCAGCTACGGGAAAAGAAACTCTATGACCAATGGAAATAAGGACAGCAATGGCAATGAGGTACCCTCAGTTTCTGAGATACGAAAGCGTTTCGATCCAAAAATGACAGTGACGAAACTGCCAGCGAACGACTCACGATACTCCAAAACTGTCGATCATTATCTCAATCAGCTTAAAGACGTGGAGAACGGCATAGGGTACACTAAAGTCGTTCCTAAGGACGAAAAGCCAGTGCCTGTCCACTCTTACGAGAAAAACGGCTTTAACAAATGGGATTCGTCCAGCTCACGATCGAACTCAAACTCAGACCTATCATTATCTAAAACCATATCAGAACCGACATCATTAGCCAAGCCTGCAGTCGAGAAAAATGGCATGTCGACATCATTAACAACCAAGCTACCGTACGACAGGATAGCTAGCATCAAATCTCAGTTAGACCCTAACAATCCCATAGGAAAGATTCTAGAAAAATCGACAGTCATACACGTAGAAAACGGTGATGATGACCGCCTGAAGCGGAGCAGTCCCGAAGTCACACCAAAGCTGAAAGAAATTAAGAACGATATAGAGAAACAAGTCAAAACACCGCACACTTCTAACTTTGCTTCGTATATTCAGATCTCACAGCCTATAGCGTCTGGGACAACCAAGAAAGAGGATGAAGAACCTAGACAAACCAAACCCAGTTTGAAATACATAGATTCTGAAGAAGATAGATTAGTGCTCGATAATGATATAGACTCCCCAAGTGGTACAGGTTTTGAGAATAAAACTTTTGAACACGAAAATTTCCTTAAAAAGCGGAGTGAAAATCTCGAAAGTGAAATCGAAGATGGTATCAAATCCATGGAAACCAGTACGGAGAGTACCGTCAGTGAGCCTACAGAAGATTCTAGTCCTGATACTCCTTCTTCTAGAAGAAAGATCTTGGACGCAAAGGATATAGAAGATATCAAAGCGGTAAGTTCTATGTTCGAAGATTCGAGAAATCAGGGGAAAATTCTAGATTGTGTGACGCAAGTCTATTTAAAAACAAAATTACATCGTTGACATTGCAAGTATGACGATTTTACAAATATAGAAACGACACATTTGTGGGTATGAATGAACTCGCATTTTGTTTGTCATGTTTGTTTGCTGAAATAAATTGATCTTTATTCTTTATGCTACAAACATAATATTATTATATCTTTCGACCTAATAAGTGTTACAGAAAAAGAAAATTGTGTAATCTAGATTTTTACTTGATTTCTCGAAACCGCCCTTTTGGCACAGAGTACATAATGCTAGATTAGATACGTCACTCCATTGTCTTTATATATTTATTCCATTTTGACACTAAAAACCGGCAAAAAACTGGAACCGAACCAAGATAACTATGCACAGATTATGCAGTGACTTAATTGCTAATATATAAAATTGCCAATTGAAAATATGACGTATATTGGTACCACCAGACTTTGTCATTGTAAAATCAGCGGTAAGTTAGCTCAGACGAACAGGCCAATTCGAGCTTTAATTATTCGATCTGTTTCCGATATGATCATGATCTGTCAGTGCCAAAAGTGACGTTTTTGGTTGAAGAAATGTCACTTTTGACACTGACAGATCAGTATCATATCGGAAACAGATCGAATTGGCCTGTTACTCCAGTCAAGTAACTTTTGATTTTCAAAACCCCTAGTGTACATTTCATGCAATAGCGTGACGCGCATTCTCGTTTGCATTATGTCTGTTTTTGTATGGGATTTTGAACAGCGCGCCAAGCGGGACGTTTTGTAAACTCAAAATCTCAGACGAAATGACACTTAACGTAAACGCGTACGTCACGTAACGCTATCGAATGAAATTTTCACTAGGGCTACTGATTTTCTAAGTTTCAAAAATTTTTGTTTTTTTTTTCGGAGTGGCGTATATCTGTACATCGTATTATGAACTCTATTCCAACGGCTCCAAGGTCGACACCCGCTTGTTTCTTTGGCTCAGCACAGTTTGTCTAATTTGTTAACCTACTTTTGCGATCAGTTACGCTTTCGACGTTAGTGTGTTCGTGATTTTAGATCTTTTTCCAACATATAGGTTTTCCATGTATTCCTTAAGGCACACTTGCATCATCCCACAAACCTGGGGTTAAGCGATTAAACCATTGACCAAGTGTCAAATTGTACTGGTAACCATGGTAACTCCAGGTTTAACCGGTTAACCCCGGGTTAGTGAAATGGTGCAGTGGGCCTACCTACTGATGATCACTACCGAACGATATCGGCCTGTCAGTTGGACGCAAAAGGTGACAGCTGCGAACAACTGACATGCCGATATAGTCCGGCAGACTTATCATCATTGGAACCCTTTATATCGTAAGATTTTTCTGTGCCTGTGATTTTTTACGACTGAAGACAGGACAAAATATTTTTTGGGTTTTTTAGGTAAAGCGTTATCTTTACATTCAGGCCAAGCGATTTCAACACTGACTTTTATATGACAAAGTGAGGAGGTGTCATCGTAAAAGTCAAATTCCTATAACGTATGGGTTATTGTGGCACTTCCACGCTTTGTTTTATGAGAGTTAATTGACGCTAGTCTAGACTCGAATAGCCGGTATCGATATGGGGCAAGATTGTTAAAAATATCTAAACAAATTCTTAGCCTTGACATTGGCAAGAGAATCTTTGTTGAGATATTTTTGAGCACCTTATTTAATTTAATTTCGTTGTACAGTCTGCATCACATACTCGCAACACATATCTTTGGTTACACACCTTGTGTTACGATATATTTGGATACTTTGGCCGTCACTATATATTTTACAGTACATAATGATGGTGCTAAGCTAAGGGCGGTAAGCCCTAGTGCGGTAACTAGCGCTAAACGTGCGTATGTCAAGAATTTATAGGGTCATATGTACTGTGAAACGTTGTACAATACACGTGCGAAAAGGTAATTCGCAATAGATTGATTTACGGTAGCAAACAATCGGTACATTAATGTAGATATTGAAACTAATGGAATGTATCTCAAATATTCACGAAACAGTTCATCTAATCTAAAATAAGAACGTTTGTGTTAATTAGTTTAAAATTAAAATCCTAGACACGTTATTCGAGACGTCCTTCCTCCATCCTTCACAGCAATCTATTAGTTACGAAAAAAGTGTTTTTTAGACAATGTTTAATAAAATCATCAAAAAATAAGTATTCATTTCTTTCAAAATCCGGTAGACTAAAACGGAGATAAAAGATTGAAGAACCGATAGCCGTTTGTCTTATAAATATATCTGTAGTGCAATATAGGAGATACGATTCTAAACTTATCAAAAATCGATGAAAACCGCAGGGGCCCGTTTCTCAAAAGCTTGTAACTTGTAATACAAGCGGATGTCAATTTTTGACAGCTTTTATTAGAAAGGGACTTCCACTTGTATTACAAGTTACAAGCTTTTGAGAAACGGGCCCCAGCCCAGGTAGCCCTTAACCATAAAGTGAATTTCTGGCACAAAATCTAGCACCTCGATTAGGAACATGGCGTTAAGAATGTGAACTATCATTACTATCATTAGAACTACAATTAGAACTGCACTAGTCTACCAAACGCCTCTTCAAACCAGTATTAGTTGATCTTTATACCCGCGTAGTTGGTACGGAGGTAAAGAGGAAAGTAGAAGACCTCATCTTCATGCAAATATAGTGCCCATTTTCCGCTCTGGATATTGGCAAATTCGCATTATGGAAAATATTTTTATTTTATAGCTTCTTTTGCTTTTTTCGATTTTTAAATTATTATGAGAGTTAGGTTAGATACGAAAACATTTTCGTAAGCTCTTAACTTTTAATCTTACTTCGCATATCTTAGTTAGAGGATGTAACAAAAAAATAAAATAAAAAAATAAAATTTGTTTATTTCAGACTTTTACATCAACCAAACGGAGTAGCCATTAGCGTTCCCCTCTGTCGAAAATAGGCGGGCAATATGGTCACATACACAATGTATGAACTGACGTTTATCTGACATGGATATTTTTACGTTACGTAAACTTTTTTGTACAGAAAATTACAGACAAGACAAGGCGTCTCCGTTTGGTTATATTATATCCTCCAAATCGCATATAGCCACCAGCCTATAAATAAACGCTTTTTTTATCCAACATATTTCTTACGAATCTAAAGGTCTCCTTAAACTGGTCAACCATAGATCTTGATACGTCAGCCAATAGGAACGTCGGAGGTTACGCACACAAATAAACGACCCGAATAGCGAAATGGCAACGAACCTGTTTCTTTTTTTAAACCGTCTTTGTTGGTTGGGGACAACTTGGGGTCTATACACTAGACCTTCAGGTCTACAACCCGTGGGATAGTTTGGGAACTTGATTGGGAAACCTGTGCCCAGCAGTGGGACTAAAATTGATTTTTGGATGTACATACAGTAATCTGCAGAGATAACTGACCCCCCAGCATAGAAACTTGTTTGGAGGGTCAGTTATCTCTGCAGCTTACTGTACAGTCTTTTAGTTTCGACTGAGCATAATATTGCCGAAAATTTCATTTATTCATGTAGAAGTTATATGAAATGGCTAATTATTTTGTGAAATAATTATTCAGGCATGATCATATCTACATGATCAGCTGTAAAAACTTAAGGCTGCCTTTATACTGATGCGGATATGAAAGGAACCAATAGGCTTGATTGTAATCTAGTGGAGCGGCGAAGGGATTGGCCGTTTCGTCTCATCTCGTGGAAAGGCAGTCAAAGGTTCTGAGCCATCTTATCTAACTAGAATAATTTTCAAGATAAGCTTGAACCAAGATTCGAACCTAGGACACCTAGGTCTGGTTACTTCGGAACAAGATTCACATCTTTCCTTCGACCTACTTTCGAAGATTCTAGAACTTAACTGTCTCTGAATCATTAAAAAGGAATTAGCCAATAATATTTACGACAGGTGTGTCATACACAAAAACTATTCAATTATCCACCTTTTTCCCATTCACATAAAGTATAAGAATCGGTTTTTTAACAATAAGCCATACCGTCTCGCGTTGCGTCTCGACCGCTGCTAAAAATATCGCAGTGCGAAATAACGCCTGCTCACTCATTGGCTATGCAAGAAGTTGGACCCACTATATATTGAGCTCTAGATCCTTTAAAAATATACGTAAAATGAGATCTTACTTATACTACTTCTTAACCCTATGACTATTAGTAGCGATGAGAATGAATCTTCTGGATACAAAATTAAAACATTTAAAACCGGCCGAATGTTGGAGCCACGTGCGATTTAAAAAGTTGACCGCCATCTTGGATACCGGGTGACAGTTTGTGAAAAAGTTTTCGTTTTTTGTCTCTGATGTCAAGAAGTCTAGTGTGAATAGTAATTTTAGTTTTCTATTTCAGAAAATTTAATTTTAATAAGTTTGTCGGTGTTTGTGACGTTTTCAACTAAAAGTTACCGCATTGTCGGCTGTCGATAAGGTTGATTCAAATGGGGTTGGCAACTGTGAAAGGTTTGCATAGATGGCGCCATCATAGCTTGCCCCTTTTCCTATGAGATTTGGCTTAAATGGCTGGCATTCAGGGCATTAAAAAACAAAAATTTGACACATTTCTAGGGATTGACAGGGCAAGCTATGATGGCGCCATCTGCTAAATACTTCGACCGGCGAACCCCATTGAAGCATACTAAATACTAAATGGAAATTATAGCCTTATGGACAACCGACAATAAGTACCCTTTTGGCTGAAAATGGCACGATTAATCGATTTTCAATTGTATGTAGATATAAAATATTATTTATTTATCTGGAACAGTTTTTAACTAAGCACAACAGAAAGCGCGGGAAAACTAAGTTGTCTGTATGGAACAAATCTGTAGCCACGTTATGTATAAGTTGTTAAAATATTCTGAATACGAGTGTTAAATCGGGTCAGGAGGGGTAAATATAAGACACGGGTAAAAATAAGACAATTTTTTTTTTGAGTGTTAAAGACGTCTTACTTTTACCCGTGTCGTATATTTATCCCTCCTGACCCTACACTATAATCTGTCATGATTGCCATGAATAAAATCTGTCCCTGTCAAAGTAAAGACAACATTGCCATTGAAAAACTTTGAAAAATTATAGTTTTTACCGGTATAAAATGTTCAGCATCAGACTCTGATTTCCACAGTTTATAAATAACCCTACGTTCAAATCTGGTCTAGTTAACAGGTTTTAGTACCAATAAATAAGAACAAATCATAAAAAAATACCTGTACGACGTTTCGACCGAAGATTTTCACATTAAAAATACATGACCCACTTCACAACTATGTCCACTACGTGCACCCGCGTACCTATATATTAATCTTAATACAGTTTTTAACGAATATTCACTAATACCAGAATATTACATATCACGTATCGCTGGAAAATGTATGACATTTGACAGATGTGAAAGATATGCTTGACAGGACAGATAATATTATAAACTACGATAGCTTTTAAACTACGATAGTTTTTGGATAGTTTTCCTTATACACATTACAACCTGATTACAACTTTATGTGCAGTAAATCGCTTGAAAAAAAAAAGGTTTTGGAATACAAATTATTTTAAATTAAAATTTGGGGCTTCATTGACCTTGCAACAAAACACTTGCGATCGAATTCGTTGTAATATAGTTGGTCAAACCCATTTGTCAGTAAATAAGAACCAAAAAAACTATACTCATCCTTTTTTCCAAGAGCAGCCGATGCAACGGAGCCACGCCGTTTTGTCGACTAAATAACTAGTGTTTAGTTTAAATTTTATAAAATACATATGTATGTTAGTCTGTAAGGTATTTGTAATATGGGCCTGGTCGCCTGAATTAAACTTCGAAATAAAATAAATAAATAAATAAATAAAATTTTCTTTTGTGTGCTAGTACTAGTGTAAGAAAAAAATAGTATGATTCTCTCTGTCTATGATTGAAATGAGACAGTCCTTTGACAAATTGTACCTATTTAATCGGCATTGTATCGAAAAAAAGCATGCGATTAATTGTTGCAAGGTCTGTAGAGCCTTTTAAAAAGTAGTTCCGGACTTTTCAAAAATACTGGCCGATTTCACTGTAAAATTGAACTTGACTGTTAACGTCAGTCAATTTTTTATGTCAAATTATCAATTTTGAACGTTTTCCGTGTTTTCTAACTTATTATTGTGATTTTATACCTATTTGAGCTGAGTGTAAGTTACCGAATACCCAATTTCTGTGATACCTATGTTTGTATATTTGTTTTTATCCATCGAAGGCCTATTGTACCTAAAAACCATGTTCTTATAGAATATCTTTAATATAGAGTCGCGTGTAACGTTATGACGTGGCTTTTGAAAAAACGTGTAGTACACACATAGAAAAGCCATACCAACATACAAGGTAGCATCCTATAGAAGTGATCTACGCGTGCCTCCGTGAGGGACAAAACATACGCAATGCGACGCTATGATTGGTCGAATTTATTTGTTGACCACCATAATCCAGACTAA